>NW_006921996.1:838521-865811 GCF_000298275.1 Orycteropus afer afer
GATAAATGCTTCTTCCCATGCCAATTTCATGTTTATTTTACCGATTTGACTATTTGGCAGATGGTTGTCCTCAGTGTGAATACTGAGAACAGCAAACAGGGAAATTCTTGGAAACAGACCTTAATTGTCTTCCAAAGCATGACCCTGGAATGTATGGGGATCTCTGACATCCTTTCAAGGATCTCAGTTCTTTTGCACAAGTCAAAATTGTTTTCATGATTTTAAGATGTTATTTTGCCTTTCTATTCTTATTCTTTCACAAGTGTATAGAAGAGTTTCCAGAGGTTATATGATGTTTGAGTACAGAAGAGATTGAATACAACAGCAGATATGAGAATCCAGACATTAAAGAGATTTGTAAAAATGTAAAATGATGCCACTCTTCTATCTATTATTGTTTTGGAAAATATAATTATTTAAATTAAAAGTATCTCTTTTGTAACATGTATGAGATTTAAATTGGTATTTTAAAATGTTTTAACAAATAAATAGTTTTAAATGTAAAAGTTTTAATTCTATCATGGCACATATTGGTAGATAAAGGTCACGGAGACAAAGGATCTTTAGGCTACTCAATAATTCTTAAGAACATAAAGGAGTCCTAAAACAAACAAAAACAAAAAGTCCTAAAACAAAACCCACTGCCATCCAGTTGATTCCAACTCATAGTGACTCCCATTGGGTTTCTGAGGTGGTAAATCTGTAAGGAAGTAGATTGCCTGTTCCTCATTCCAAGGAGTGGCTGGTGGGTTTGAACCACCAAGCTTCTGGTTAGCAGTCAAATGTCTTTGGCACTGCCCTAGACCAAAAATTTTAAGAACTACTGTGTTTTGAAATGAGTAGGAGTCTGAAAAACCAAAACTCACTGTCATGCAGTTGATTCCTACTCAGAGCGACCCCCATTCCATTTCCAAGGCTGTAAATCTTTATGGAAGCCAACTGCCCCATCCTTATTCCACAGAGCTACCGGTGGGTTAGAACCACCGATCATTTGGTTAGCAGCCAAATGCTTTAACCACTACACTGCCAGAGCTCCTTTCTGTGAGGAACGGATACCTCCGAAGATTGAAGAAATACACTATGTATAACAATATATTTTCTTTTAAAATTTGGACAAACACACTACACACACACTACACACACTCTTTCTAATAAAAATTCATTTGTGTCAAATACCCCACCAATATGCACTAGAAACAGACTATGCAACAGAGTTTTCAGCTCAAAGGCCAAGGAAGTTGCCTGCAAGCATGAAGTAGCTCATTAGAAGCAGAGAATGAAACAGAAATGCTTCCATATGGAGGGTGGGAATATAATGACTGGAGAATTAGCTGATCAGGAGGAAAAAAAAAAAAAAAAAACAGCCACAGGCACTTTTTATAACACATCTAACACAGCTTAGATGGTCATTAAATAAAATATTTGGAGAAGATACGTGTACTTCCTATTATAGAACACTATCTGTTTTTATTTTAACAAAGGAAAAAAATAAAAACCAAACTCACTGCCGTGGAGTTGATTAAAATTCATAGCGACCCCTCCTTGGGTTTCCGAGGTGATATCACTATGGAAGTAGATTGCCCAATGTTCCTTCCAAGGAGTGGCTGGTGGGTTTGAACCTCCAGCCTCTGGTTAACAGTGAAATGCCTTAGGCACTACATTAAAAGATACCTATTTTTATATTCTTCAGAGATCTCTATTTGGTGAAATTTTATTGTTGTTTGCTTTTAGCAAAAGATTTTGAACAACAATTATGTATTTGAAATTATGCTGAGGAAGATAAGAAATGAGTGAGACAATACCCATTATCTCAAAAGATTTGCCATATAAGTGGAGACAAAGCAAATCATTCAAGAAGTGAGGAGTGTACCCAAGACCATGTATAGGGTTGGCAGAGAATGGTCCTGTAAGTGTATTTGTATGATCTGTAAGAATTCCCAGGTATGTAGTAGAGCTGACAAGGGACAAGGGTGTAGTCACTTCTTGGTCACAGCCAGCAACCCAGAGGGAGTGACTAGTTGAACCATTGGGTCGGGACCATAGTAGCAGGAGACATCAAGGTCAATTAGCATAACATACTGCACAAAACATTGTTCCACCTCCTACTTTGGTGAGTAGCGACTGTGATCTTAAAAGCTTACAAGCAGTCTTTAGATGCAATGATGGGTCTCTCCTTGTCCAGAGCAAAGAAGAATGAAGAAAACCAAAGATTCATGGACACAATTAGTCCATGTGATCCTCAGCCTATACGAATATGAGACCAGAAAAACTAGATGGTGCCTGGCTACCACTGTCAACCACTTGGAGGGGGATCTATGTAAGAGATCTTGGATAAAGAGGGAGAACAATGTGGAACAAAACTCAAAATCATTTGGGAAAAAAAGAAAAAGAAAGGGGGCCAGGTTTTCTGGTCTGATAGAGCCTGATGGAACCACTGAGACTATGGCCCCTAGCTGACCTTCAGGTCTGGAACTGAACCCACACCTGTGGCTTCCAGCCAAACAAAAGACAGACATATGAGTTGAAAATTTACCTGAGGTAGATATACTCCTTTGAGAGAACAATCATGGGAGAAAGAAGGGCTGTTTATGCACAGGGAGACAGCTCAGGAGGCAGGAGTGCATGGAAGGAAGAGAAGAGGTAACTATCAGTAGGAAGTGGGAGGGGAGCTGTTGCACTGGGGTAAATTGTAGTCAATGTTATGAGACAAAGTGTATGTGAACCACTGTATGGAAAGTGAATTTGCTCTGTAAATTTTCACCCAAATCACAATTTAAAAAAAAAAAAAAGAAAGAAAGAAAGAATTAGGGAATCTGTAATCTCAATGGTAAAGAAAAAACAAAATTCACTACATGTCTTAGATTCAACTAATGTCTACTGATTGCCTTTTATATTCAAAATACTGTGGGTAGACAATTTCACAGACATTATTCAATTTAACTTCATGATAACCCTGTGAATTAGGTTTCATTATCTGCTTTGCAAAGGCCAGAAGGGAAGTGAGGTCCAGGGAAGTGATTTGTCTTATATCACAAAGTCAGAAAGCAAAGATTTGTAGCCATGTAACTTTCAAAATCCAATGCTCATTCCATTATGCTAGCCTTTTCGTAGATGATTTATTCACTGAACTCTTTTTTATTCAAGTCTATTTTGATCTCCAGTGAGTTCATGGTTCATGAAGAATAACTAATCTCATTCAGAAATGGAAATACCATGAATTGAGTCATGGGATATTCTTTCACGAGACTGGCCAAGGGTAAACATTGATTCACTGCAGCATCTCATGGTGGTGCTCTCGTAGCTCTAACTTCAACAGGCCTCTATACATATGCAAATACATCTTTCAGCCAAATCTGTGCATCTGTGCAGGACTGACTCATGTGTTACCCTGCTGTTAGGGCGGGCCAGTAACTTAACAGGCATTTCTTTTTCTTTCTCCTCATTTTTCATCTCCTTCTTCTTCTCTTCTTCCTCCTCCTCTTCCTCCTCCTTCTTTTTTACAGCTATTGCATGTTGTTACCTGAAAAAAATAATGGAAACCATATATACTTTATTTCCATCTTAATCAAGAATTTTACACTTCTTATACAGAATTGGAAGTATATGTTTTCTTTTCCTTGTCCTATTTATTTTTTGAAAGACATTTGGCCTAAACACAATAAACATTGTAATATTTATTGAAGAATAAACGAAAAACCCTCTGAGGACTGTCTTGGATTTTTCATAACTGGTTCAGTTTACTTGAATAATAACCAGCAGGTATCTCTGTTTTGGAATTTCAAGATGAAAATCAGAAATTCTCAAAATTGAAGTTTAATTAAATTTTGATTTTCAAGTGTACATTTGAACCTTTTATTCTAGGTATGAGAATATCCAATTTACATGATTAGTGGACGTATAACAGTTGATCCAGAGTTGAATGAGTTTGCATTTTTTGTTATCTTAATACCTACTTTTCTTAAGCACATGATTTTGAAAAATTAAGAGCTTATCTTTGTCAACCAACTGCTGTCAGAGGTTTGGTACAAATTCTCCCACATAGTAACTGGAAACTTTAGATAAATCTCCCCTAGGAGAAATGAATAGAAGGAAATATTTGATTATTCCAGGGAAATCTTCTAAGGGTCATAGAAATGTAATGGTTCTGGATCAGAACAATTGAATTGAAGTCCTGGTTTTACTAAATGCAAGATGTGATGTTAACTTGGATGTTTTCTCCTGCTGATCCTTGGTGTCTTCATCTCAACAATGGGAAGAGTAAGACCTGACTATCACCAGTTGGACTCCCAGAAAAACATACAAACCTGTCCTGGAGGAAGCACATTCAGAATGCTCCTTAGAAGCAAGAATGGCCAGATTTCATCTCACCTATTTTTGGTTTTGTTGTTAGAAGGGACTATTCCCTGGAGAAGGATATCATGATAGGTAAAGTGGAGGGTCAGTGAAAAAGGGGAAGACCCTTAATAAGATGTGTTGACACATTTGCTGCAATGATGGGCTCAGGTATAGCAAGGACTGTGAATATGGTGTACGACTAGGCAGTGTTTCATTCTGTTGTACACAGGTCACTATGACTCAGAGCCTACTCAAAAGCACCTAACAGTAACAACAGCACCAGTTGGTTGTGTAATTAGTGAGTGACATGTACAGCTAAACACCTCTAAAAAAATGACAACAGTTATTTTTCTGATGATGTGGAATTACTTGGCTTCTTAAATCACTTCAGTATTATAAACAAATCTAACATTCAGAACACTCCATAGGTACTAAAAGAGTTTTAAAAGAAAAAAAAATATCACCCTGACCCTATAAAGATTGAGAATTAAAATATGTTAGTATTTGTTGCTTTAAATTACTCTGATGGATGGATTCTTCCTCTAAGCAGCCTAAATTAAATTTCAAATGTAACCCTATTGGAAGACTAGAACTACAACATCAGCAGTACTCCTTGAGGGTTCTTGTCAATTTGACACATTTGACAGGCAGTCAAATTTAATTTATTAAAATATACTGTCTAGCATTTTTAAAAGACAAGGAGTTTTTTATACTGTAAATGGACTGTTTTCACAGCCTTATTTAAATAAATGCATAAAGTCAGCTGTTTTTCTTTGGAATTCATTAACTTGAGACTCATACTGAAAGAATTACAGTCTACTTCCTGTCACTTTTATGCCTAGATATTTTGGCCAACTTCTCCATCTTCATGTATAATCTAGGCTTTCTACTTCTTAAAGAAAATGGGAATTTGCCATGAGAAGGACAATTTTGCTTGTATGGTGTGCCAACTCTCATGGAGGAATGTACTATAGTGATTAGAGGCATTAGAAATCCAATGCTTCAAGCCAAAGCTGTTGAAACTACATGAGTAAATTCAGAGTAGCAAATTAGTCAAGAAATTTAGATAGATTTTTCTTCAAAGAAATTGTATTATTTGTATTAAAAGAATGTTGTCAAAGTTAATAGATTTCTTATTATTTCAAAAGGCCATGTATAAATTAACTACAATATGTTTAAAATTATTGAAATATTTATGTAGTCATGGGTTTCTTAAGGTTGTTATTTCCATTTTAGCAATAGTTCTACTCCAACTATTAATTCCACCTTGACACAATGATTTTGGACTTGAAACATTTTGGGACCTCTAGATGACCAGTGCCTTTATGGCTTTTGACATTTAAGCTGTTCTCCAGGTAGTTTGCATAGTCCTCAGAAAGTGGCCCTTTTCTTCTATGACCTTGGTCTCTCTCCTTGACAGAGAACTCTCTGTCTCTCAGGTAGCCTCAGATCATCATCGTTTTGGATTCAGCCCTACTTCCAGAAATCCCTGTCTTTGTTCAGCTTCCCATTACTGAAATTGGTCCAACTCTGTGAATAGAATCTTAGGTAAGTACTCCATCTATCAATCAAAGACCTTGTCTACAAAGATGCACTGGGAGGTGAATTAGTTGATAAATTAAATGCTAATAACCTGCCAATCTAAGTAGTTAAACAGAAAAAGGGCCGTACTATAATATATTTATATCTTACTTCTGCAGAGTTTATAGGGCCAAACTCACTCTAAAAATAGCATTTTACATAAAAATGACAAGAATCTGTTTATTGTATTTAGCATCCACGTTTTAACTATCAATAGACATTCAACAAAAACATGTAATAATTATTTAGAAATATTATTCAGATCCTCTGCACTGGTTGATAACTTTCATTTCTTGAGAATGACATATAATTTTAAATGTTTTCTTTGGCCTTCTACAGTTTGACTTTTTGTTTATTCATTTTTCTTTCTTTTCTTTTTTTTTAAATTATACCTTGATAATGACATATAAGGAATCCCTGTGTGGCATAAATGGCTGAGTCCTCAACTACTAGCCAAAGGTTGGCAGTTCAAACACACCCAGAGGTACTTTGGAGGATAGGCCTGGTAATCTGCTTCCAAAAGGTCACAGTGTGGAAAAAACTGTGGAGCAGTTCTATTCAGCACACATGAGGTCACCATGAGTTGGATTTGACTTGACAGAAACTAACAACAACAATGGCATTTGGAGTCCCTGAGTGGAGCCCTGGTGGTTCCATGGTTAAAGCATTTGGCTGCTAACCAAAAGTCAGCTGTTCAACTTACCAGCTGTTCTGAAGGAGAAAGATGTGGCCGTCTGCTTGCATAAAGATTGCAACCTTATGGGGAAGTTCTACTCTGTCCTGTAAGGTTGCTATGACTTGGAGTTGACTCAATGGCAATGGGTTTTATGTGGTGCGAGTGGCAAAAGTACTCAACTGCTAACAGAAAGGTTGGTGTTTTGAGTTCACCCAGAGGAGCCTCAGAAGAAAGGCTTTGTGACATACTTATCAAAAATCAGCCATTGAAAACCCTATGGAGAACAATTTTACTCTTACACACACAAAGTCACCATGAGTTGGGATTAACTTGATGGTAAATGGTAACTGGTTGAAAAAAAAAAAAAAAGATACAAACTGCAGGCTGTACTGGATTAAAACTAATAGTGTTTAAATTAAAACTAACTGTTTCCTTCACAAGATTGAGTTCTTGAAGTATGTTTCATTCATATCTATATCCACATGGTCTAAACAAAGGCTTTCCTATAATAAAGACCTATCACATTTAAAGAGTTAATCGTGCATCAGAGCATTCATTTAAAAATACCATTTACTGTTAGTAGAGTGTTCTTGTAGTAGAATAGTTGCTTTTGAATCAAATTAATTGAATTTAATTAAATCAGCATTGGTTGAGCACCTATTATGTACCAGATACTAGCAATTAAAGACACAAAGATCAAAATGCCAAGATTCCTGCCTCAAGATTAAAACCTATTTCAGAAGGCCTTGATATTAAAGCCTATTTCAGTTTCTCATTACCTTTAATAACTCATTCTTTACATAGTTTAGGGGCTGAAAAACTGAATATTAAAAGGATGGAATGAACATGAAAAGTTTGGATAAAGTGCTGCAGGAGCTCAGTGAGAAAGAATCAATTCAAACTGTGGCTGTTAAAGTAGGTGATATTTCAGGATAAAGAGAAGTTTCACAGGACAGCTGATAAGTGAATGGGTCCTAAAGGATGAGAAGGATTTTAACACGTGGCCAAGGAGGGGAGGAAGATGTCTCCCACATATAAAACAGTTTGAGCAAAGGCATACAATTACAAGGCTTTTGAAGAAATGAAAGTGGTCCAGTAGACGATTCACAATGTGAAAATACGGTGATGGGTCAGGGAATGAAATTTAGAGATGGGGAATGAGGAGAAGACTGGGGCAAAGCCTGAACACTAGGGGTAATCTTGTAAGCAACGGAAAGCCCTTACAGGTTTTAATGACACAAGATGAGCTGGAATCTATCTGTGCTTTACAGCATTTACTTTTTTGGTCTGTAGAAGATGGAAAACTACTTATACACCCATTTTCTTGTATAGATCCTGTCTCATAAAATTAAGCACAAATAAAGCAGGTACACACTAAGGGCAGTGATTCCTGAGAACAGAGGTGAGACTACATAATGAAAAATCTCCTTCATAGTCTCCTCTGGAAATTGCTTTCTGGGCAAAAGCATATTTTACCAGAACCTATATTTACCTGAATTTCCTATCCCAACTTAGCAATACTATTTCATTCTGAAGAAGTATTCAATTTTTGAGTTTTAGTATGTTTTCTTAATATGATATTATGGTGCAAAAATTCCAAATTAAAGTGGCTTTTCTTAAGTAGAGACAACCATAACCATGACCAAACCCTGATTAAACTATATTAATGTCCAGAGGTGCTAAGAGAATAATAACTCCCTAAAATAGCAAGGGGTGCTCTTCCTAAAAGTGCTAGGGAAAAATATCAAATATGAAAGCATATATATTTTATAAGACATTAATCTAGTTACATTTTTAGTACTCAATTGCAATTCAAATTATTTCAAATTATTCTAGCTGTTCAACCAGCCTGGAGGTCCAAATGTCATCAATCAAAGGAGGCTGTGCTTCTTCTGGAATGTCAGGCAAGGTGATTTTTTTTTTTTTCTTCTTTCCACACTTGCCATAGGTGTATTTGCTTAGTGGGATGATTGGGAGAGTCCATGGGTGGTGGAAATTGTGAAACATTGGACTACTAGCTGAGAAGTTAGTGGTTTGAAACTACCTAGAGGTTCCTCAGAAGACAGCCCTGGTGATCTGCTTTGGAAAGCTCATAGTCTTGAAAAATCATGGAGCAGTTTTACTCTGCACACATGAGGTTTCCATGAGTTGGAATCAACTTGAGGACTACTAACAACAACAAATGATTGGGAGAGAATTTACTCTTCAAAAGGTAGGTACTAGAATTTGGTTTTCACTCAACTCTTTCTGCACTGACTAAGCATCTCTGGCAGTTTAGGACCCATTTACTAAAGTGGCTGATATAGGAAATGTCTCATTTTTACTTCTTGCAAGCCAGTCCTCAGCTTCCTTCTAACTTTGAAAAGCTATCTCACCTAGGCAGAAATTAAATACTGAGAGGAGAGGAGAAAAATCTATTTTCATCAAAATGAAACTTATAAAGCTATTTATGAAGAAATTCTTGTACCAGAATACCTAGAGCAGAGAAGATTTTTAAACTATTTATGGCATGAGACACATCATTTGTACTTTAATATAATGAAATGTAAATTCCTCATAATTCCAGCTTCTTTTTTGAATAGAAAGTAATTTTCTACTGTATGGCTCTTATGGAGAATCATGTATAGTTTGATATACACTTACAGCACATTCCTACCATGATTTGTCTCAGAGATGGATCACATATTTATAGGGGCAACAACTCTTCTCTCTTCCCCACTTTTCTTTTTCCATTCATTTATAGACTCCAGCTGAACATATATTACAAGTGATTGAATTTGCAGCTGCAAAAATGAGTAACACACAGATTCTTCCCTTAACAGACCTGAAACTAGGGAAAGACAGACATGTATACTATATTTGTAGTATAGTGAGATAGAAAGTAGGTGAAGTATAAAAAAAGAACAATGGAAACACAAAGAAGAAAGTAACTAAAGCCATGCTAGAGGTTAGGTTGGAGCTAGGTCATGAAGGATCGATGAATAAGCGTTCACATTTTAGGAAACAAGAAGGACAATCAGGTAAAGAGGACAACCTAGAAAGTCAAGGAAGCATGAATGAATATATGTTCTGTAAAACATTCTGTGTAGCCAAAGTGTAAGATAAACATTGTAAGAAACACAACTGGGTGGTGACAGGAGTCAGATTATGGAGGACCCCAACTGCCTACAAAGAAGTTTGGCCTTTGTCTTGTGACTGACGAATCTGTATTTAGAAAGATCCCTATGGTCACAGGTGTTAGATGGTTAGGGGAGTCAAAGAGATAGAGATAAGTGAAGCAGCTATGGGAATAGTGAAGTGTGAAGTAAAGATCCAGATTGGGATACACAGTAGATGAGATTAAAACCAGTGCCATCAAGTATTTCTGATTATATCTAGGAAAATATTCATCAACCCCCTTGCCCCCCTCCACACACAGTAAAGGGTAGCATGTTCTGTAAGATATAACAGAAAGAGTACACAGTACAAAGAAGTCAGACACATTAAACTCTCACCCTCACCCAAACTCACAACTAACTTTCTCTCAATGACTAGGTGGCTTGTGAATTCTTCATTCTAAGTCTTCTTTTGGAATATGTGCCTATTCCTGGGCCTGGATCTGGCTTTGGCCGAAAAGGCATATGAGCAATCTAACAAGGTCTCCATGTTGTGAGTAAGGAATGAGTCTTTAGTTTGCAAGCTCTAAACAACCAAGAAACTTGGTGGCTCTAAGTGATGGTAAGGTTCTGAGTAGGATTGTCAGATAAAATACAAGGCACTTAGTTACATTTTAATTTCAGATAAACAATGAGTAATGTTCAATATAAATAAGTCCCAAATATTGCATGGGCACATACTTATACGAACAACAACAACAAAAAAAAAAATCATTCTTTATCTGAAATTCAAATCTAACTGAGCATTCTTTATTGTTATTTGCTAAATATGGGAACCCTACTCCTGAGCCTTGTCTTCCTCTAGCTCAGACCACGGGCAGGTCTTTGTACTGAGCAGCAGAAAAACAAAAAACAAACTCACTGCTGTGGAGTCGAACCCAACTCATAGCAAACCCTCCTTGGGTTTCCGAGGCGGTATCACTACAGAAGTAGATTGCCCAACCTTCCTTCCAAGGAGTGGCTGGTGGGTTTGAACCATCAGCCTTCTGGTTAGCAGTCAAATGCCTTAGGCTGTGGTTGTTGTTGTTATGTGCCTTTGAGTCAGACCCGACCCATAGCGACCCCTCCTTGGGTTTCTGAGGCAGTATCACTACGGAAGTAGATTGCCCCATCTTCCTTCCGAGGAGTGGCTGGTGGGTTTGAACCACCAGGCTTCTGGTTAGCAGTCAAATGCCTTAGGCACTACGCTAGCAGAGCTCTATGCTACAAAATTAAGTCTGTGCTGTTGGGCTTTAGGCGGATGATTTACAAAATCATCATCAGTATGAACTCCCCAGACCCACTCATTCCCTAGGATATTATGAAATCTGTAAAACAGTAGGTTTGATACAGAGCCAAGAAGCTGGGATGTCGTGGGATTGTTGGAGAGGAAAATGACTTTGAATTCAGAATAACTTATTTGCTAAAGCAAATATCAGTATATTTATTAAAAAGAAACCCTCAAGTTCCCCACTGTGGCATGAGTACCCACTGTCATCGAGTCAATTCTGACTCATAGAGACCCTCATTGGGATTCCAAGGCTGTAATCTTTATAAAAGTAGATTGCCTCATCTTCCTCCCACAGAGCTGCTGGTGGATTTGAACCACCAACCTTCTGGTTAGCAGCAAAATGCCTTACCCACTATAACACCAGAGCTCTGTGGCATAAGTAGAACATCTGTAACACAAATTGATGACAGGAATAACCTTGTTGTTGTCAGGTGCCCTTGAGTCAGTTCCGACTGATAGAGACCCTATAATACAACAGAATGCAACACTACCTGGTCCTGCATCACACAATCGTTGCAATATTTGAGCCAATTGTTGCAGCCACTGTGCCAGTCCATCTCACTGAGGGTCTGTCTCTTTTTGGCTGAACTTCTACTTTATGAAGCAAATATCAGTATAGTTATTATTAACAAGCCCTAAAGTTCCCTACTAGGCATGAGTACAACATCAAGGTCTATATCACAAATTCACAAACTGATGACAAGAATTATCTTAAGAAGCATCTAAATAGCAGCCTAATATTCTTTTCCCCATTTTTTTTAACACTGAATGTAGCTCAAATTAACTTGAGAAACATTTATTTTTTTGCCTGAATTTAGAACATTGGTTCTATTCACACCTAATATTTTATAAGCATCTAATCTTTGGACAAATTTAAGTTCAGAATTCATGTTTACATGAAAATAACTGTATTATAAAATCCAAGGGGTATACCCATTATTTTAAAATATGAGCAATGTTTATTTAGAAAAACATCCATGACCAAACGCTATCAAATCTAATTTTCCCAGAGAATTAAGCTCATATTCCAGTAGGTATTTCCCTACATGCCAAAGAAATTTTTTTTATCAAGAACTTCAATAATAAGCTGACTTTTGAGGGAGTAATCTTGTGATTCCATGAACAAAAACACCTCTGCATGAGGTGAATGAGAGATGAAACTATGAGAAGTTATAGTCAGAATTATTAGTTTGCTGTCCCATTTCTGACCAAATGACAAAAGAACATTTCCTACTTTTCCTATCCTTGATAGTTCATTGCTGCTACTGTTGTTGTTTTCCTTACAGAAACAGACAGCATATCCTTTAACTGAAATCCACCTTAAATCTCATACATTTTATTTCCATGAGCTTTACGAGGTGGAAACACCTGGCCAATTCAGTAGAAAAAAGTAAGAATCACTTATACTACAGAGATACACCTACTATGTATCTTGTGCTATAAGTTATCCCAGAGACTGATATTAACCCACAGCATGGAGAACTAATCATCTGGGCTTTCTGCCAGTGAATGTAATCATCATAAAACTTAGCCTCTGCCACAAAGGCAAGGCAGACTTTTTTGTTTTCCCCCAAAATATATTCAAATATTTAAATCTTTCATATTGCAAGTAATATTATATATAAAGTTATGAAATCAAGAAGGTACATAAATTATTAAATGGGTGCAAAATAAGATCTTAGCTTTTCTTTACTGTCTTCAGTTAGAAAACAGGTATTCCCCATTGAAAAGCTTATTAGCTGATTATATCATCTCATAACACCTTATCTTGGGTCTTATTTTTCAATTACTTCAAAATCTTTACAGCTTTCCTTTGAATCTTATGTCTTTTTAGTTACAGAAACCAGGAACATATTCTCCTAAAAGTGAGATTGAAACTAACTGTAATTCCCCTATTCTTTCTGTTTATGGTTAGTTTTATGCAGAGCAGCCATAGCTTGTATTGTCTGTTATTTATTGTCTGTTCGGTTAGATCTTTTCCTTCGGTTTTTGTAGACATCAAGCCACTATGTTTTGTTTGTGAACAGTGTGTATGTGTGTGTGTGTGTGTGTGTAGACAGATAGATGTCTCTGAATAACATCACAATTACTAGTTGTAGGTAGAGGTACAGGCATACCTCATTTTATTGTGCTTCACAGATATTGCAATTTTTACAAATTGAAGGTTTGTGGCAGCCCTGCAACCAGGAAGTCTACTGACAGCATTTGTCTAATGGTATGTGCTCACTTTGTGTCTCTTTGTCACGTTTTGGCAATTCTCACAATATTTCAAATTTTTCCTAATGCTATTGCACATTTAATAGGCTACAATATACCATATACATAACTTTTATCTGGTGTCATAGTGCCTAAGGCATTTGACTGCTAACCAGAAGGCTAGCAGTTCAAACCCACCAGCCATTCCTTGGAAGGAAGATCGGGCAATCTACTTTTGTAGAAATACCACCACATAAACCCAACGAGAGGTTGGTATGAGTCAAACTGACTTGACTGCACTGACTTTGGTTTGGTTTGTTCTGGTTTGGGGAAACCAAAAATTTGTGTGACTCACTTTATTGTTATACTCCCCTAATCATGGTGGTCTGGAACTGAACCCACAATATCTCCAAGGTGTGCCTGTGTATGTACATGTATATGCATAAATATGTAAATGTGAAAGTATTATGTATGTGTATGTATATATATGTGTGTGTTTCTGCTTATAATGTAATTATTTACAAAAACATCAAGTTGGGTTTTGAATTACCATTCTCTAAATAGAGCAGTTAGTATTTTAAGATACCTGAAAGCCTGTACATTTCACCAACACACCCTTTAGTCATGTAACAAATCATCATTGAAAGGCAATCACTAACTTGATTCTCATCATCTGTTTGAAAAGGACAATGCAGAAAGCTTTGTAGATATTCATGTGGATAAAAGAATATTAGGTTGCTGTACTATGTTTGTACAATTTAGTATTAATTTCTCTGAAATTTCACCTGGCTCCAAGTGTTAGGTGACTAAATCACTTAACTCTTAGGGGTGTTGAAAGCATACCATAAAACCTAATTGATCAATAAAGTTATGTTTGAAGACTGCAGGACATACTAATTATTCAGGTAATTCAGTTATTTTATAAACACCAATAGCATGCTTTTCTGAAAAATTTCATTATTCAAACAAAAATGTCCACCATATACAAACATGACTATGACACAAAACGGCAAAGAAACATCAAACTTTTTAAAGATCTGGTACAATCATGTAACATCATTGAACTTACAGCTGCTTCTGCATTTGATGTTCTAATCCAGCACAAGTGCTTTCTAGCTACAAGTTAATAGATATAATAACTCTTTAAGTGAAATATTGCCATGATAAGGACTTATATTTTTAAATATTATGGAAAATTGCATTCATATGTATTTAAGCCATTGATATATTTTTTTAAAAAAATGCAATGTGTAACCTCTACAGATTTTTTTTTTTAAACAAAGGAATACATTTTGGGAATAACTGAGTTTCAGGATATGCTGATTTACTTAAAGTATGTCCAGTCTCCCTGCTGTCATTCTTTTTCCAAAAAACAAAATGTGTGGTAAAGCACTCTGTGAAGTAAAAGAATCTGTAATTTTTTAGTAGTTTACAATTCAGAATCAACCCCTGGATGGAAAAACAATGGAGATGTACAGATAGCTTTCCTAATCATCGAGCAGGCTGACAGAACCCACCTCCAATTTAGCCAAACTCCATGTCAGGGAAATTACTGTAAACCTCTCTTCTCTTGAAGACAACTATAACCCAAACTAAATTCCTGACCTCTATTAAAATGTTAGGATATTTTCAACTTACTTTCTTTACCTTTGATAAAATCCAGAGATACGACATTCACCCTTCATAAAAATCAAGTGAGTCCATGTAATCTACAAAGTGAACCTCCACTTTCTTGGGTTCACACTTTCTCAGCATAAAGTCATTTGATAATACTGCCACTGCAATTAACTTATGAGGATCAAGCCTCTCCACGATGCACTATTAGAATTATTCTGAGATAGATTACTAACATTGACCAACAGATAATGATTATTTCAAAAGGAAGATGAGAAATCTTTCAAACCTTTCAAGCTCCTTTTAAATTAGTGTTTTACTATCGTAAATTTATAGAAGTATTATCATCAACTCAGCTTCTAATAGGACAGTATACTAATGAATGCTACTTTGACCTCCAAATTTTTATTTTTATTGCTAGTCTAGTCTCAGGAAGTATAAAACTAATAAGTTATTCTTCTGTTATAGTGACCCTCTTAGTAAGAAGGCTATCAGATTATGTGCCATCAGAAGAAATGAACCTTGGTGCCATGTGTGCTAGAGACTGACTCATTTATTTTGCTGAAGCCCCCACCCTTTAAGTAACTGGTGGGAACCCAAATGTCAAGAAGGAGTCCTATTGCAACAAGTGCTTAGGATGGTGTTTAATACAGCAGGGAACCAAGACACAATAGTAAGACACATAATAAAGAATGAGGAGTATATAGATACAACAAAGAATTTTGGTTTATGATCTGTCATCCTATTATTCGAAAGAGGAATAAGTTAGGGAAATAAATGACTTTCAGTTCTCTGTACATGCACAGGTAAGATAGTTATTACAAAAGTTTGCTGTTGTATGCGCTGAAAAAAAAAGCATGTGCATTTAAACATCTTAAAAATAAATCATTCAATAGGCTTAAAAAAAATACTCTAGTTCATATTTCATTGATCTGAACTTTTGATTCAAGATGAAGGAATGAATCCAGGATGAAAACCAAAAGCAGAACAGACATGAATCATTTACCATGGGAAAAAGGCGTTTCAAGTCTCAGCTAACCTCAACTACTTTTTATTGCATTATTATTGAAATACCAAGAAACTGGCTTTGGCCATAGTATTTGCCATCCAACTACATTACAGCCATTAATATGCAACTGCTTACAATAATTAGATAAACATCATTATTTGACAAATTCAGTTGAAAGGGATGGCGAATGCTGTAGGTCTCTAACACATTTGGAATCAAGTAACAATCAGCCAGGCTGCTGCTGCAGTACAAAGAGAAAAGTTTATAATTCCTTGCCCAAGGAAGGGGTTTCACACAGCCTTAATATTTCAAAAAAACACATTTGTCCTGTTTTCTGCTTATGCTTTCCTGCTTTCAGGAATGAACTGTGGCACTGGCTAAAGAGGAAGGAAAAAAGCCACTAATTTATTTTTAAGGAGATTGGGGGAGAGGAAAAAAAATGTAAATATGGAATGGTGTTGGCAACATGGAGAACAGAAAAATAATGGAACTTGCTAGCAATTTCCACCAAAGCAGTAAACCCTTTAACTGACAGAAATTCCGTACAATATACACATTAATTAACAATTTCACCATTACTAGGGCTGCTGTTGAAAGCCAAAAAAAAAAATAATAATAATAATAACTGTAATATTCAAAAACAGAATTCTCATAAGATTTGAGAAAAATAGAGTGAAAAGGCAATGTTAGCTAAGCTCTTAGCTAAATCCATTCTTAATGGTCCCCTGTGTTTAAACTATCATGGATTAAAGCCATGAAAATAAAAATTTCAATTTGAAATTTTATTAGCATGTTGCTAAAATGGTCAATAAAAACATCAACACGATAAGCTTTGTTGGCATAGTTGGAAAACTGCTCTCTCATTTTTAAAACGTGATTCCCACTTTCCCACCTTTTAAGATTTCTATGTTAGGAAAAGCCAAACTAAATATACTGGCTATGGTGTTGTAATAATGCTGGTTTCTGGAATGTTGCCATGTCTCCCCCACCCCACCCCCCACCACTCTCTCCTCCAAATCTATTAAAAATATGACTATTTCTGAAGTGCCGCCCAAGGAGGGGGCAATCTAGGGTTAAGAACAGTAAGTGCCCTTCTGCACACATTCAAGGTCTCAGACACCTGGTGAATTGTTTCCATTCCGGGGGCGTGCTGGTTCAAACCACCAAATTAGCTGCGCCATTTTCCTTCTGGGACCCGGGATGGCTTCACTTTTGCCCGAAAGGCAAGTTCACAAGCAAATGCGGGTGGGCGGTGGCGTTTGCTTCCCTGGGTAGAAAGAACGTTGTTGTTATGTGCGGGAAACACTATATCTACCTTAGCGGAAGCCTTGAATACAATGTCAGCAGTCCTGGGGCTGGAGACAGGCAAAGTCCCCGGCAGCCTCGGGACAACGCGGAGTCCCCAAGTGCTTTCTTGTTATTCACAAGTGCATAAGGGACAGGCTCGATTTCTTGGAAATCCTGCAATTGGAACACATCCATACTGGAGCTGAATTGCTCTCTGAAAAGACCAATTAGCGCCTCCGACAGGTCTGTGTGTGTGCGTTTGGGACGGTGATGGTCCCTTTCTAGAAAGGGGTAGTAGTTTCTTTGTCGGGTCATAGTCACAGACCAGTGACCCCCGGATGCCCCGGCTCCCCTCAGCCCATATATCCCTTGACCCCTTACACCTTGAATGGAAATGTGCACTCTGGGTCTTCCAAAACCAGTACCACTGGAGGTCAGCCAGGTGCGCACAGCTGTGCCCTTCCAGTCGCGCGACCAGTTCCTGAGACTTGCTGCCACTTGCTGGAGGGGTGCGAGGGGAGAGCCTGGGCACTTGGTCACCAACCGCGGGCTCGCGAAGAGAACGAGGGTAGTGAATCATCCGTTGCGAAGCCCGAATGCGGGAGAAAGAAGGGAGCGGGACGCTGGGAGATAGGCGGCGGAGGCAGCCCCTCCGCGACTACTCCTTGTCGTCCACCAGATCCGCAAGCTCTTGGAGCACTCGCAAGCGGCCGCTGGCGTCGATTCGGCGCTTCTCGCGGATGAGGTCTTCCAGGCTGTGAAACCTGGCCGTGTGCACCTTGTTTTCGCCCAGGTGCACCTTGAGATAGTACTGCAACTGCGGGGGCTGCGTGCCAGCCGGCACCTCCCCACCTGCCTTGAACTCTCGCTTTCCAAAACGGCACCAGGCGGCGAAGCTCTCGGAGTTCGTCCAGCAGATCTCCTCGCTCTTGAGGCCCAGGTGGCCACAGGCGTTCTGCACCACTAGCTCTGCCACCAGCGGGCGGTAGCGGTACCAGCTATTCACTACCCGGCCCACGTTGGCCGCGCCCGCCTCGTACAGGCTGTCCTGGCGGATCTCGCCCTGGTGCAGGTGGATGATCTGCCCGCCGCCCACGTAGACTGCCCAGTGTGGGGCGGGCGCGGGCGGCTCCTGAGCCGGCTGCAGCCACAGCAGCTCCAGCAGGTCGCCGGGCTCGCAAAGAGCCGGTAGCGCGGAGACTGCGCAGACACTCAGGTCGGCGCCCTGAGGGCCACCGCTCACTTTGGAAAAGATGCATTCCTGGCCCCGAAAGGCAGAGAACTGAGTCTCGTTAAGGACCAGCTGATGCAGCAGGTGGTGATGGTGGCGGCTGGGGCTCTCTGGGCAGGAGGTGCAACCGGGAGGGGCCTTCACACCAAACTTATCTGGCTGGCCACGTTCGTCCAGGTCCTCCTCCTCATCTGAAAAGAAGTAGGCGACCCCGACTCGCAGCTCGTCTTTCTCGATCCCCGACGGGTCCCCTGTGGGCAACTCGCTGTAGTTGAGGTGGGTGATGCGGTCCAGTTGGTTGCCCATCAATGACACAACCAGGCGAGGGCAAGGAGCGGGGATCTGCGGAATCACAGAGAAGCAGCAGAGACACAGTCAGAGTCAGGCTGCCTCTCCCAGCGTCTCTCCCCAACACTAGCTGTGAGCCGGAGACCTGCTCGCCCGCCCACGCGCTCACACTCGAGTCTCCTGCGCGAGCCGAGTCCCCTGTGTCTTCCCAGACTCAGGAGGGGTGCAGAAGCAGCTACACTGTCCAAGTGTGGAAGCCACCACAAAACCTCCCATTCCTTCTAAAACCCGGTCCAACTCTCACAAGGAAAAAAAAAAAAAAAACAGGCGGGCTATAGGGCGTGCGGGGTCCTAGTGGGGAGGACGGCGTGGGTTGTGGCCGCATGGTAGACGGACACTCAAGAGAAAGATAAGGTAAGGTTGGCAGGGAAAAGGGGCGCCTAAAGCCCAGAGCTAGGAGCAAATGGCGCTCACATTTCTGTCCCCACCCTCTACAGCCCACCTACCAGTTTTACACTAGGTTCCACTCCTCCCTTGACAGCGCTTCAAATGACAATCGGACACATTCTCAGATATTCACTTGACACCAACAAAATTTCACACACCTGGAGTCCAGACACTGACAGGCTGGTACACTTTTGCATGTGCCACATACACAAAGACAAACCCTAGAGACGACACACTGACACACTCAGACTCTCACATTCGCAGCCACACACAATTCCAGCCCCACGCTTTCACGCTCGCCGATGCACGTACACCCGAGCAGCCCAGCACACCTGCCCACCCAAGAAGGTGCACTCTGCTCCTTACTTCTCTCGGTTTCTCCTCAGCCGACCCAATTGGGCTGCGTTAGGGCGAGGCTGTTCTGTTAGAATAACCTAACAAAGAGGCAGGGGAAAAATGGGGGAAGCCAGCGAGGGTGAGGGTGCGGGTGTGTGTGTGTGTGTGGTGGGTTCCCTTTCAGACAAATGATCCCTATCCCTCCTACTCACACAGGGTCCAAACAATTCGAAGACGAAAACCGTTTCCAAGGCAAAGAAACCCTCCGCTCCGTACCAGTGACTTCCCTGCTCCCGAAAACCCAAACTCCTTTAAAGTCTCCTGGTCCCCATAGGTGCTGCAGAGGCGGCGGTGGCGAGTGGGTCTGGGTCGCACGAGGGGCTGTAGCTCCGCTCTGCCCCGCGCAGAACAGTGTGGTGTTGTGACGGGCGCGGTGTCGGTGCGCTTGCCCTTCTGCGCTAGCTAGGGATCCAGCTCTACCTGGCAGTTCCGGCTCGGCTTTGCTTTCCCACAGCCTCAGCGACGACTCTAAGTAGAGAGAGCAGAGGGTTCCAGGGCCCGCCCCAGGAAGCGCTCATTGGTTGGGGCAAGAGCCCAGGCCTAGTCAATCTCTGGCCAGAGGGGAGGAGAGCAGGGGCGGGTCTCCTGCGCGCGCTCCGCACCCGCGGGCCCGCGGGCCCGCGGAGCTGTCTCGCCTTTGCGCGCCTGATCGCGCGCCGCCCCACGAGCAGAGATGGGTGCCGGCGGTGAGCGCGCAAGGGACGGTGCGCTTCTTCGCAGCGCCGCTGAGCGCTTCCACTCCCGCTCCCAGTCCTCCAAGCTGATTAAAACTGAGAACACAGTCCCTTCGTCTTTCCGTGTTTCGGGAGTACAGCACAGTTCCAGCTCCTAAACTGAGTCCGGGGAGGAAGAAGAAGCTCCAGTGAAGTCCCGCGTGGCTCAGACACTGTGGGTGGCCGGGAGAGGGGAGGAATTGACCAGTGGTAGAAGCAGGCTTCCTAACTTGGTTCCTCAAGGTCCCCGCGTTGGTCCTCTACTCACATACTTTTACCTCCTGGGCACAGATGCATTTGACAGTACTCCAATGTGTGATTCTTCTTCCTTTGACCCATGTAATACTGCTGACCCAACATTCGTGGCCTGTGCAAGAGGAGCATGACTTCGTATGCGATCTACAAGCCTGACCCTTGGCTGGCTCTACCCATGGATTTGCCTAGGATTTCTGTCTATGAAAAGGATGCATCATAAATGCTGGCAATGGGACATACCAGTGTTTCCTAAACCTTCTGTTGCTAAGGGATTTTTGTTCAGTTTTGTGGGAGAAGACTCTCCACCAGTAATTAGTTGCATTTCAGGATGAAATATTAGTGAATTAATGTGCTTTGCATAATGGAGACTGAAAGGTAACTCCCATATATAAGAAATCCTAGATCAACAATCAAAAAAGCTTGTTACATTAAGCTTCAAAGTGTTCTTAGATACCTGGTTCTAATCCCACTGCTTCCAGGCTGGGCTCCAGCAGCTTTTCTCTGCTGCTTACTCTCTGCTCAGTTTGCTACTTCCATCCTGCAACCGTTTGTCAGTTGTTAACTTACCTCCTTACAGAGGAAACTTCTTGAAGTTAGGCCTGTGCACTCTACAACTTTCTATTCTGCTCTCTATAACAATACTGGGCGTGCAACATTTCTGTAACAATACAACCTATCAGTGAAAACAAACATGACAACAGTCAATATATATTGACCACTTACAAGTGGCTAAGGACGTCTGGTAGTGTAGGGCCTAAGGCATTTGACTACTAACCCAGAAGGCTGGCAGTTCAAACCTACCAGCCACTCCACAGAAGGAATGTTGGGCAATCTACTTCCATAGTGATACCACCTCAGAAACCCAAGGAGGGGTCACTATGAGTTGGATCTGACTTGACGACAATGAGTTTGGTTTTTGGTTTTTGACAAGTGGGTAGGCACTGTGCTAAGAGGTTCAAATAGAAGATTTATTCATGACCTCTGTGGAGTATTCACTAATATCCCCACTGTAACCACTGAGGGAACTGAGGTCCAAATGCCAATTCCTGTTATCCACTCCGGGCAAGCCATTATCTGGCCTATATTGTCTGCTGAATGAATAAAATTTCGTTTCATAAACTTATAAAGCTGGTGTCTCAGAGAAGTTAGCTGATTGTCCCAAGGTTACAGTTCATATTATCAAATCATATATTTAATTAATTATTAGTATTGTTATCAACTGGACTTTAGAAATCATGGAAGTGAGGGTATCTGAAGAGTTTGTCACTGGTATTTGGTGTCTGACAGAAACTAATTTAAAGTAGTTCAGCACTTAACTCTGAATAACCTTTTCTATTTTTATTTTAAGTCCTTTCTTTACCCTCAAGATCAAATCTCTTACACAAATGTTTACACCCTATTTGCTTTGGACGATATGTCCTATCTTGTCTGTCTTCCATACAGCTCTGGACTACAGAGCAAGCAGGCTGCTCTTCTTTGGCTTAACCTCTCATACA
Organism: Orycteropus afer afer; assembly: GCF_000298275.1. Lineage (NCBI taxonomy): Eukaryota > Metazoa > Chordata > Mammalia > Tubulidentata > Orycteropodidae > Orycteropus > Orycteropus afer. The sequence goes on from NW_006921996.1 coordinate 860,471, forward strand.
CTCTAAAGGATAATTAATATAAAACATTGTCAGGGCTTGAAGATACAGTGTCTAAAGTTTAAAATATCAGTATGCATCATTATGAGTCTCCTTTCTTTACCCTCCTCCTGGCTAAGATAAAAAGGCTTATTGCTTTAGTAATTACAAGGTGGAATAAACACTCCTGGGAACCCTCCTCTCCTTAGAATATAAGACAGGGAACTTGTCTGGGAAAAAAGCAGAGCTAAAATAAGGAAAATACATCTGATCTTTGGAGTCTTTTGGTGATTATAAAGAGAATAAATAAAAAATTAGGTATATTATCTCCTAGAATGATACTGTTAGAAAGCTTAACTTTTATTTGCATCACAAAACATTGTTTGCTAATTGTTTTATTTGGCTATTATTTCTCATCTCATCCTGGCTGCTGTCTTGCTGAGAAAAGGAAGTGTAATACAGTGATAAAACACAAACTCTGGAAGTCAACTACTTGGATTTGAATCCTACCTCAACACTCCTGAGCTGGGCAACCTTCGGTAAGTTACTTAACGTTCCTGACCTCATATATGAAATGTAATAATAATAATAATAATAATATCTACCTCATTTGTGTTGTTATGAGTTCATGCATATAAGTACATTGTTGTTGTTGTTATGTGCCGTCGAGTCAGACCTGATTCATAGCGACCCCTTCTTGGGTTTCTGAGGCAGTATCACTACAGAAGTAGATTCCCCCATCTTCCTTCCAAGGAGTGGCTGGTGGGTTTGAACCTCCAGCCTTCAGGTTAGCAGTCAAGTGCCTTAGACACTATGCTACCAGTGCCTGGCAAATAGTGAGCACTCAATAGTGTTGCCTATTATTGGTATTAATCTTGTCATTCTCAATATCATTAGTATTAGTATTAATGGAAGTGGGGAGAAGGTACTATGACCTACTTGTTTATAGTAACTGTCCAATTCTGTCTCTTGTTTGTCCAAGGCAAAAGTTAACAATATATTGGACGCCCAAGGCTGTCCATAGATAGGTTATAAGAGTTTTTTTTCTTAAGATGGGAAAACTCTCTCTGTTCTTAGAAAAACACAGTCTAAATCTCTCTGAGCTCATGGGCTGATCACATCCAGTGTCCCTCAATATTTTAATTTATTTAAAAATGATTATAGGTATAGTCTTGAGGCTAAAATAAGTCACAGAAAGACATTTTTTTTTTTTTTTGCTGTGTATGTATGTGTGTGTGTGTGTGTGTGAGGGAGGGAGGGAAGGAGGAGAGGAAAGAGAGAGAGAGAGAATGAGTGTGAGTGTTCCCAGACCCCAAATCCACTGCTGTGAAATCAATTCTGACTCATAGCAACCCAATAGCATAGAAGAGAACTGCCCCATAGGGTTTCCAAGGCTATGATTCCTCACTGAAGCAGACTGCCTCATCTTTTTCCCTAATAGTGGTTAGTGGGTTCAAACCACTGACCTTTTGATTGGCAGCTGAGAATTTTAACCACCAGGGCTCTTTGTGTGAGTGTAGGGGAGAATAACTCTTTCACTGGAGAAGTTTTTAGAGTAAATTACATGTATATTCCCTTTTCTATTGGTGCCATCTGGTGTATCATCTTCTTTCTTAGCTTCTTGATTCCTTGTTTATGACTTATGAAAGGCTTCTCCCCCAGTTTTATTGACCACGTCTTTGGTTCCAGCTGCCATCCTTTAAAATTGGTCCTGGAGATAAGGATTGAGTTCTGGCGAATGGAATGTGAATGGAAGTATAATAAACCATTTTTAGGTGTGAGTCCTGAAACCTTAATTTGATCTTCCATGCTCTTTCATTTCCCATTTTACCATATGTAGAGGACCCACAGTAGAACTCAGAAGATCCACAGATGGAGGAGCCTAGGTGGAAGGAGTCCTGGGTTGCTGAATGAATGTGTTGAGCAGAAGATTTTCCCTGACAATAATTTGCATTCAACTGTGATGACAGTGAAAAATAAATCTTACTGGGTTTAGCCACTGAAAAACGTGTGGTTGTCACAGCAGTGCAGTTTGCCTTCTCTCAACACAGCAAATATCCCATCTCCTCTTTCTCTTTTAGTACCTGTTCTTTCTGTCAAGGTTGACTTGCTATTGATGGAATGCCAGAAGCATCTCAACATCGTTTACATCACCCAGAAGTTGAAGAAGTCAACAATAAATGTATCTATCCCTTCTAGGTACTATCCTTTATGCTATTTTTTCTTCTAAATTCCCTGGGGTTTGGGGGCTGCTTTTTGCTTGGAGGCAGTTCTGTATTAAGGCCAGGGTCCAAGGTAGGCAGGTCCTTTGCACTTGGGGACAGCTTTATTTATTTTTTTTTTAACTTGTATTTTATTTATTTATATTCTTGTGATTTGGATGAAAGTTTACAGAGAAAATTCACTTTCCATACAGCAGTTCACATACAATTTGTCTCATGACATTGACTACAATTTCCCACAATGCAATAGCTCCCCTCCCACTTCTTCCCTATAGTTACCTCTTCCCTGTGTCCTTCCCTCCATGCACTCCTACCCCCTGAGCTGTCTCCCTGTGCATACACAGCCCTTCTATTCTTCCATGGTTGTTCTCTCCAAGGAGTGTATCTACCTAGTGCAAGTGGTCATCTCATATGCCTGTCTTTCGTTTGGTTGGAAGCCACAGTAGTGGGCTCAATTCCATACCTGGAAGGGCAGCAAGGAGTCATAGTCTAAGTGGTTCTATCAGGCTTTATCAGACCAGCAAACCTGGTTCTTTTTTTTTTTTCTTTTACAAATGATTTTGAGTTTTGTTCCACATTGTTCTCCCACTCTATCCACGATCTCCTACATTAATCCTCCAAGTGGTTGACAGTGGTAACCGGACACCATCTAGTTCTTCTGGTCTCATATTCATATAGGCTGAGGATTGCATGGTATACTAGTCATTTGGACTAATTGTTTTCATGAATCTTTGGTTTTCCTCATTCTTCTTTGCTCTGCATGAGGAGAGACCTACCATTGCATCTAGATAGCTGCTTGCAAGCCTTTAAGATCCCAGTTGCTACTCGCCAAAGTAGGAGATGGAACAATTTTGTGTAGTATGTTATACCAATTGAACTTGATGGGGGACTGCTTTATTTTAAGGCTGGGGCACAAGATAGGTGGGCACGGGGCTCATGGCTGCTTTTTGCTTGGGGGTGACTCTATTTTAATGCTGTGGACTGAGGTAGACAGGTGCAGTGGGGTTAGCAACAACTAATGGAGACAAACTTGTCTGTCAACTTGTCATCCTGTGGTGGCTTATGTGTGTCTGTGAGGTTGGAAGCTATGCTACTGGTGTTACAAAATGCCATCAGGGTTACCCATGGTAGACAGGTTTCAGCAGAGTGTCAGGTCTAAGACAGACTTGGAAGAAGGAAGAGGCCATCCACTTCTCAAACAATTGGCCAGTGAAAACCTTATGAATAGCAGTGAAACACTGTCTGATATATTATTGGAAAATTTTATGAATAATCCTGAAATATTGTCCGATATAGTGCCAGAAGGTGAGTCCATCAGGTCAGAAGGCATTCAAAATTTGACTGGGGAAGAGCTGACTCCCCAGAGTAGAGACAACCTTAAAAATATGGATAGAGTAAAGCTTTTGGGGCCTCCATTGGCTGATGGGGCATGACTCAAAATGAGTAGAAACAGGTGCAAACATCCATTAATAATAGGAACATGGAATGTATGAAGTATGAATCTAGGAAAATTGGAAATTGTCAAAAATGAAATGGAACACATAAAGATCGATACCCTAGACATTAATGAGCTGAAATGGACCTGTTTTGGCCATTTTGAATCAGACAACTGTATGATCCACTATCCCAGGAATGACAAATTGAAGAGGAATGGTGTGGTATTCATCGTCACAAAGACTGTTTCAAGATCTATCTTGAAGTACAATGCTGTCAGTGATAGGATAACATCCATATACCTACAAGGAACGCTGGTTAATACTAGTATTATTCAAGTTCATGCACAACCACCAAAACCAAAGTTGAAGAAATTGAAGATTCTATCAACTTCTGCAGTCTGATATTGAACAAATATGCAATCAAGATGTGTTAATTTTCACTGGTGATTGTAATGCAAAAGTTGGAAACAAAGAAGAGTTACTGGTAGTTGAGAAATATAGCCTTGGTGATACAAATGACACAGGAGATCTCATGATAGAATTTTGCAAGACCAATGACTTGTTCAGGATCAAATATCTTTTCAACAAAAGTGATGGCTATATACATGGACTTCACCAGATTAAATATATAGGAGTCAGATTGACTACATCTATGGCAAGAGGCAATGGAGAAGTTCAATATCTTTGGCCAAAAGAAGGCCACGAGCTGATTGTGGAACAGACCATCAACTACTCATATGCATGTTCAAGTTGAAGTTGCAGACAATAAAAACAAGTCCATGAGAGCCAAAATATGACCTTGATAATATCCCTTCTGAATTTAGAGTGCATTTAAAATAGATTTGATGCATTGAACACCAAAGACTGAAAACTAGAGGAATTGTGGGCTGACATCAAGAACATCATTCATGAAGAAAGTGAATGGACATTAAAAAGACAAGAAAAGAAGAAAAGACCAAAATGAATATCAGAAGAGACTCTGAAATTTACCCTTGAGCAGTAGCTAAAGCAAATGGAATAAATGACAAGATAAAAGAACTGAACAAAAGATTTCAAAGAGCAGCTTGAAAAGACAAAGCCAGTTACTGTAATGAAATGTCCAAAGACCTGGAGTTATAAAACCAAAAGGAGAGAACACACTCAGCATTTCTCAAGCTGAAAGAACTGAGGAAAAAAATTAAGCTTCAAGTTGCAATATTGAAAGATTCTATGGGCAAAATATTGAATGACACAGGAAACATCAAACAAAGATGGAAGTAATACCCAAAGTCACTGTACCAAAAAGAATTGGTCAATGTTCATCCATTTTAGGAGGTGGCATATGTTCAAGAACCAATGGTATTGAAGGAAAAAACCAAAGCTGCACTGAAGGAATTGGCAAAGAACAAGGCTCCAGGAATTGACGGAATACCCATTGAGATGTTTCAACAAACTGATGCCTCTCTGAGGCCAAAAGATTTGGAAGACAACTACCTGTCTAACTGACTGAAAGACACCCATATTTGTACCCATTTCAAAGAAAGGTGATCCCACAGAATGTGGGAATTATCGAATAATATCATTAATAGCACACGCATGTAAAATCTTTCTGAAGATAATTCAAAAAGAGTTGCAGCAGTATATTGACAGAGAACTTTTAGAAATGTCAGCTGGATTCAGAGGAGGATGTGGAAGAAGGGATATCATTGCTGATGTCAGATGGATCTT
>NW_006921996.1:867041-926641 GCF_000298275.1 Orycteropus afer afer
CAGATTATGGGGTTTATTAGGGAAGCACCAGGCTACAATTCAAGTTCAGGAAAAATGCTCAGTCTCTCTCCCAGCCTGCCATCTCTCAGCCAACAGTCACTCACAGTCTCTCTCCCAGCAGTGTGTGTCCCTCGGAGTCTCACTCAACAACACGTCTCTTGCATCTCTTTCACAGCAGCATGTGTCTCTCAGGAGCGTGTGTCTCTTTCAGCAGCATGTCCTTCTCTGCCAGCAGTGAGAGAGACTTCTGCCTCTAGGAGGCCTCCTTTTGAGCCTGGCAAACTAACCAATCATAACATCAGAATTCTAAGCACCTGAGAGAGAGCGAACTCAGAATATTGCTTTGTGCTGCTCCCAAAAGAAGTACCGCAGGTGGAAGATTTTAACAATCAGGAGCTACTCAGTTTCTCACAGCAAATTCCACAATGAAGTTTACAAAGACTTATGGCTAGAAAGGGAGCTCTGGTAGCATATTGCCTAGGACATTTGACTACTAGCCAAAAGGCTGGTGGTTCAAACCCACCAGCCACTGCTTGGAAGGAAGATGGGGCAATCTACTTCCATAGTGACACTGTCTCGGAAACCCAAGGAGGGGTTGCCATGAGTCGGGTCTGACTTGACGGCACACAACAACAACAACAACATGGCTAGAAAAGCTATACCAGGTAATTTACTACACCACACCTACTTTGGTCACGTTGTCAGAAGGAATCATTCCCTGGAGAAGGATATCATGCTTGGTAACCTGGAGGGTCCATGGAAAAGTGGAAAGCCCTCAATGAGGTGGATTGCCACAGTGGTTACAATGATGAGCTCAGGTATAGCAAGGATCATCAGGCTGGCTCAAGACTGGGCTGTGTTTCGTTCTGCTGTGCGTAGGGTCACTGTGAGTTGGAGATGACTTGACAGCATCTAACCATAACAACAAATTCCCTTTTGCTTCCATGTGGCTAACTTCTCTCGCTCTATAATGATCTAATCTGCCTTCTACATTTTCTTGACCATGAAAATGGCTAGGTAAACCCTTATAGTCATGACTAAAGAAAATCCTGTTTTCCAGCTTCTCTTTAATATCTTTGCATATATTATTTCTCTAACTTTCCAATTCCTCTTCAGTACCTTCCTTCATGTCTCATTCCATATTATCACAGTTTCATTACTATTGCCGGTCATACTTATTAAAGTAACTTTAGTGGCTCTTATCATTACATCATTGAAGACTCATAAATGTTCCCTTGGGAAAAATCTTCAGCACTTGTGGGAATAATATTTTCCATGTATGGATTATACAAAGATGTCTCACTCTAGTATTAAACTTTCCATCGTGTTGTATTTAGAATTTAGGAGGCAAGTGCCTTTTACCTGGGTCTTACTTTTGAATGCCAGTATTGGTAGAGTTTCTGTGGATATGCCTGGGTCACAGTTAGACACCTTCCTTCCTTCCTTCCTTCCTTCCTTTCAGAATATCTTTCCCTGCCTCCCTCATCTAGCTTTTACTCAAATTTTAGAACCCATTCAAACATCAGCTGCTCCAACACCAGTACCTTAGCTTTTTCTGATTGAGATGGCCATTTACCTTTCTATAACACTATGTGTATATTGGCCATAAGATGTGACAAAGATATGTCAAAACACTTGTCAAACTGTAATCATTTATAAATTTTCTTCTCATCTTCCCTGATAGAGTTGAAATATTTGAGGAAAAGACCCACATTCAGTTCAAATCTGTATTATCTTTGCTTTGCATAGTGTTTGGTGGATAGTGTGCACTCAAGAAATATACTTTCACTCACTCAAAGCATGTATAAATAAGTAGTATCTTTTATTTACCGAGCTTTCAGTGGGGCTGGAACCATGAATTTGAATGATCCAATTCCTACAGCATGTGTTAAGTAAGGAGATATGCTGTTGTTGTTGTTATGTGCCGTCGAGTCAAACCTGACTCATAGTGACCCTTCCTTGGGTTTCCGAGGCAGTATCACTACGGAAGTAGGATTGCCCAACCTTCCTTCCGAGGAGTGGATGGTGGGTTTGAATCACCAGCCGTCTGGTTAGCAGGCAAGTGTCTTAGCCACTATGCTACCAGAGCTCCCAAATATATATGTTGTTGTTGTTGTTATTTGCCATCGAGTCGGCCCCGACTCATAGCGACCCCTCCTTGGGCTTCCAAGGCAGTATCACTACGGAAGTAGGAATGCCCAACCTTCCTTCCGAGGAGTGGCTGGTGGGTTTGAACCGCTAGCCTTCTGGTTAGCAGTCAAGTGCCTTAGGCACTATGCTACCGTTTATTATGAGATATATAGTATTGGATTTCCAAATTGTCTGAGATATATAGTATTGGATTTCCAAATTGTCTGCTGGCATGATCAAGGGGACCTGATAAAAATGCAAAATCCCAGAGTCTCTCCCAGACTTATTTAACTTCATTTGTATTGCTTCTAGGAATCTGCATTTTAAACACTTAACCGAAACGTGCTAGTCACAGTGTAGGAATCACTGGTCAAGCATTACTCAAGTGTAGGAAATAATTCTTATGCTCTTGGGTTCAATGATAGTCCTTGAAAAGTAGGCACTTAATAAATATAGTTATATTCTTTAGATATTTGCTCATTCATTCAGATGCAAGACTCATTTTAGATTTACTCATACTGAGCTTGTAAACAAAGATACTGGTTTGTGTTCAAAGGAACATGAAGTCAAGCAGCTTGTTTCAAAGTTGTACTATAAGTGTATGAGAGAGCTATGATTGTATCTCTCTGTTTTGTTTAAACTCCTGTGCCAATAGGCTGTAGTTAGAGCAGAAACCTAAGTGAGAAAGAAAATGTTCTGGTCCAGATGAGAAATTCCTCTTTTGCTTACTCATTCTGTATTTGTTTCTAAAAGGATATCATCTTTGCTCTTTGTGTTGCTCTTGGATTCCCGTTCTGTTACAATGTCTTTCCTAGCTCCATTCCTGTTAAAGACCAATTTGTCCACCTTTGTTCTAAATTCCATCTATTCATACCATCTCAAAGATCTCACAACTTCAGTTAATCCTCTTCTGCCCCTTAATTTATAACTTCACCTACTCTATTAGCTTCTTATCAGCTTTATATAAATATACTTACATCTCTCACATCTTTAAAAAAAAAAAAAATCCCTTGACTATAAATCTCCCTTGAGATGCATTCCTATCTTGAATGAGTTTTCAAAACACATTTGATCCCAACCTACCACAGGCTATCTTTTGCACCTGTGACACAAATGAATAGCTGTCCCCAAGGTGTCCAATAATTCCTTGTTATTGAATCTAAGAGATGCTTCTTACATTATTTGACATTTTAGATGCATGCCATAGCTAACCATTTCTTTCTTTTGCAAAAAGTTCTTCCTTTACATTCCAGTATACAACGCCCTCATGATTTAACTTTGATGATTATTCTTCTTTCACTGTCCTGAGGGTTCATTTCCTTCAACTTGTCCTTCGAGTATTGGTTTTCTTCAGGAATATTTTCCAAGGTTCTCTTTGGGTGACCTCGTGTGCTTCCATGACTTTCGTCACATTCCCATGCTGATGACTAACTACCTAGTGTAAATCTCCAGGTTTCATCTCTCTTCTAATAAATATCCAACTGACCTAAATACCCAACTGACTAGAAGAAACAGAATGTGTCAGGATATCCCAAGTGGAATATTTATTTTACCTGGAAACCTGGGCTTACCGTTTTGGCTTTCATTTTGTTGACTGACACCATCACCCTCCTAGTTTGTAAGCCAATGACTGAGTAATACCTATCACTCTTCCCTCATCCTAAGGCCTACATATAATCATCTCCCACTCTTGTTCCTTCTTAGTCATGAATATCTTACCTGTCTTGCCACTTTAATCATCCCTACTTCCACTATTTAGTCCTATTTACCAATAACTTTCATTTACATAGCTACACACCCAACACCATCAGTTACCCTTGAGTCAACTCTGACTCATGGCAAACTCATGTGTGTCAGAGTAGAATTGTGCTCCATAGCGTTTTCAATGGCTGATATTTTTGGAAGTAGATTGCTAGGCCTTTCTTCTGAGGTGCCTCTGGGTGGACTCAAACCTCCAACCCTTTGATTTGCAGTTGAGTGCATTAACTATTTGTACCATCCAGGGACTAGATAGCTGCAGCAGTCTACTAATTACATTGCTTCACACAATGATCTCTTCCCATTGTAAGGAGAACATTTTCTAAAGGGTACATTTGATTAGGTCAGTTCCCTGGCTGAATCTCACAGGCACTCCCCATTGGCCTAAGGAAATGATTGAAAGTTCATGACAGCATCATAATCTAGCCCTTGCTTACCTCTCTGCCTCATTTTTTACTGCTCTTCCTCTTGCTTCATTGTTCAGCCTTACTGTGTCAATTGTTTGTTTTTAACTGTTTCATTGACTGTGCTTCATTGACAATCCATGTTCTTTCTTGTGTTACTGTTTCTGTTTCTTTTGCTAAAGAGTATTTCCTCGAGTCTTCTAATGGAAAAAAAAAAAAAAAAAGATCTTCCAAATCTCTGAGGTAGGTGTCTTTCTAGATGCTCCCATAGCACCCTGTCCTTTCACTATTTTGTTGACATTGCCTTGTCACATGTTTATATGTCCTACAAAGCTGTGAACTCTGAAGGAGAAATGACAATTTCTATTAAGTTCCCAGTATTGTCCCTATCATCAACCACTATCCATGCTACAAGGTGGATGTGAAATAAATTATCTGTTGAATGGAATTGAATTGATAAATATAGTTCTTGAGAATCAGGGGATATTTCTGTCTTCTTCTCTTTCTGTTTTCTCACACTCACCCAAACCCCTTTAAATTCCACTACAGCCTATGCCATAGGGCATGGAATCAATGGTGAACTTTTATAAGTTTATTGCTGATATAAAGATACTTTAGAAATTTAATAAAAGGGAAATATATTTATTTTAAAATAGTACAGAATAAAGTAGCTGTATAGATTTGTGTTTCACTTATTTTTCAAGGTATTTCCTTTTGATAATCATGGTGCTGTTTTTATAAGTACTGATATTGATTCATTTGTTTATCTTGTTCAGGAATTATGTTTATCATAATGAGGTATTTATTTATTTTCTAGATGGCAAAAGTTTTGATCTAACTAGACATGCATGTGGTTAATAAGGTATGGTTTCTATTTACAAACATGTACTTAACATACCACTCCTACTACCACATACTCAGCCTATTTCTAAATTGCCAAGGGCAAGGAGCTTAATTTATGCGTGTACTCACCCTCCCATCACATCATCCCTCTTAGTTTAATGTTGTCTTAATCGCTTCCTGTGTCTTTGCTCTTGATCCATGTAGCTGAGCTCTTTCTCTTATCATAGAACAGCTTTACTGTTGTGGTTTCATTGTAGAGTGCCTGGATTCAGATTCTAGCCCCACTACTTATTAGCTATATATCCTTGGGTGAAATATTTATCCTCATGTGCCTCAGTTTATTCATCTGTAAAATGTAACTAATAATAGTATTCAGAAGTTTTGGTGTTAAATAAGATATTATATTAATACACTTCACATAGTGTCTGGTCCATAATATCCTCTCAATAACCAATTGCTGTCTAATTGATTCCCGCTCCTGGTGAGCCTTTTTCTGTCCAAGTACAACTGTGCTTCATAGAGTTTTCAATGGCTAATTTTTGGAAGTAGATTTCCAGGTCTTTCTTCTGAGGTTCTTCTGGGTAGACTCTAACCCCCAATCAATTGGTTAGCAGATATATGAATTAATCATCTGCTTCACCCAGGGACTACAAGCTCTCAATAACTGTTAAATAATACTAAAGAATGGGTTAATAATAAAGAGCTATGATGGGGCAGTTTTTAAAGCATTTGAATGCTAACCAAAAGGTTGGTGATTCAAACCCACCAGCCCTCTATAGGAGGATGATGAGGTAGTCTTCTTCCATAAATATTTGCAGCATTGGAAACCCTAGGAGACAGTTCTACTCAGCCCTATAGGGTTGCTATAAGTCAGAATTTACTCGATAGCAGTTGGTTTGGTGGGTGGGTTTGGGTCAATAGCATTTTTTCCTCCCTATTACTCCTTTATAATATTTGTTTTTGTATTAGATGATGATGATGGTGGAGCACATAGTTTTAAGTTTGAATTCAAAAAGACTTCTTTTGGACTTGTACTATGAACTAGACATAGGGCTTGCAAAGGCATGGGATCGCAAAGTTGAAGAAGATACATTCCTTGTCCTCAGTGGGGCTTACACTGTATGTGGAAGATGTCTAGGATATGAACAAATGAAATGTAATGGAAGCAATGAAATGTTTTAAAAGCACATAAAAGTTACAGAGGTGGTATAAAGGAAGAGTTATTAATTATAGAAGGGAGCAGGAGGAGATTGTTTTACAGAAAGGCTTTGCAAAATTAATAGGATTTTTTTTTTTTTGAGCAACTCTTCTGGTTACCTAGTGCTGCTCTGACAAGAATATACCACAAAAGGGATGGCTTGAATAAACAGGACTTTATTCTTCTACAGTTTGGGAATCCAGAAGTCCGAGTTCAAAATGCCAGGCTCTAGGGGTGTGTGTGAAAGCACCTCACCTTGGGCTTCGGCTCTGCCTCCTGCTCCTGGCCCACTGAAGCTAGAGGCATCTCTTCTCTCAAGCAGCTAATGACTGCTGAGGTTAACAAGCCCAAGGTCGACAAATAAAATGGCACAGTCCCAATGTTACCAAAGACAGCAGGCCATTGATTCAAGTACATTGAAAGTCAAAGGATTGGCAGAGCATAGTAGGCTGCTGAACAACGACAGGGCTACATGCAGGGTTCAAGTGTGCCATAAACTCGAGACCATTCCCAAAGCTTCTCCTTATATACACGAAGCAGACCATATCCCTAAGGCAGCTACTCAGCTACTCACAGTAAATTCCACCATGGAGTTGATTACAAGTCTCATCATGGGGAATACGACTAAAACTACTTCCAGCTGCCCAGCCACTTAACCAGGTCCAGCCAAGTTGACACACAAACTTCACTAACACAATTCCACCCCTTGTCAATGTGGCACCTGTGCAGATCCTCAATGGGTAGCATCTGTACAGTTGTCCTTCACCGGGTGGCTCTAATCTCCTAGTTCCTGAGTGGCAACCTCCCCCCTTGGCCTGGTGGGTCCTGTTCCTCTACCTCTTGGGTATGGCAGTCCTGTCTCCACTCTCTTGGGTAGCAGCTATAGCTCCATTCTACTGGCCCACATGAACAAGCAGCCCCACACCCCAGGAATCAAGGGGTGGAAATGGGAATAGTAGCACTCACTATTTCCCCTAGTGACCCACTCAAAATTTTTTGCTTCTTGTCCCTGATACCCTGTGCTCTGTGGGTCTGGAGATCTTAGTCCCAAAGGGAGGAACACTCCCACCTGGAGACACAATACTGATTGCATTGAACTGGAAGTTAAAAATGCCACCTGGCCATTTGGCTTCTTCATTCCTCTGGATCAACAGACAAAGAAGGGTGTTACTATACTATCTGTTGTGATAGACCCTGATTACCAAGGAGAAATTGGATTGACATTACATAATGAGGTGCCAAAGAGGCAATGCACCTTCTGACCACCTCTAACCTCACAAAAGGAAGACAGAATCACCATCACTAGTCCAAGGCCTATTCCTGTAAGACCAAGCACGCTGCCTCCCTTCAGCCCTTTCATCAACCCTGATACCAACCATTCCTTCCGCAGCACCCACCACCTTTCTGCTCAGCGTTTGATAATCCACTGCAGTGGCCACATAGAACTCACAGATTATGGGGTTTATTAAGGAAACACCAGGCTACAATTCAAGCTCAGGAACAATGCTCAGTTTCTCTCAGCCCACCTTCCATCAGCCAACAGTCTCTCACAGTCTCTCTCCCAGCAGTGCATGTCCCTTGGTGTCTCTCAGCAGCACATGTCTCTCCAGAGTATGTTTCTCTCAGCAGCACATCTTTTGGAGCCAGCAGTCAGAGAAACTTCTTCTGCCTCTAGGAGGCCTCCTTTTCAGCCTGGCAGAGTGGCCAAACTAATCAATCATAACATCAGAATTCTAAGCACCTGAGAGAGTGAACTTCCCAGAACATTGCATTTTGCCACTCGCAACAGAAATACCCCAGGTGGATAACTTTAACAATCAGGAGCTCCTCACTTGCTCACAGCAAATTCCACCTCAGAGTTTACAAAGACTTATGGCTAGAAAAGCCATACCAGGTAATTTACTACACGACAGGAGGAAAGGAGAATATGTCTGGAATACAGGAGATGCTTTTGGATGTCCCTTAGTACTACCATGCCCTGTGATTAAAGTCAATGGAAAATTATAGCAACTCAATTTTGATATGACTACTAATGGCCCAGACCCTTCAGGAATGAAGATTTGGGTCAACCTACCGGACAAAGAACCACAACCAGCTGAAGTGCTTGCTGAGGGCAAGGAGAATACGGAATGGATGGTGAAAGAAGGTAGTTATGATTATCAATTATGACCATGTGACCAGCTGCAGAAACAAGGATTGTGATTGTTATATTTCTTCATTTTATATGTGCATCAAATATTTTTGTTTCCTTCTGTTATGAACTTTGAAATGTAAACAAGGTTAGTATGTTTTGGTTGTACACATGTTAGCATATCATGTTAGGTGCAAATATGATTTTATAATTGTCCTTATTTAGATATTATATATGGTTAAGAAGATGTGCACACCTGCCAAGTTGACAAGGGGTGGACTGTGATATTTGGAGCTGTGTGTCAACTTGGCTGGACCATAATTCTGTGTGGTTTAAGCAGTTGTGATGTGGGTTATTCCCATGATGGGATCAGATGTATATGTTTTGAGCAGCCAATCCACTAAAAGGGAGTTTCCCTGGGGTTGTGGCCTGCTTCCAATATATTTATGGGTATTCTGGGAAAAGAGACACTCTTCTGTGGATTGGGATCCTGTTGTGCTGTCTACAACTGTCCATGAGCAAACAATCCACCATTTGGCCTGGAGATCTTGGATTCGTCATTCATTGGAGTCAACAGCCGGTATACTGCCTGCCATCCTTGAGCTCATCAGCAACTGCATGTGTTGGGAAAAGCCTCCAGCTTGACGTTTGATCCAAGAACTTGGGACTTGCCAGCTTCTATAAGTGTATGAGCCATTTTCCTAAGATAAATTTCTCTTTCTCTATGTACATATAAGCTTTAATGGTTTTGCTTCTCTAGATAACCCAGCCTAACACAGCAACATATGTAATTATTCAAGAGTCATGAAAGAGCTGAACTTTTCAGGAAGCCACAAAGTGGTTTGGTATTGGTTTGGTAGAATGTGAAGCAGACATGGGCCACATGAGGAGAGTCTTAATGTCATGCCATTTTAGAAATGGTTATTAGAAAGGCCATCTGGCTTATAATAACCAGTTTATACTGAAGGGAAAAGTGGCCAGAGACAGGGAAGGCACTGAAGAGACAAGGTAAGAGATCATGAGGGTCTGGAATGAGGCAGAAATCATGAGGACAGAGAGAATCATGTGAATTTGATGTATATGGAGGTAGTAGAATCCAAGGGAATTGGTGTCCATTTTGATAATTGGGGTAATGGGATGTGTTAGAAAAGTGTGTGATTCCCATCTTTCTGAGTTACATACCTAGAATTATCTAGGCAATCTGGCTTCACAGACCACACTGTTAACCACAGTGCTGCTCTATGGAAAATAGCGTCTCCTCTTATACCTATAATTCATAACCCTCTAAAACACGATTCACCTCCACCCACCTGTGAATACTCATCTTCCATTACTCACTAATATTTGTCCGGCTGGGCTTGTTTTCTTACAATTCTCCACATATACAGTAATAATTCTTGTCTTCAAAGCTTTGATCACATCCTTATAGAATGTTCTTTATTCTCTCTATCTAATCTATCCTTTAAAGCAACTCTAATCTTACCTCTCTGGGAGAAAGTTTCCAAACCACTCAGAATCACTCCACTCTCTTCTGCTTCTGGTTTTCTGATACTTTTAATTGTCCTTTCTGTTAGCAATTAAGATCTCCAACCACTGTGCCACCAAGGCTACCTTCATTCTGTGGCAGATACAATAGTCTGTTCTCATCATAGTTTCTCTTTCTGGATACACAGGTAAATTATGGATCTACAGCCTCCTTGTAAAGAGTTCTATCTACATGTGCTTAAGTTCTCACCAAGGGGAATAAGAGAAGATTTGATGTGTCACATATGGGCTGAGAAAGTTGAGTGTTGTGAGGTTTCCATGCTTTGGTTCTTGTGTCCATGCATTTTGAAGGAGGACCTCTAAAATGGTGAAATTGCAGGATGGGAGTTACTAGGGAGGAAAATTGCCAAAGGGAGGTACTTGACGTTAAATTAGACTTTATGTGAACTCACTCCCACTGCCACTGAGTTGATTCTTTCTCATAGTGACCCTGCCGGACAGAGTAGAACTGCCACACACAGTTTCAAAGGCTGTAAATCTTTGTGGAGCAAGCTGCCTCATCTTTCTCTCATATAGCAGCTGGTGTGTTCAAACTGCCAACATTTTGGTTAGCATCCAAATGTTTTAACCACTGCATTACTAGATGAGTGACAAAAAAATCCTTCAGAAGAGTCAAAAGTAAAACAGAACAAAAAATATTTGTTGCAAATTATTGAGATTGATTATTAATTTGTTTGGGTATTAATTTGCCAACACAGCAAAGCATAACCTATCCTGTCTAGTACTTGGTATCCTCTTATGGGGTAAGACCAATGTCATGGATGTCTTTTTTATCTTATACTGTGATTTTCTTGATTCTTCATAAATATTTTTGAGCTGAATTGAAAATTTCCTTTTTGATGCCTTGTGAAAAAGATTTTTCTCAGAAGGAAGATACAGTTAACCCTTGTTAACAGCCCCATCCTTCTCTTGTTTTTTCATACTTCTTGTTTTTTCTTTTAATATTTGTATCTTTTGAATTAATTCATTGTTTTTGTGTGCTTGTTTTTCTCAGATTTGAAAATGAATAGTGTTAATTGGTCAGGATTTGAGAATTTCTCTAGCCATGTTCCACTGACTTACTGTCTTGATTAATGAATAGGAGATAAACCAAAAACCAAACCCACTGCCATTGAGTTGATTCAGATGCATAGTGACCCCCATTGGGTTTCCAGGACTATAAATCTTTACAGAACTAGATTGTCCCATCTTCCTACCACAGAGTAGCTGGTGCGTTTGAACCACCAGCCTTCTAGTTAGCAGTCAAATACCTTAGGCACTGAGCCATAAAATTTTTCTACTTCTGATTAGTAAAATCCTTTGTTGAAGTCAAGGAGCTCTGGTGGCACAGTGAATGAAACATTTGGCTGCTAACCAAAAGGTTGGCAGTTTGAACCCACCAGCTGCTCTGAGGGAGAAAGATGAGGCAATCTGCTTCTGTAAAGATTTATAGCCTTGGAAATCTCATAAAGCAGTTGTACTTTGCCCTATAGGGTTGCTATGAGTTAGAATTGATTTGATGGCACTGGGTTTGTTTTTGGGTTTTGGTAAAATTCGCCATGTACTTGAACTTTTCTTTCTTTTTTTTGAACAAAACAGGAATGATGATCCTAGCCAAAGTTTTTTTAGGTGTTGCTATCAGTGCTTCAGGAGCTCTGGTAGCATAGTGGCTAAGCACTTGACTGCTAACCAGAAGGCTGGCGGTTCAAACCCACCAGCCACTCCTCGGAAGAAAGGTTGGGCAATCCTACTTCCGTAGTGATACTGGCTCGGAAACCCAAGGAGGGGTCGCTATGAGTCGGGGCTGACTCGACGGCAAACAACAACAACAACAACAACAACATCAGTGCTTCAGAGTGTTCAGTTTTCTGATTTGGTCATGGTTGATGAAGTGTGGAACAGACCCAAACTTGTAAAATGTGGGTGTACCAGAAGAATAACTGGAATGGGAAAATTTACAGGTCAATGATGCCCTGTTAGAAACTTAATCTCTCTCTTGGAAAACAAGGACAGCATGCATATCACATAGCAACCAAACCTCTTGACCAGCAGAGTTGGAAACATCTCTGCCTCTCTCAGAGATGGTGGCTGACAGTGCCAATATGAATATGTGTCACTCTACACAGTCTTGGCAATAATCTGATTTCTCACATCAAACTCCTCACAAAGCTCACCAAACCTCTTCTGAGTTTGCCATTCCAGGGCTTCATCCCATAATTTTTCTGTTTTGGCTATCATTGCAATACACCCACAGTGTGAAAATTCAGGAATGGTCCAATTTCACTGCACAACCATGACTGAATTGGGAAGAACTAGTTAAAAGATCTGGTTGCTGTGTTGCCAGTGAGACTGGGCCCTGCCTTCCCCACTTGTATACCACAGAATCTTTTATTACATTTTTTCTTAATAGCTCTGTTTTACTGTAACACCACCAATTTGAAATGTGCATGTATTACCTCCTGCCCTTGAGGACCTTCATCAAAATGAGATGTTTTAACTAAAATGAAACAGTAACAATTTCCTTCTGCCCTGCTGTTTATTTTATAATAAAAACCCTGTGCATCCTTGAGACTTTGATTTTTCAAGTTTATTATCTCAAATGTGATTTTAGAAATATTGCAAATAATAATACATGATTGAAAAGCAAAGGAGAAATTCAATCTGGATGACAGTAGCTATTCATAAACTCCTCAAGCAGTCTTCTATATTGAAATACAGACAGATTCTCACAATTAATTCACATGGCTGGTTTCAGTAGAAAAATTTGAACCATAGCACTTTCTGTTTTGTTATATTTTCTTGTTTTCAAATATGAGTTGTATGTTCAGACCTACTCTTCTCTTCTGATTGTAGAATAGAAAGTATACACTTTAAGGCTTTGAAATATGTATCCTCCCCCACCCCCACTCTTTCTGAATTGAATAAGAGGAGGACTAACAAGAAGAGCTAGTTTTCCTTTCTTTTTCCCAACTCTGTTTTACTAATAAGGGGAATGTGGAATGGGAACTAGGAGGTATGAATCTTTCTTAGCGATGCATATATGAGTGCCTTTGAATTAGACATGTCTTCTTATTGGACCTTTTCTATCATATGATTAATGCAGAGGTCTGATTACAGTATGGTCTCAACCAGAAGACACAGTAAAATTAGTCAGAGAGTATCGTTAAAACTCACATTCCTGGGTTCCATTCCAGACTGACTGATTCAGAATGGCAGGAGGCCCAACATATTTTTAGTTTTAAAGAGCCTTTCAGGAGATGAGGTTGACATGGATCATGAATCTGTATTTTGTGGACATAGGGAGCTCTGGTAGCATAGTGCCTAAGGCACTTGACTGCTAACCAGAAGGCTGGTGGTTCAAACCCACCAGCCACTCCTCGGAAGGAAGGTTGGGCAATCCTACTTCTGTAGTGATACTGCCTCGGAAACCCAAGGAGGGGTCGCTATGAGTCGGGGCCTACACGACGGCACATAACAACAGCAACAACAACAAGGCATTCCTTAATCTTTGATGATGAATTAGAAAGGGAGAGATCTAGAACCAAGGTATATGATAGAGAGGCAGACCATAGTGAAGCGTTGCACTAGGGATTAGGAGTGTCAGAGATAGGCCTAACTGGCCGGATATGTGTGGAAATTAAGCCCCATAGGAAATAAAAGGTGCTGGTGAGCAGATCACTAAAGCTGAGCTTCACCTCTTTTGCCATCTTCATCAGACTGTATTTATTTGTGTTTGTTTTATAGTGTGCTTCTGTGTTTGTACTACTGATAATTATTTTTTAAATACAGCTTTTTTTTCTTTTTTTTGGTCCTTCCATAGTTTTGCAGCAGCTCTAAGAAGAAAATAAACCTGTCCTGATTTCACTCAGTTACATGACCTAACTTAAATCGGAAGGAAGGTTGGGCAATCTTCTTCCATAGTTATACTGCCTCAGAAACCCAAGGAGGGATCACTATGAGTTGGATCCGACTCCATGGCAGTGTGTTGTGTTTGTGTAGCAATATTAGAATGATAAGGGCATTCTCAGGGTGGTACTAAGCCTGTCTTTTGTCAAGTAGTCAATGCAATGCCATCCAGTCAATATCAATACATATTTCTGAGCACCATTTTATGCAAGTTGTTGATAAAACACTTGATGGTGTGGGTGGAAGGAAAAGGAGAGAGGGAGGAATGAATAAGACACAGTTGATGTTTTTCTGGACTGGCAAGGGAACAAAGATAGATTCATGAACAGCTATAGGGTAAGGAAGAATGGACGTACCGAAAGGAAGTATAGAGAGAGAATGAGGGAGTTCCCAGAAGGAGCCATTAATGGTGGCCAGGTCAGGCCAGGGGGTGGCAGTTCTTTGAAAAGATACTGCATGCTCTACCAGAGGTAGAGCTATTTTAGCTGGAAGGGTCAGGGAAGAGATTCTAATTATCCATGTTATTGTTTCTCTCTCACTTTTTTTTTTCCCCACCGAAGCAGTGGAAAATTCTTCCTCCAAATGAACTAATACCAGGTTACTTTTTTTGAGATTCTGAAATTCTTGTATATACTCTTTAATAATCATCATCTATTTTATTTGTATCTGTGCAATTTTTGCCTTGGAATTGAAGGCAGGGACTGGGTCTTCTCCTGCTTCTCCACCTTCCCTTCCCCCTATTGTGCTGAACACACAGTAAATCCACAATTACTGTTAGTTGAATAAATAAAAGAATGATTAACATAGATCAATGGAACATTAATGATTAATTGATGAGGACACTAATAACTAGGATGCATTTTATTTAGAAGAGATCAGAGTCTGCTAACATTTGCTCTTGTCATTATAGCATCACTGTGGGCTAGCTATAAGTATAGTAGTATTTCCGCTTTAGAAACTAAAAAAAAGGCAAAAAAACTGAAGCACAGAGAGATATGGTAGTTTGCTAAGAACTACCATAAAAAAGAAAAAAAAAAAAATTGCTGCTGACCAATTGACTTAGAATGTAGAACGTGTTCCATAGGATTTTCAATGGCAGACATCTCAACAGTAAATTGTCAGTTCTTCTTCTGAAGTGCCTGTGGAGGATGTTGAACTTTCATCCTTTTTGTTAGCAGCTAAGTGTATTAACTGTTCACACCACCGCACAGGGTACAAAATCCAAGAACCAACCCAGGTAATAACCTCTCTGATTTGCATATCACTTTATAGTTCCCAACAGTGTGATGTGGGAATGCACAGGGATTTTTTACCTTTTACAATTGAGGAACTCAGGCTCAGAGAGGGGAAGTGACAGGCAGAAAATTGCTGAAGGAGATAGTGGCTCTGTGAGATATAGTTACCATAAACAAGGGACACTCACAAGTACGATGGATTCTTGACAAAATTCTCAGTGTGAATTGTTTAAGAACACATCAGGTGAGGGGGAGGGACCTAATGAAAGACAAGAAAGTTAGGACAGATCAGTAGGTAGAAGGATCCTGGGCCTGGGACTCAGATGGTTTTTGTCCGGGCTTTGCCGTGAATTTATGTCAACTGGGGAAAGCTACTTCCTTTCTCTTGGCCTTAATTTCTTCACTCATAAAGTAAGAGAGATGAACCAGATTATTTGTAACCAGATTACTTCTAGCTCTAATATGCTGCCTTAAATATATAGAGATATTATGTTAGGAAATAATATGACAAGCTTAATTATTTTAGAATAATGACATAACTTACTCGTTTTTGTGATTTAAAATAATTATTTATAGATAGAATTATATATATGTCAAATTATTCTCTCAAAATGCTTCAATGCTGGCAGCACATAAAAGAGAAATGATTGAGATGCAGAGTTAATAATAAAAGATGTTTTTCAATAATTTTCAGTGTCACATAATCATGGAGTGAAGGATAAAATGCATGTCACTGTTCCTAGAATCTCTCCTTCCCTGTTAGCAGGTATAGTAATGGAGTAAGAGTCAGTCATCTCAGTTTCACTGTCTAATAGTTTTATGATCTCCAATAAGTACACTTCCTTCCTTTAAAAATGGGAATAGGATTATAAGCTTTGCCACATCCCAGAGGATTCTTATGAGAATCATGTGAGATAACCTGTGTGAGAGTATTTTATAAACTGTGCAAAGGCTCCTTCCTGTAAGTGTGAGGGGTTGTTATTACTAACATGTGCCAATGGACTTTGGTACTTTCAGGTGGATGTGGGGATGGTGATTGACTCCACTTGCCTGGATCACTGACTCAAAGTTGAGGTTAGGGAAAAAAGTGGCAATATTTCTGTTAACTTTATCTAAATCCCTTGAATTATCTGACTCACTTCCCAGAACCTCTTTCAAATGGGGTATGAACAAACTGGGTTAGCCAGCTGTTTTGGTGACTTACTGCCACTCTGACAAGAATATACCATAAATGGGATGGCCTTAACAAACAGGAGTTTATTCTCTTAATGTTTGGAAGCTTTAAGTCTGATTTCAAAGTTTCAGGCTCTAGGGGCTGGGTGAAAGCCCCTTGACCTTGGGCTTTAGCTCTACCTCCTGCTCCCAGCCCACTGAAGCTAGAGGCATCTCTTCACTCAGGCAGCTACTGGCTGCTGAGGCTAACAAGCTGAAGGTCAACAAATAAAACATCACAGTCCCTATGTTACCCAAGCACATGGCAGGCCATTGATTTAAGTCCATGGAAAGTCCCAAGGTCGGCAGAGCATGGCAGGCTGCTGGACAACAACATGACTACATGCAGGGTTCAAGCGTGCCATAAGCTAGAGACCATTCCCAAAGCTACTGCTTATATACAGGATGCAGATCATACCACTAAAACAGCTACTCAGGTGCTTGTGGTACATCTCACCATGGAGTTGATTACCAGTCTCATCATGGAGAATAACTACCATCAGTTGCCCAGCTACTCAACCAGGCCCAACCAAGTTGATATACAACTTTAACTACCACAACATGGACTTCCACTTACCAAGGCTGATTTGTCTCCCACCACTGCTGAGTGCCCAATTTGCCAGGAGCAGAGACCACCACTGAGTCTCTGATATAGAACCATTCCTCAGGGTGACCAGCCAGCAACCTGGTGCCAGGTTGATTATATTGGACCACTTCCATGATGGTAAGGACAGCATTTTGTTCTTACTGGAATAGATACTTATTCTGGATATGGATTCGCCTTCCCTGCATGCAACACTTCTACCAAAATTACCACCCATGGACTTACGGAATGCCTTATCCATGATCATGGTGTCCCACATAGCATTGCTTCAGATCAAGGGACTCACTTTACAGCAAACGAAGTGTGGCAATGGGCTTATGGTCATGGAATTTCATAGGTAAGACTGGTCTTACCCTGTTCCCCATCACCCAGAAGCAGCTGGCTTGATAGAACGATAGAATGGACTTCTAAAAACACAATTATGGTGCCAGCTAGGTGGCAGTACCCTGAAGGGTGGGGGCAGTGTTCTCCAGGAAGCTGTGTATGCTCTAAACCAGCATCCAGTATATAATACTGTTTCTTTAATAGCCAGGATTGACGGGTCCAGGAACTAAGGGGTGGAAACGGGAGTGGTACCACTCACTATTACCCCTAGTGACCCACTCAAAAAAAATTTCCTTCCTGTCCCTGCTATCCTATGCTCTGTGGGCCTGGAGATCTTAGTCCCAAAGGGAGGAACACTCCAACCTGGAGACACAATACTGATTGCATTGAACTGGAAGTTAAGAATGCCACTGGACCATTTTGGCTTCGTCATGCCTCTGGATCAACTGTACTATCTGGTGTGACAGATCCTGATTACCAAGGGGAAATTGGATTGACATTACATAATGGAGGTAAAGAATGATATGTCTGGAATACAGGCAATTCTTTAGGATGTCTCTTAATACTACCATGCCCTGTGATTAAAGTCAATGGAAAATTACAGCAGCCCAATTTTGATATGACTACTAATGGCCCAGACTCTTCAGGAATGAAGATTTGGGTCATGCTACCAGGCAGAGAATCATGACCAGCTGAGGGGCTTGCTGAGGACAAGGGAGATACAGAATGGGTGGTGGAAGTAGGTAGTTCTGAATATCAGCTATGACCACATGACCAGTTGCAGAAATGAGGACTGTGATTGTTATATTTCTTCATTGTATATGTGCACCAAGTATTTTTGTTTCCTTCTGTTATGAACTGTGAAATATAAACAAGGTTAATGCATTTCAGTTGTAAGTGTGTTAGCATATCATGTTTGGCACAAATAGGACTTTATGATTGTCCTTGTTTAGAGATCATATATGGTTAAGAAGATGTGTACAACAGCCAAGTTGACAAGGGGTGGACTGTGATAGTTGGAGTTGTGTGTCAACTTGGCTGGACCACAATTCTGTGTGGTTTAAGCAATTGTGGTGTGGGTTATTCCCATGATGGGATGAGATTATATGTTTTGAGCATCCAATCCATTGAAAGGGAGTTTCCCTGGGGTTGTGGCCTGTGTCCAATATATTTGTTGTATCCTGGGAAAAGAGACACTCATCTGTGGATGGGGATCCTGTTTTGCTTCCTACAACTGTCTGTGAACAAACAATACACTCACCATTTGGCCTGGAGATCTTGGATTCGTCATTTGTTGGAGTCAACAGCTGGTATACTGCCTGCCAACCTTGAACTTGTCAGCCCCTGCAACTGCATGAGTCAGGAAAAGCCTCCAGCTTGACGTTTGATCCAAGAACTTGGGACTTGCCAGCTTCTATAAGTGTGTGAGCCATTTTCCTAAGATGAATATCTCTTTCTCTATGTATATATAAGCTTTAATGGTTTTGTTTCTCTAGAGAACCCAGCCTAACACACCAGCCTAGAATGAAAAGTAAACACCATTTATGATGTCACCTCTGCTCGATGCTTTACATTTGTAAAGCGATTTTGTTTACCTGACCTCAGAATGCACTGTGTTATCAGATTTGTGTGATCTTGAACAAGTCATTTACTCTCCCTGGGCCTGAGTTCCTTGTGCTTTGAAATCTCATTTCTGAGATTTCTTCCTGTCTTTGAAATAACAAGTCTTCTCAATGGTCCCCCCTCCCCCCACACATATAAAGCAGAATCACACCTCCTCCAATATCACTGTGTTTAAAATCAGAGCTTCACTGTGTTGGTCAGTGAAAGGCTGGCATGGGTGCCTGGCATGGACTTTTTTTTTCCAGGTAAGTCAAATAGTTTTAATTGAACATGTGTGGTAAAACTGAAAGAAAAGCAATTCAATTGTTACCATATCGACTAGACAGTGATTTCTACTAGGTGGGAGGGAAGGATTGTGATGAACAAGGGACACCTGCTGGGCTTCTGGGTACTGATAATGTTCTTTTTATTTTTAACTTGGATGGTGTTTATATAGAGGATAACTTTATGATTGTTCATTAAACTATGTATATAATATTTTATGCACTTTTCTGTGCCTGTAATTAGATAGCACATGTAAAGCACTTAAACTGCCTGGCAAAAAGTAAATATTTAATAAATACTTTTATGGGGGCACTTGCCACCAGGTAACTGAAACAAGACAGGCGTGATGGGAGTTGTTTCACAGTCAGACTTTAAGGGCCTAAGAGAGCTCAGAGGCTGAAAGAGGCAAGTTCAGAGGCAGCTCTGTGGTCAGATGGACCAGAGTTCCCACTATCTTCCTGATCCCTACGGTAAGTGCAGAATGCTTTTTTCCATTTGAACCTTATACAACCATTCATTCATTGTTTTCAATAGACATTATTAAGCCCCTACTATATAGCCAGAATAGTCTCTGAGCAGTGCAAATAGTTAATGCTCCCTGCTGCTAACTGAAAGGTTGATGGTTTGAATCTGCCCAATAAAGCTTCAGAAGAAAGGCCTAGTAATCTACTTCTGAAAAATCAGCCATTGAAACCCCTACTCTTACACATATGGGGTCACCATGAGTCAGAGTCATGGTAGAGTCATGAATCACATTTATATGGCCAGCCAGCATCATTCGATATAAAGGTAAAGATGAAATGATAAGTGTCCTTCCCTTATTTTGAGGGATTAGAAGTCTACCTTGGGTGATAGATATGCAATCAGATTAGTACCATACAGTGTTAGAAGGACCGGACTGGGATTTTCTCATCTATTGGCCTGGAGGTGCTATTTTATAGACACTTGTCATATCCTCAGAAGTAGTAGATGTTGTTGTTATTACTATTACTATTGCTTTATTGGGAGCTCTGGTAGCATAGTGCCTAAGGCACTTGACTGCTCACCAGAAGGCTGGCGGTTCAAACCCACCAGCCACTCCTCGGAAGGAAGGTTGGGCAATCCTACTTCCATAATAATACTGCCTGGGAAACCCAAGGAGGAGTCGCTATGAGTCGGGGCTGACTCGACGGCAAACAACAACAACAACAACATTGCTTTATTATAAGAGAGAAAGTGCTATCAGGGGAATTTATGTAGCATATCTGTGGGGATGAGTGGTTCTAAGCTAGATTATGAAGGACAAGCATGATGTTAATTAGTAAAGCAGAATAGGGAAGTTGTTTCAAATTTAGTTTTGGCACTTCGAGTATGTGATTTTTCTCCTGGATGTGGGAAGAGAATGGCCGGTGGCTTAGGCTGGGGTGGCAGAAAAAGACTGTGCATGAGAAAAGGTGAGCTTACTTGCTAAGCTACACCATGCCTCCTTTAAACTATGATTGAACAATGTCACTTTGTAAAGAACCTCCTGAGATTTCAGCATAAACAAGCTTTATTTTTAGACTCCAAAAGTAAAATTATTTCACCTTTCTAAGAGATTGAAATATGTTGTAGTTGTTGTTAGGTACTGTTGTGTCACTTCCAGCTCATAGTGACCCTATGTACAACAGAGCAAAACACTGACTGGTCCTGCCCCATCCTCATAATTTTTGTTATGCCTGATACCATCATTGTACTTACTGTGTCACTCTATCTCATTGGGGGTCTTCCCCTTCTTTGCTGACCCTCACTTTACTGAGTATGATATCTTTCTCCAGGGAATGATCCCTTCTGATAACATGAACAAAGTAGGTGAGACAAAGTCTGGCCATTCTTGCTTCCAAGGAACATTCCAGCTATACTTCTTCCAGGATAGATTTGTTCATTCTTCTGGCAATCCATGATATTTTCAGTACTCTTCACCAACACCACAGTTCGAAAGTATGAACTCTTTGGTTTTCCTTATTCACTGTCCAGCTTTCACACACATATGAGGCAATTGAATATACCATGGTTTGGGTCAGGTGAACCTTAGTACTCAAAATGATGTCTTTGCTTCTTAACACTTTAAAAAAGTCTTTTGCAGCATATTTTCACAGTTCAGTGTGCTGTTTGATTTCCTCACTGCAGTTTCCATGGGTGTTGATGGTGGATACAACTAAAATGAAGTCCTTGATAAATTCAATCTTTTCTCCCTTTATCATGATGTTGCATATTGGTCTATTTGTGAGGATTTTCATCTTCTTTATACTGAGGTGTAATCAATACTGAAGATTATAATTTTTGAACTTCATCAGTAAGTGCTTCAAATCATCTTCACTTTCAGCAAGCATTTGCATTTGTCATTTGCCTATAACAGATTGTTAATGAGTCCTCCTCTAATCCTGATGCCACATTCTTCTTCATATAGTCCAGCTTCTCAGACTGTTTACTAAACATTTAGATTGAGTAAGTATGGTGAAAAGGGTATAGCCCTGAGTCACACTCACACCCTCCCTAATTTTAAACCAGGCAGTATATCCTTGTTCTGTTCAAATAAGTCTCTTGGTCTATGTACAGATTCCTTATGAGAACAATGGAGTGTTCTGGAATTCCCATTCTTCTTAATGTTATCCATGATTTGTCATGATCCACACAGTCTAATGCATTTGTATAGTCAATAAAACACAGGTAGACCTCTTTCTGGTATTCTTTGCTTTTAGCTAAGATCCATCTGACATCCCTCGCTCCATTCCTCTTCTGAATCCACCTTGCATTTCTAGAAATTCTCTGTCAATATACTGCTGCAACCATTTTTGAATTATCTTCAGTAAGATTTTACTTGTGTGTGATATTAATGATATTGTTTGATAATTTCCACATTCTGTGGGATCACCTTTCTTTGTAATGGGCACAAATAAGGAATTCTTCCAGTCATAGGCCATAGCTGTCTTCCAAATTTCTTGGCATAAACAAGTAAGTGCCTCCAGTGCTGCATCTATTTGCTGAAACATCTCAATGGATGTTCTTTCAGTTCTTGGAGCCTTCTTTTTTGCCAGTTCCTTCAGGGCAACTTAGACTTTTTCCTTCAATCCCATTGGTTCTTGCTTATATGCTATTTCCTGAAATAGTTGGATATTGACCAATTCTTTTCAATACAGTTACTATGTATATTCCTTCTATCTTTTTTTTTCAATGCTTCCTGCATCTTTCAGTATTTTGCCCACAGAATCTTTCAGTATTGCAACTTGGATCTTGAATTTTTTCTTCAGTTCTTTCAGCTTGAAAAATGTTGAGCATGTTCGTCCCTTTGGTTTTCCAACTCCATGTCTTTGCACATTTCATTACAATATTTTACTTTGTCTTCTTGAGCTGCCCTTTGAAATCTTCTGTTCAGTTCTTTTATTTCAGTGTTTAGTCCATTTGCTTTAGCTACTCTCCATACAAGAGCAAGTTTCAGAGTCGCTTCTGATACTCATTTTGGTCTTTTCTTCCTTTCTTTTTCTTTTTCTTTCTTTCTTTCTTTTTTTTTTTTTAATTACCTTTTGCTTTCTTCATGTATTATGTTCTTGTTGTCATCCCAGAATTCGTCTGGTCACTGGTGTTCCTTGCATCAGATCTGTTCTTCACATGGTCTCCAAATTCAGGTGATATAAGATCAAGGCCATATTTAGGCTCTCATGAACTTAATTTTAATTTTCTTCAACTTGAAATTGAACTTGCATATGAGCAATTGATGGTCTGCTCCAAAGTCAGATCCTGGACTTGTTTTGACTGATGATATTGAGCTTCTCTATTGCCTGCTTTCACCGATGTTGATTTGATTTCTGTGTATTCTATCTGGTGAGGTCTATGTG
The DNA here is from genome assembly GCF_000298275.1 of Orycteropus afer afer. Classification (NCBI taxonomy): domain Eukaryota; kingdom Metazoa; phylum Chordata; class Mammalia; order Tubulidentata; family Orycteropodidae; genus Orycteropus; species Orycteropus afer. The sequence continues at coordinate 890,052 of NW_006921996.1, forward strand.
TATAACCACCACTTACGTTATTGAAAAAGGGTATTTTCAATGAATAAGTTGTTGATCTTGCAAAATTCTATCAAGTGATCTCTGGTGTGATTTCTATCACCAAGGCCATATTTTCTATCTACTGGTGATTCTTTGTTTCCCACTTTCGCATTCCAATCACCAGTAAGAATCAATACATATTGATGGCCTGCTTTGTCAATTTCAGACTGCAGAAACTGGTAAAAATTCTTCATTTTTTTAATCATTGGCTTTAGTGGTTGGTGCACAAATTTAAATAATAGTCATATTAACTGGTCTTCCTTGTAGGCATGTGGATTATCCTATCACTGACAGTATTATTCTTCAGGATAGATTTTGAGATATTCTTTTTGTCAGTGCATGCAATGTCATTCCTCTTCAATTTGTCTTCCCAGCATAGTAGATGGTTTTGGTTATCTAGTATCACTCTGACAAAAATACCATAAATGGGATGGCTTGAACAAACAGGAGTTTATTTTGGAGGCTTTAAATCCAAGTTCAAAGTGCTGGGCTCTAGAGGCTGGGTGAAAGCCCCTCAATCTTGGGCTTCAGCTCTGCCTCCTGCTCCTGGCCCACTGAAGCTAGAGGCTTTTCTTCACTCAGACAGTTGCTGACTGCCAAGACTGACAAGCCCAAGGTTCACAAGTAAAAAGGCACAGTCCCGATGTTACCAAACCACATGGTGGGCTATTAATTCAAGTCCATTGAAAGTCCCAAGATCAGCAGAGCATGGCAGGCTGCTGAACAATGACATGGCTACATGCAGGGTTCAAGCACAGATCACATCCCTAAGGCAGCTACTCAGCTGCTCACAGTAGATTCCACCATAGAGTTGATTACCAGTCTCATCATGGGGAATACTACATCCAGTTGCCCAGCCATTCAACCAGGCTCAGCCAGTTGACACACAAACTTAACTAACACATAGATCATATGATTGTTTGATTCAAAATAGACAAACATAATTGAATCAAAATAGGTTGTAGTAGCAGAAATTAATGTTGGATGTTTATGTTTTACAGTGTAGTATTTTCTCTGGAAGAACTCACTTGTCTATGACCAAGAAATTTGGAAGACAGCTATTGGCCTATGACTTGAAGAGGTCCTTATTTGTGCCCATTCCAAAGAAAGGTGATCCAACAGAATGTGGAAATTATCAAATGATGTCATTAGTATCACAAGTAAATTTTGCTAAAGATATATTTTTTTTAAAGTTGCAGTAGTGCATCGACAAGAAACTGCTAGAAATTCAAGGTGGATTCAGAAGAGCATGTGGAATAAGGGATATTATTGTTGATGTCAGATGTATTTTTGTCCGAGAGCACAGAATACCAGAAAGATGGTGTGTTCAAATTATGGATAACATTGCAAAGAATGGAAATGCCAGAACTCTTAATTGCACTCATAAGGAACATAGACCAAGACATCATTTGAATAGAATAAGAAGATAATGAATGGTTTAAAATTAGGAATGTTGTGTGTCAAAGTTGTATCCTTTCACCATATTTATTCAATATGTATGCTGAGCAAATACTTTGAGAAGATAGACTATATGAAGAGGAATAAGAGGAATGTGGCATCAGGATTGGAAGAAGACTCATTAACACCCTGCAATATGCACATGACACAACCTTACTTGCTGAATGCAAAGAGAACTTGAAGCACTTACTGATGAACAAAAGCTATAGCCTTAAGTATGGAAAACAAAGATCCTCACAATTGGACCAGTAAGCAATCATGATAAACAGAGAAAAAAATTGAAATTGTCACAAATTCTATTTTACTTGGATCCACAATTAATGCCTATGTAAGCAGCAATCAAGACATCAATCAACGTATTGTATTGGCAAATCTGCAAAATAGCACTTCAAAATGTTCAAAAACAAAGATGTAACTTTGAGGACTAAAGTCCTTTAAACCCAAGCCATAGTTTTTTTCAGTTGCCTCATGTTGTTGTTATGTGCCATGGAGTCAGACCCAACTCATAACAACCCCTCCTTGGGTTTCTGAGGCAGTATCACTATAGAAGTAGATTGTCCAAGCTTCCTTCCAAGGAGTGGCTGGTGGGATTGAACCACCAGCCTTCTGGTTAGCAGTCAAGTGCCTTAGGCACTGTGCTACCAGATCATGTGAAATCTGGACATTGAATAAGGAAGACTAGATAAGAATTGATGCATTTGATTTATGGTGTTGAAAAGAATATTTATTAACCCATGGACTTGTAGAAAAATGAACAAACCTGTCTTGGAGGAAGTACAGCCAGAATTGTCCTTAGAAGCAATGATGATTAGATTAAACATACTTTGAACATGTTTTCAAGAAGGAACAGACCCTGGAAAAGAGTATCATGCTCAGTAAAGTGGGAAGTATGTGAAGAAGAGGAAGACCCTTAATGAGATGGATTGACAGTGGCTGCAAAAATGGACTCAAGAATAGAGGCTGGTGCAGGATCAAGGAATGCTCTGTTCTGTTGTGCATATGGTTGGTATGAGTCAGAACTGACCTGGCACCTGCAACAACAACATTTTCTCTTAACATAAATTCTTTAGTATTTTTATTTAGTTTATTATGTACATAATTAATTCTTTCTACATTAGAGTCTTACCCTGTCATCTTCCCACTAGTAAAGAGGAGTTCAATCCTTAAAATATAATATTATAGAGGATTTTTTTTAATATTAATATGTGAGTCAACAAGTTAAATGAATCATGGGATTCATTTAAAAACCTTTGGTATATGTGCTAATGCCCTCTTCCCTGAAAATTTAGCTAATGTAACAGGACATGCCATGGCATTTTCAGTAACCTCACGTGCATGTGAAAACTGAACAATGCATGAAGAAGACCAAAGAAGAGTTGATGCTTTGAGTTGTGGTGTTGATGAAGAATACCTAAAATACCACGGACTGCCAGAAGAACGAACAAATCTGTCCTAGACAAAGTGCTGCTAGAATTGGAGGAACCATGTCCAGACTTCGTCTCACCAACTTTGGTTATGTTGTCAGAAGGGACCATTCTCTGGAGAAGGATTTCATGCTTGTTAAAGTGGAGGGTCAGCAAAAAAGAGGAAGACTCTCAACTAAAGGGGTTGACACAATGGCTGCAATGATGAGCTCAGGCATAGCAAGATTTGCAAGGTAGGACTGGGCAGTGTTTCCTTCTGTTAAACATATTGTTGCTGTGATTTGGAGCTGACTTGATGACACCTAACAACAACAACAACAACAGGATATGCAGCCAGACCTTTCATCAGCAAGAATTCTGTAGAACGCAAGCCCTGGTAGCCAAGGCATCAATATCTAAGGACAGACAAGATGATTTTCCTATTCATATACAAAATGCAGTAGTTGTCTTACAAATTTCCCCATTCTCTTTCTTATATTCTGTTCTGCTCCCCAGCTTCCTCTCTGCCACTCTCCAAGTTATCAGTGCTCTCCTACTCGACATACTGATCCAAATTCCATCCCTCAAATTGCATATCTTGAGCAAGGCATGCTCACTAGCAGGACTTTTGCTCCCTTCCCTTTTGCTAAATTTCTTCCTCAATAATCTGTTTTGTCCACTTGACTGTGCCAGGCACATTGATGGAATCTCTGGAGGATCATAACACTCCTAAGACAGTCTCAACCTGCAAGGAATTAACAGACCATCAAATAAACCTTTTTGAGGATCTGATAAAAGGTAAGGCCCTCTCCACAAGAAAAAATATGCACATATAACTTTAGAATATTCTTGTAATCTCTGGATCCCAGCATCTAAATTAAGAGACTTTGTGAGAACTGAATATATATTTGTGCTCAACTAGGAATCTGAAAGTTGGTTGTTTGCACACACCCTGTGGAGCTTCCAAACTATAAGTCTATTTACTCAAGACCTGCTTTCAGCTACATGATAGAATGATAGGCATTGGAAAATTCTTTGTAAATTAGAATTTACCATTTCAGAGTAAGGTATTATTATCAATAACCAGTAAGTAGTTGAAGCATAGGGCTGGCGTATACATACCATTATCTGCTTCCTCTTCCATTATATATCTTAGTCTCCTTGCTGTCAAATAGTTCTGTATGATTGGTCTTGACAGTGACATCTGTCACCCCAGGCTGAGACAGTGGAAAGCCCACTTGCAGTTCTCCAATCTGTCTCTTTCTATGCCAGGAAGGAGGCTGCATGTTCGGATGATGGAGCGGCATTATCGAAGCCAACTGCATTGCTGTGGAGCCACAAGAATGTCACTCAGTCTTGCACTAGAATTTGCATGAATGTGATCTAAACTTTTGTTATGTTAAGCCAGTGAGACTTTTGGCATTGTTTGTTCCTGCAGCATAATCTGGTTTACCTTGACTAATACATCTCCCAAGGGTATTTGCATTGGAGAAGAGGGGCATGTTGATATACTTGAATTTCTTTTTAGAGAGTTTTTGATTTTGAGCATCAGGTTCTTCCTTGTATATACCTCCTGCTGTCTTCTTCTACAAAATATATAGCAGAATAAAAATGTCAGTCACATCTGTATGTCAAAATAAACATAGCCACATTTTGACCTCTCTTGTCTGAAATGTTGGTGAGTCCAAATTTAAAGGAATAATTGGTTACAAAGTGCCTCTCAGCCATTGATAGAAATACATGTTCCAGTTCGTTCCTTCCCCCAGGAAATTGCATGAATGGCATGCAAGAAACAAGAGGGTCAACACATGACCACTAATGTGATTAATTTGAGGACTTAATATAAATGGCCAGAGTATTTAGTGGTACCTTAGAGGGATTAATGCTGGATAAACACATGGGTGGAGGGGGAAGATTAATAAATTATTCAATATTGCAAAAGGGGTTGGAGTGTTTTCAGTGGAGCAATTAATAAACATCTCTACCTCCACAATACATGTGAGAGATCTCACATTAATCCCTTAAATGCTTTCACCATCTGTAATTAGGTAATTAGTTTAGGGAACAATATAACAAGTACACAAGCAGAAAGAAAAGTAACAAGTGCATATGGAAAAATAGCCTTTTATTTTATAATAAAGAAGCACTTATTTTTTTCCTTTCTTAGTGCCATACAGCAATTTTCCCTGGGGCCTTAGTTCCTCCACAAGGAAAGGGCCAGTTTTGCCTTCTGCACAACAGTACAACAGAGTGCAGAACTGGAAACCTACCGACACTCCCTAAATGCTTTTTGGTTGATTTCTAAGCAGGCTGTTAGAGGAGAGTTTAAAGCTGGACCATGGGAGGCAGCCCATGAGGGACATACCATATCTTAAACATGGTCTTGATCAATTGTCTTTGATTAAAAAAAAAAAAATGCCTTTGCATACTTTCTTTTTAATTGTGGTAAACATATATGTAACAAAACATTTGCCTTTTCAGCATTATTCACATGTACAATTCAGTGACATTAATTGTACTCATCATATTCAACTATCATCATTATCAATTTCCAAATTTTTCTATCACCCTTAACAGAAGATTTGTGTCCCATAAGGAATGATTCCCCCTTTCTCTCTCTCTCTGACTTTGATCTCTATAAACTAGTCTATTCTACATAGATTTTATAAGTTTTCACTCTGTTTTATAAGTTTTCACTCTGTTTTTGATTCTTGCTCTTTCTCACTCCCCTTCTTGCCTCTATCATTCAGTTGTGTAGTCTTTTAATTCTCTTTTCTTTCCATGACTTTTTCTTGCCTTCACAGAAAGGCTAGTTGCAATAGGATGGTTAAGACATGGTCTTTGGGAAGTTAAAATTTATTTGGAGTTTGATAAATGAGACATAGATCTATGAGAAGATAACTAACTATAAGGCATTATGAGCTTTGTATCAAATTAACTCAAAAAAAACAAAAACAACCTCACTGCCATCAAGTCGATTCTGACTCATAGTCGACCCAATTGGGTTTCCAAGGCAGTAAATCTTTATGGAAATAGATTGCTCAATTTACCTTCCTTGGAGTGGCTGCTGGGTTTAAAAAGCCAATCTTCTGGTTAGCAGTCAAATGCTTTAGGCGCCATGCCACCAGAGCTCCTTTGTTAGTGGGGCATAAAATGAGAGTCCCTTGGTAGTGCAAATGGTTAATGCACTCTTGGCTGCTAAACCAAAGGTCTACCTAGAGGTGGCTCAGAAGGAAGGACTGGCAATCTACTTCTGAAAGGTCACAGCCACTGAAAACCCTGTGGAGCACATGGGTCACCATGAGTCAGAGTCAACTCAAGAGCAACCAATTTTGGTCTCCTAGACCTTCAGAACACTGGCTTTAGGGTTGTCTTTTTCTCCTTGCTGCTTCTTCTAGTGTCCCCACACAACTTTTACTTCTGCTTTCTTGTCTAGATTTTTAACCTATGTCTGCTACGTTATAAGCTTTGTCTTTGGCATACCAAAAACTGCAGTTTGTTTTTAAAATATATTACCTTGTCTATGCAATAAGCAGTAATAACTTGGTATGATAAATTTCAAACAGGTTTTCTATGACGAGAAAGTGGCTGATTCTTCCTTGTTTCTCAATTTTAAAGGCACTTGAAGTCCTTTTTTGAAGAATGATCAGAAGGACTAAAAGAACCTACAAAATGAAGAGATTTGAAGAATCAGAAAAGCAAAGACCATGCCTGTTTAATTCATCAACTTGGACTTGGCACTAGAGGCCTGTTATGGAAAATAGTGTCTATGGCAAGCACTAAAATTGCACCCCTGTCCAAATATCTGACACCCATCTTTTAGATTACTTTACAATAATAGCAGCTCAAAAATACAAGTCAAACTTGTTATTCTTTTACTTAACACAGAATGACACTCCATGAAAATTACAACTGCATCTTCCTTGCTTTCATTGACAGAAACTGGTCTATGACATGTTCAAAGTCAATTCTTTCCATTTCTCCTCTTTCTGTACTCAGCAGAGCAAGATCATACATGATCTCCTTGACCCACAGAGGCTCTCAAATATGAAAGTATTAATTTTAATTTGCTGAGTGATCTCTTACAGCCAGTGATGGAAATTGTGATATCTAATAGAAACTGCTCAGTGGTATCCCCATTCAAGTGGCACCCACAACACCTGCTATACCTGCCATAATTTAGATATTCCTCCACTGGCACATAGTAATTCAATTATTTGTTAAATAAATGAATTATTTGTGAGAGTGAGCAGATAGTGGGAAAGAGACAAAAAGGCCATGGTAGTGACTGTCAGAGATGGTTTTTGAGGTAAAAGACCTGAACAAACTTTGAAAAAGAATTGTTTTTGGGAAGGATATTAAGAAGGGCATGAAAAGTGAAAGACAAAATTTAAGATATTTATTTTTATTTAATTATGATATTTCAAGGGACACTAGAGATTTTAAGTAGTTTACCTGGTAATATTTTAGTTGTTGTTGATAAACTCTTTTTTGTTTGTTTAATGTTACATTGCTTTGAGATTGGGCCAATTAGTTTTCCATTCAATAATTCATATATATTTTATTTCATGTCACTGATTGCAATCCCCTCAATGTAGCATCACTTATCCCACTTCCTGTCTGTTTCTTGTTTCAATTCCTCCTTCTCTTCCATCCCTTTTTGCCTTCTGAACTGAAGTTGCCTGTTGTCTCTGAGATATGCATTGTTATTGTACTTGTATTTAATTGATGATTGTATGTTGGTGTGTTTTCCTAAGGTTTTTTTTTTTTTTTTGCTTTATTTTGTTTTGATATACCTGAGTGAGTAGGGTGAGTATGCTGTGCTGTTTACTAGTTTGATAGCACTTAGGCACTCACCACCTGGTAGGTGTAATGGAGGATGGAAGTGTGTGCACAATTCTCTATTCACTGCTCATGTAGACAGTTGAGGGGATTGGGCTGGGGTTGGCCACCATGTAACATTGAGCAGGTAGTGCAGGATGAGTTGATGGCCCTCACCCATTAGATGAAGCTGCAGCAAGTGCAGGTTGGACAGTGGTTGGACAGTGTGGTTACAGTTGCTGACGTCAATGAGTATGGGAAAAGAAAAGAGAGAGAAAGAAAGAGAGAGATGCAAAAAATAACATCCAAAAAGAAAATATAAAAGTAAAAACCATAAAAAAGAAAATAAATTTAAAAAACTGAAAAAATAAGTAAAAACTCAGGAGGGGAAAAAAGAAAAGAGAATAGTAAAGGAAAATAAAAACAAAAGAAGGGAGAAAAAGAGAAAAAAGAAGGAAAGAAGGAAAAAAAGAGAAAACAAAAAGAAACAACAACAAGGAAAAGGAAGGAGAAAATGAGGGAGGACAGGGAACCTAGGTGGTGCTCCTGCTGGCCAAGGAGGCAGTGAGGGAGAAGGATGCCTTGTTCCAGAAAGAGTTCCAGCCCAGCCTAAAAGGCAAGGCACCTCATCTTGGAAGATATTCTTACCAACCTAGAAGGTACTTGGAGGAAGGGTGCTTGGTCATGGAAGGAGTTCCTGCTGGTCTCATTGGCAGCTGAGGGAATGGCACACTGACTGGGACGGAAGTTCTGATGGCCTAGAAGTTGGCTGAGGGCTGGGTACCTTGTCCTGGAAGGAGTTCCTGGCACCTCAGGAGGTTCCTGGGGGCAGGAGGCTCAGTCCAGGTTGGAGTAGATGCTGGTCTAGAAGGTGGGTGGGAGTGGTGGATGACTGCAACTCCAGTCACCAGGATAATGTGGGGAATAAGGTGAAGATCACAATTTTCTGGTAGCCAGCTACCGGTGTGGGTGTCTGAGCATTCCTGAGCAAGCAGACCCAATTAACATATTGCTGCCCCAACCAGCACCAGTGCTTCTGGAGCTGTGCTGTGTCAGGACATGACAATTTGCTGCTTCATTTGTCTCTTTGTTTGCTGCTTTCATCAGTTTCTACTTCCAGTGGGTATTTGGTCCACTTCTTTCTCCTTTTCTTTGAAGCTTAGGATTCCAGAATTATTAGGTGTATCTGTTGATTTGATTTCTCATACCTTTGTTGTAGAGGGTCTGGGTAGCTTGGTGCCTAGTCTTCCATCTTGCCAAACATCCCTTACCACTTTTTTCTTGCAGTTCTAGTGGAAAATATTTGACTTTTTCTTCTCTAACAGGTTTCCGCATAAGACAGAATCTAGTTTTCAAAGGTTTTACTGTACTACCATTTATGAGCACACAATTTTGCCAGGCAATACACTAAGTGCATTATGAGTATTATCTCATTGACTTCTCATAACAACCCTTTTAGGTAGATCTTACCAAATAAATATTATTCTACTTATTTTATAGACAAAGTAACTGAGGCTCAAGAAATATAAGGACATATTCCTTATTAACTAATGATACATATAAGATTTAATGTCATACTCAAAAGATCAGTATCTGAATTCAATTTTATGATCCTATGATTAAGTTTATATGTTTATATTTTCAGGGTGTCCTGAAAATTAGCAAATGGACCTAATTAAACCAGACTCTTCACCAATGTGGAATTAAGTATTTTGGAAGAACATTTGATAAAGGTCTCTCCTATTAGGAGAAAGCATAAAGGATCAGCTTCTGTTAACCTAGTTGAAATAATCCCTTATGCTGTGCAATACTGAGTTATGGAGTACTGGCATCATAGATACATAAAGTATGTTCACTAACAGTGACCTCTCTCACCTTCATCCCCAGAAGAGGATGCTCTGAATGTGTTGGAAGACTGATGAACTCTGCGTTGTGAGGTAAGAAGTGATAGGGAAAGGAACAGGATACTTCCGGACTGACTCTACAAAATGATTTGGAATTGGCCTGGCTCTCTTTTCTACCTGCCCTTGTCCTATAAACAGGTTGGATCTGCTTCTTCATGCAGCCTATACACAGTACAGGTATGCATTGCATAACATCCATGATACATTCTGTGAAATAGGACATTATGTAATTTAGATGTTATGCAAATACCTTATTATATACTTAGCAAACAGACATGCCTAAATGAAGAGCAATAGCATTCACTGATTTGCCACATTTATGTTGTTTAATAACCTTTCGTTTTATTTCCAAATCAATATTTCTTGCTGCTATTACTAGCACTGGTTTTCCTGTGTTTGAGAGCCAGGATGTATGGTGAAGGGATACAACCCTGACACACTCCCTTCCTGATTTTAAACCATGCAGTATCCCCTTGTTCTGTTTGAATGATAGTGTCCTGGTCAATGTACAGGTGCCTCATGAGCAAAATTAAGTGTTCTGGAATTCCCATTCTTCTCATTGTTATCCGTAATTTGTTATAATCCACACAATCTAATGTTTTTACATAGACAACAAAGCACAAGTAAACATCTTTCTGATAAGTATTTTCTTTCAGCCAAGATCCATATGACATCAGCAATTATATCCCTCGTTTTGTGTCCTCTTCTAAATTCAGCTTACATTTCTGGATGTTCTCTGTCAATATACTGCTGCAACCAGTTTGGAATTATCTTTAGCAAGATTTTACTTGTGTGTGATATTAATGATATTGTTCGATAATATCCACATTCTATGTGGTCAGCTTTCTTTGAAATGGGTACAATTATGGATCTCTTCCACTCAGTTGGCCAGGTAACTATCTTTCATATTTCTTGACATAGATGAGTGAATGCCTCCAGCACAGCATCCATTTGTTGAGACAGCTCAATGGATATGCGATCAATTCCTGGAGCCTTGTTCTTTGCCAATTCCTTCAGTGCTTCAACTTCTTCCTTCAATAACATGAGTTCTTGATCATATGCCACCTCCTGAAATGGATGAACATCAACCAATTATTTTTGGTACAGTGACTGTGTATTCCTTCCATCTTTTTTTTTTTTTTTTTTATGTTTCCTGCATCATTCAATATTTTGCCCATAGAATCTTTCAGTATTGCAACTCTAGGCTTGAATTGTTCCTTCAGTTCTTTCAGCTTGACAAATGCCGAGAATGTTCTTCCCTTTTGGTTTCTAACTCCATGTCTTTGCACATTTTATTGTAGTAATTAGCTTTGTCTGCTCAAGCTGCTCTTTGAAATCTTCTGTTCATCTCTTTTATCTTGTCATTTCTTCCATTTTCTTTAGCTACTCTCCGTTCAAGGGCAAGTTTCAGAATCTCTTCTCACATCCATTTTGGTCTTCTCTTCCTACCCTGTGATTTTAATGACCTTTTTCCAGGAGCAGATTGTTGAATGTGCATATGAGCAGTTGATATTTTGTTCCACAGTGAGCTCCTGGCCTCGTTTGGCTGAAGGTATTGAGCTTCTCTGTAGATGTAGATGTACATAGATGTAGTCCATCTGATTCCTGTGTGCTTCTGATGAAATCCACGTGTATAGCCACTGGTCGTGTTGTTGAAAAAAGGTATTTATAATCAATATTGTTGGTCTTGCAAAATTCTATCATGTGATCCCCAGTATCATTTCTATTACCAAGTCTATACTTTCCAACTTTTGGTGATTCTTCTTTGTTTCCAACTTTTGCATTCCAGTCACCAATGATAATCAACACATCTTGATTGAATGTTTGGTCAATTTCAAACTGCAGAAGCTGATAAAAATCTTCAATTTTTTCATCTTCGGCTTTGGTGGTTGGTGCATAAATTTGAATAATAATATTATTAACTGGCCTTCCTTGTAGGTGTATGGCTATTATCCTATCACTGACAGTATTGTACTTCAGGATAGATCTTGAACCATTCTTTGTGATGATGAATGCTATACCATTTCTCTTCAATTAGTCATTCCTGGCATAGTAGATCATATGGTTGATTCAGAATGGCTAAAACCAGTCCACTTCAGCTCACTTGTTGTTGTTGTTGTTGTTATGTGCCACCGAGTCAGACCCGACTCATAGCGACCCCTCCTTGGGTTTCTGAGGCAGTATCACTACAGAAGTAGATTGCCCAACCTTTCTCCCAAGGAGTGGCTGATGGGTTTGAACCACCAGCCTTCTGGTTAGCTAATGCTTAGGAAATCAATCTTTATGCATTCCATTTCATTTTTCACAACTTCCAATTTTCCTAGATTTATATTTAGTACATTCCATGTTCCAATTATTAATGGATGTTTTCAGCTGTTTCTTCTCATTTTGAGTCATGCCGCATTAGCCAATGGAGCTCCCAAAAGCATTACTCCATTGAAATCATTAAAGTCGTCTCTACTCTGAGGAGGCAGGTCTTCCTCAGTCATGTTTTGAGTGCCTTCCAACCTGAGGGGCTTATCTTCTGGTATTATATTGGACAATGTTTCAGGGCTATTCATCAAGTTTTCCAGTAATATATTAGATAGTGTTTCATTGCTATTCATAAGGTTTCATTGTCTAATTCTTTGTAAAGTGGATGGCCTCTTCTTTCTTCTGAATCTGTCTTTGTCTGGAAGCTCTGCTGAATCCTGTCCATGATGGGTCACCCTTCTGGTACTCAAAATATAAGTGGCATAGCCTCCAGCCTCACAGCAACACACAAGCCACCTTAGTGCAACAAACTGACAGACATGTGAAATTACTGGACATGTGTCTTAATAAGGATTATAGCAGAAGGTGGACAGGGGAGGCTAGTGAGATGAGGTGACACAACCTAAGTTCAGAAGGATGGGTTATATTAGACCTTTGTAGTTTTCTGCCTCTGTTACTTCAGGTAACTACTTCCATAATCTGCCTATTGACTTTACCAAAGTGATCAGCATTTGTGTCCATATTTTCAAGCAACTGAACTCTCTGATCTTGTTTAGAAAAACCTCAGCTAATCTTTTCACTGTAAATATTTTGTCAACTTCTCTCCTTTCTCTTCCTCATTCTTTCTTTCTTGATCAGCATTTGCTTTCTTTTCAAAACCATAAGTCCTGATACGTCAGTTGCCCTTCTTCATGTTCTATGAGCTGTTCCACAGTGATGTCAAGTGGCAAATTCAGTGTTCTTGCCATATTTTTCCACTGATCTCTCCCATTCTATTATCCTGAACAAAATTCTTGGAGTATGTTCACATAACTCAGCAATTACTTTCCATATCCCTAAGCACATTGGGAGCTCTGGTGAAGTAGTGCCTAAGACTTTTGACTACTGACAAGAAGGCTGGTGGTTCAAACCCACCAGCCACTCCTCAGAAGGAAGATTGGGCAATTTACATCTCTAGAGATACCACCTTGGAAACCCAAGGAGGGGTTGCTATGGATTTGATGGCATTGAGTTTGGTTTGGTTTTGAATTCTAAGTACATTTTCCTATAACTTCCTCCCAGAAAGAAGCAATGTTCCAAATATACTGAGGAATATTATAATTCTTCCAGAAATCATATAATATTAATGTACCTCCATCTGTTGAAGCTATTGCTGAAACAAAGGTAGTCTGTAAGTAGTATGCCTTGAAGGTGGTGATTCCACCTTGAACCATAGACTCTTGGAATTTCTACTCTCTTTTTACAGATTTTTTGCTATCTCTTTTACCTCCACTCCTCATATGTCTTCCAGCAGAGACTAGCTTCAATTTGGGGATTTTTCAGGTCTCTCATTTTTTCACTCCCTCCTCAGACAACCACCCAAACTTTGCTGGTATATTTATACTCTGGCAACAACTCTCTGCTAAGGACCAGGCCTGAAGTCTTACCCTCTACCTGTTCCTAGACATCAAATGACCCTAGGAAAAGAACTTGGGTACCTCAGTGTCAAGTCACCACTTCTTCAAGAGCTTTCAAATCTCACCTGTTGTTCTCATGGCTCCTTCCTCTAGAGGATTTTTGTTTCCTCAGCTCTAGGAGCCTGAGTCTGAACTTATTGGACAGCTACTAACAACAATAATAACAAACAGCTGAAAGACTACTCTGCTTTTGGAAGATTTGACTTAACACTTTAATCTCCTGCCATGTATATCTTCAGTATTTGGTAAATATTTCCATGGTGAAAAAGGACTCTTTGAAGCTATGCAAACAACAAATATTGTCACTGTAGTCTTTGCATTTAGATAAACTCTATGGCGCTCTGTCTTCCAGCAGAGGTCCTTGGCCTCTTCACTGCCCAAATTCTGTCTATAGCTCACACCCAGATTTGGCCAATACCTCCACAGCAGAGAAAAAGTCACACTGCACCTTTACAAAATCTCCTTTCTCTGGAGTTTTACAGTCTTTATAGTTTATTGCTTCTTTAAAATATATGGGATTTTGTAATTTACCTACCAAATTTTGGTTGTTTTTATTAGAATAATTGCTGTGTCCTGAAGGACTCTTCTTCAGAAGTTATTGTTGTTATTAGCTGCTGTGGAGTCAGACCCTGACTCATGGCAACCCAATACATAGTGGAGTTGGACTATTGTGATCCATAGGGTTTTCATTGGCTGTTTATTTTCAGAAGTAGATAACCTAGACTTTCTCCTTAGTCCACCTTAATGTGGAAGATCCACTGACACACATATGATAGGTGCATTTGAAGTGGCTAAAAATTGAATTTGCATCTCCTGCATGTCAGGAAAAAATTCTACTCTTGAATTATCATTGTTCAGAATTAGAAGTCCTCAAAATGCATTTTCAGATTTACTGGAGAAGGTTCAACATCATTACTTCAAAACACTAATCTATGTTGGGCAGAAATATATAAGTAAATAAGTATATAAACCAATAACTTTTCAGAGGGGGTATTTTGTAACCATTTACTTTGCAATTAACTAGATATTTCTAATCAGTTGATTATCATATACATTATCCTATACAATTCTTATATAGCACTGAACAACTTATTTGAACCAGTGGTAGAGATATTCTTATTAAATCTGTATTTCCAAATGTTTAAAATTATTTCTCTGTGCCTTTTTTTTTTAAAGGAAAGGAGTGCATACCAAATACCATCTATTTCACTGTTATTTTAAAACATCCACAAAAAAATAAAATAAGAAGAAAATTTAATCTACTACATATTTCTGGGAGATAAATAATCTTTCTCATTTTTTCTCATTCCTTTAAGACCTACTGTCTTAACTATAATACTGCTCCAACTGTGCATCACTGTAGTAGCATTACTTGGTGAGTAATGGACATTTCACTTTCTCCCTCCAGAAATCTTCTTTTGACTCCTTTATGAGATGAGATTTAATTTTGAGATTCACATTTTTCTCCAATTAATTTCTCAATAAATCAGTATACATGACCAATGCTATTTCTTAAAAAGTCCATACCAGTGAGTATAATGTTTATTATTATTATTTCTAAGCTTGTCTATTATCTAAGTCTTTTCTGACTCAGTAAAACTATAGCTGTGTAGTGCTAATACAGAAAATCCTCATTATTATCTTTTATTCTGTTCTAAATGTCAGGATCCACTTCAGAAACGTTCTGGAGCTATTCTAACTAGCAGTCATAATTGAACAAAGCTCTATTCATCCATAGCTAAGTCAAAGTTTGTTTAGACTTCAAGGTTAAGTTGATGTGGTAATATTACTGACCAGATTAAACAGACATTGAATCGTACATATTTTAACACTTAAAATTGAATTATATTTGGAACATCATACTATGCTTTATCCTACCATTTTCTGGACAATTTGAAGTGGAGTTTTTATATAGAGAGAAAAGTTTGACCATCTTCACTGGTGATCAGTATACCCACAGATGTTCATTTGTTAAAGAGATTGTCTGACATTTCCTTGTAACAGTCAGTAGTCAATGCACTGCGCTACAGATAACCAATTAGACTATTCCTGGACACATTGTGATACTATGCTGCTTGAGTAGACAAGTCCAGGACAGTATGTGATGGATTGAGCTATGAGACTTAGATTCTAGTCAAGATCTACCACCAACCAATTAGAAAACTCTCAGAATACCTTTACTTCTCTGGGCCTGACTTAATCTTATTTGTAAAAATGGGATGGGGGTGGGTAGGCTGTTGTAGCCTTAGTTGTTCTCATGAGAGAACAAAGAAGGATCAGAACAACTCAACTAGGGGCTTTGGAAAAAATATGAAGGTATATCTGGTTGTCACCATGACTTGGAGAATGAGATATTGAAGACAGAGAGTCTGAGACCAGGTGTGCTAACCTTTCCACATAATTAAAAAAATTATCACCCACAATGCTAATGCTCTTCTCACCTTCTGAAAATCAATAGTGAATGATTTCTAATGTTTGCTTTGGTATTACTATTGTTAAAAAGCAAAACAAAAAAATCAGCAACAACAACAACAACAAAACACCTCATATTTAGGCTTGCTTTGCCTTTCTCTAGAAAGTTCAGTAAGTCTTGTTTCCATTCTAGAAAGATCTCTCAAGAATTTAGATTCAGGAGGTTAGTCTAACAATTTCCCATCTATCTTTGTTCAGACTTCTCTGAAGTGATAGAATTCAAAAGATTTTTCTGTAATTATGTAGTGATTAACTATGTAAAAAGCTTAACTCTCTGATTTTTTTTTTTTTTTCTTTTCTTTCTTTCTTTCTTCTTTTTTTTTTTTGTTTATCGTGCTTCAGGTGCAAATTTACAGAGCAGAGTTTGTTTTACATTCAACATTTTATGTACCTTTGGTTTCATTCCCCCATTACCATCCCCAAACCTACTCTCCTCCTCTCCCTTCCTAGTAACACCACCCCCACCCCATGCCCCTCATATTTATGCATTCCTGTGTGTCCTGCATTTCCTCAATGTGAATGTTGCTCCTCTGGTCCCCTGTGGTCGATTCCTCCATGGGATGCATGTTCTTAGAGTATGTGGGTATGTCAGCCAGGTTGAGTGGTCTGTATGTACGTCTTGTTTATGATTGGACTGAGAGCCAGTCCCTGGGAATGACTTTTATTCCAGGCCTGTAGTGTATCCCAGGGCCATAGTATTGGGGGGTCCCACCAGACTCCATCCAACCAGCTGGTCATTATTGTGGTTTTGGATTGTGTTCCATGTTTTTCCTCCTATTTTATCCAGGATCTCCAGTTTTGATCCTTTCCCCAAGTGGTTGGCATTGGTAGCCGGGCACCATCTAGTTCTTCTGGTCTCCAGATCCATCATGGTCTTAGGAGTGATTGCTTCCAAATGCCCTTGGTTTTTTTTTTTTTTTTTTTTTCACTCTTGTTCACTTCCAATGATAGGAGACCTTTAGCTGCATCTTAGATGGCTGCTTGAGAGTGTTTAAGATCCCAGACTACTCACTAAAGTGGGCTGTGGAGCAAGATTTTTATGTATTTTGTTATACCAATTGAGTCTGATCTCCCCCAATACTATGGTCCTGAGTCTGTAGATCTGTTGGATCTCTCTGCCACAGTGTCTGGCTGTCTGTGATTACTCTATGTCTGTCTTCTGTTGTTTCTGTAAGGACTGTGGGTATTTTGTATCACTGGTATTTGTGCAAGATTAGGCTCTGCTGAATCTATCCTTGGTCTAGAGTATAATCCTGTTCACTGACTCTCATCTTATCTTCTCAGATATTTATGCATTTAACTGTAGCCTGGTGTTTAGTGTTAATGGTAATACAGTATTATGGATATACTGGTATTAACCTCTGTCATCTATATCTTACGTACACAATTTGATGTCCTCCCTTTCCCCAATATTATCATGGTGGTCACAGACTCTTTCCGTACCATCCCTCTCCTTGCCCACCTCAGCATTTGGCCTCCAACTTGCCCACAGTTATTCCCTCCCCATCCTTCCCCACCCTGGTAACCTACAAAGTGAATTCCCTTCCTTAAGCAAACCATTCCTTGTCTTCTTACAGTAATGGGCTCATACAATATTTGTCCTTCTGTGACTAACTTATTTCACTTAGCATAATGTCCTCCAGGCTCATCCAAGTTGTGAGATGATTTGCATATCCTTCATTGTTCTTTAATGTAGCATAGTATTCCATTGTTTGAGTGTACCATAATTTGGTTATTTATTCTCCTGTTGATGGGCATTTAGGTTGTTTCCATCTCTTTGCTATAGTGAATTGTGCTGTGAAGAACATAGGTGTGCATATGTCTCTTTGTGTCCTGACTATCACATTTTTAGGATATATTCCTAGTAATGGAATTTCTACGACAAATGGTATTTCTGTTTTCAGTTTTTTAAGGAAATGCCATACTGTTGACCACAATGGTTGTACCATTTTACAATCCCACCAGTAGTGTATAAGAGTTCCAATCTCTCTGCAACCTCTCCAGCATTTGTTATTTTCTGTCTTGTTGAACTTTGCTATTATTGCTGGGGTGAGATAATATCTTGTCATTGTTTTGATTTGCATCTCAGCAATGATGAAAGATTATGAGCAATTAATTCCTCATGTGTTTGTTGGCTGCCAGCATGTCATCTTTAGTGAATTGTCTGTTCACATGTCTTGCCCATTTTTGAATTGGGTTGTTTGCCTTTTTGGTGTTGAAGTGTTGAAATTTTCTATAGATTTTGGAGAAAAGTCCTTTGTCAGATATGTCATAGGCAAATATTTTCTCCCAATCTGTAGGTTCTCTTTTCACCTTTTGATGAAGTTTTTTGAGGTGCATAAGAATTTAATTTTAAAAAGGTCCCAGTCATCTAGCTTCTCTTCTACCTCCTATGCATTCTGGATTATGTTTGATAGTCTATTTATGCCACAAATTAGGGCTTCTAGATTTGTCCTTATTTTATCTTTGATGAATTTTATAGTTTTGGGTTTTATATTTAAGTCTTTGATCCACCTTGAGTTTGTTTTTATGTATTGGGCGAAGTATGGGTCTTGTTTCATTTTTCTGGAAGTGGATATCCAATTTTGCCAGCACCACTTGTTAAAGGGTTTTGAACCTTTGTCAAAGATCAGCTATCCATAGATGGATGGGTCTATTTGTGGGTTTTTGATTCCATTCCATTGGTCTCTCTTTCTATCATTGTACCAGTACCACACTGTTTTTACTATTGTGGCTGTATAGTAGGTTTTGAGATCTGGGAGTGTGAGACCTCCCACTTTGTTCTTCTTCAGTTGTGCTCTGCCTATCTGAAGTCTCTTTCCTTTCCATATGAAGTTAGTAATTGTTTTTTCCATGTCATTAAAAAATTTTGTTGGCAGAACTGGATGGTGAATGGCTACAAATGCCAACCACTCAGGAAATGATCAAATCTGGAGATCCTGGATAGAGTGGGAGGGAAAACATGGACCAATATCCAAAAACTCAATAATGACTAGAATTACTGGCCAGATGAAATCCGGTGAGACCCCCAATTCTATGGTCTTGGAATACATTCTGTGCCTGGAATAAAACATCCCCAGGGCCTGGATCTCAGCCCAATAGTTAACAAGATGTTCATGCAGACCACTCAACCCAGGATGACACACCCACATGCTCTATGGTAATACATCCCTTAAAGCAATAGACCACGGGACACCAGAGGACCAACATTCAAATTGAGGATATGCAGGACAAACAGGATTGCATAAATGTGAGGGGCATGGGGGGAGGGTTAAAGGGTAGGGAGGGTAGGAGACAAGGTTAGGATTGGACATGGTAAATGGGTAATGAAACTAAATATACAAGTAACATTGAATGTACAACAAGCTCTTAAAAAATGTTGGTATCTGGATTGGGATTGCGTTGAATGTCTAGATTGCTTTAGGTAGTATTGACATTTTCACAATATTCAGTCTACTTATCTATGAACAAGGCAGTTTCTTCATTTATGTAGATAGATCCTTTGTTGTGTCCTGTGGTAGTGTTTTATAGTTTTCTTTGTATAGATCTTTTGTGTCTGGTAAGATTTATTCCTGGATATTTTACCTTTTTAGTAGCTATTGTAAATAATATTGTTTCACTTATTTCCTTTTCAGAGGTCTCTTTGTTGGTGTAGAGGAATCCAACTGATTTTTGTATGTTGAACTTGTATCCTGCCACTTTGCTGAACCTCTCTATTAGTTCCAGTAGTTTTTTTTCCTGAGTGTCTTGGGTTTTGTATGTATAGGATCATGTCATCTGCAAACAGAGATAGCTTTACTTCCTCTTTGACAATTCGGATGCCTTTTATTTCACTTTCTTGCCTTATTGCCCTGGCTAGGACTTCCAATACAATGTTAAATAGAAGTGGTAATAGAGGGCATCCCTATCTGGTTCCCCTTTATAAGGTGAATGCTTTAAGTCTTTCTCCATTAATAATAATATTGGCTGTTGGCTTTGCATATAGGCCGTTTATTATGTTGAGGGATTTCCCTTCCATCCCTATTTTGGTAGAGTTCGGAACAGGAATGGGTGTTGTATTTTATCAAATGCCTTTTCTGCATCAATTGATACAATCTTATGGCTTTCTCTTTTGTTTTGTTTATGTGGTGGATTACGTTGATTGTTTTTCTGATGTTGAACCAACCTTGCATACCAGGCATGAATTCCGTTTGGTCAGGATGTATTATTTGTTTTGATATGTTGTTGGATTCTGTTGGCTAGGATTTTGTTTAAGATTTTTGCATCTATGTTCATGAGGGATATAGGCCTATAGTTTTCCTTTCTAGTGGTGTCATTCTCTGGTTTTGGTATTAGTGCTATGCTTGTTTCATAAAATGAGTTTGGGTGTAGTCCATCTTTTCCAGTGTTCCGGAAAAGGTTGAGTAGTATAGGTGCCAACTCTTCCCTGAATATTTGGTAAAATTCTCCAGTGAAGCCATCAGGGCCAGGACTTTTTCTTTCAGAAAGTTTTTCTATGACCTATTCATTTTTTTCCTTTGTTATGGGTCTGTTCAAGTATTTTATCTCTGAGTGGGATAGTTTAGATAGGTCTTGTGATTCCAGAAACATCTCTTCTAGGTTCTCAAATCTGTTAAAGTACAGTTTTTCGTAATATTCTGTCAGTGTCTTTTTTAATTTCAGTAGGTTCTCTTGTGATGACACCCTTTTTGTTTACTATTCTAGTAATTTGCATCTTCTCTTTCTTTTCTTTTGTTAGATTTGTCAATGGTTTGTCAATTTTGTTAATATTTTGGAAGAACCACCTTCTTGTTTTGTTGATTTTCTCTATTTTTTTTTCTGCTTTACTTATTTCTGCTCTGATCTTTATTATTTCCTTACTTCTAGATTCTGTAGGATTCTTTTATTGTTCTTTTTCTGATTGTTGGAGTTGTTCAGTTAGAGTGTTGATTTTGTTTCTTTCCCTTTTTTTGATGTATGCGTTTGTTGCTACAAACTGACCTCTGCATAAGGCTTTCACTGTGTCCCATAGGTTTTCGTAAGATGTATCTTCATTCTCATTTGTTTCTAGAATTTTTTTTTTCTCACTTTTTATTTCTTCTATTACTGGTAGTTTTTGGGCAGTGTATTGTCCAACTTCCACATATTTGGTGTTTTCTCCTTGATTTTCCTGTTATTAATTTCTAATTTTATGGCATAGTGGTCTGAGAACACGCTTTGTAGCATTTAAAGGTTTTTAAATTTTTTGAGCCTTGTTTTATGTCCTACAATATGATCTATTCTGGAGAATGATCCATGTGCACTGGAGAAGAATGTATATTGTGCTTTTGTTGGGTGGAATGCTCTGTATATGTCTATGAGGTCGAGTTGGTTGATTGTGTTCTTGAGTTCTTCTGTATCTTCGTTGAGTTTTTTCCTAGTTGTTCTGTCCCTTCTTGAAAGTGGTGTGTTAAAATCTCCTAACACAGCTCCAGTGGTGTAGTTCCTAAGTCATCTGACTGCTATCCAGAAGCCTGGTGGATCAAACCCACCAGCCACTCCCCAGAAGGAAGATTGGGCAATCTATATCTGTAGTGATACCACATTGGAAACCCAAGGAGGGGTCCCTATGAGTCAGACCTGACTTGACGGCAGTGGGTAGTGGGAATATTGTAGAGTTGTCTGTTTTCCCTTTCAATTCAATTAATATTTGCTTCACATATTTTGGAGAACTTTCATTGGGTGCATAGATATTTATTATTGTAATGTCATCTTGGTCAATTGACCCCTTCAACATCACATAGTGACCTTCTTTGTCTCTTATGTTTTTTTCACCTTAAAGTCTATTTTACCAGAAATTAATATTTCCACTCCTGCTCTTTTTTGGTTACCATTAGCTTGGTATATTGTTTTTCCACCCCTTAACTCTTAGTTTGTTTTTATCTTTGTGTCTAATGTGGGTCTCCTGTAGACAGCATATCAATGGGTCTTCTTTTTTTATCCAGTCTGCGACTCTCTTTCTCTTGATTGGTGCATTTAGTCCATTCACATTGAGTGTAATTAGTGATAGGTATGAATTGATTGCTGTAATTCTATCGTGGTTTTTTGCCGTGTTGTTGGTGTTTCCTTGGTCCATATACTTTTCTGTGCTGAGTTCATTTTGTTGTCAAGTGTGCCTCTCTTGTCTTCTTTTTTGTTGGTTTTGTATTTACTAAACCCTATGTTTTCCTTCCTTCTGGGTTTGCTTAGGGGGATTATTAATTTTCTCTGTGGTTACCTTGGGGTGAATTCTTGTCTCTATATTTTTTGGAACAGTCTGTTCTATGAGGGCATTGTCCTGTTTTCCTCTCCATTTGGAAATTTTCTACCTATAACTTATTCCTTCTATTTGGTTAGTTGCTGTTGTTGTGTGAAGATTTACTTCCTTGTTTTTTAGTGTACAGTGTTTTATGGTGTTATTTTGAGCATCTATTTCTGATTTGGTTTTAGTGTTGATGTCATGTGTCCTGCCTTTGTTGTTCTCTGTTGTGGGTTCTCTATTAGAAGGACTTCCTTAAGTATTTCTTGTAGAATTCGTCTGGTTTTCACAAATTGCTTAGCTTCTGTTTCTCTGAGAATGTCTTGATTTCACCCTCATATTTGATGGACAGTTTGGCTGGATATAGGATTCTTGGTTGGAAGTTCTTTTCCTTCAGTGTTTTACATAAGCCATCCCATTGCCTTCTTGCCTGCATGGTTTCTGCTGAGTAATCAGAACTCAGCCTAACTGTTTGATCATTATAAGTAATATTCCTTTTGTCCTGGGAAGGTCACAGGTTTCTTTCTTTGTGTTTCATTTTGGAGTGTTTGATTATGATATGCCTCAGTGTTTTTCTCTTGGGATCTATCCTGTATGGGGTTCTTTGAGCTTCTTGGACAAATACTTTTCTTCCTTCATGATATGGAGGAAATTTTCTGTTAGTAAGTCTGCCACAATTTTCTCAGTTTTTTTTTTTTTTTTTTTTTTTTTTTTTTTTTTTTTTTTTTTTTTTTTTTTTCCCCTTCTTTTTTTTTTTTTTCCAATCAGGCATATGTTGTTCTTTTCATGTTTTCCCATATAACTCTTAGGTTCTCTTCATTTCTCTTAAATTTTTGTTCTGATTTTTCTTCATACAGGCTGTTGCCAAGGGATTTATCTTCTAGTTGTAAATGTAGTTTCAGGCAGTTCTAGCCTATTCTTTTATGCTTCCACTGTGTTGTATAATTCTGTAGTTTTGGTATTCATTTCTAACTGCTATTTTTATATGAGTTCTGATTGTGTATTAATCTTGTTATTTTTTCTTGAATGGTTTTCTGGAGTCCCTCCAGGGTTCTGTCTGTGGTCTCCTTGATTCTGTTTGGAGTTTCCTTGAGCTCTTGTAGAGTTCTATAAACATACCTTAAATTCCTTCTTGGATAATTCTATTGCCTCCTCTTCCTCCTTGTTTAATGAGACTTTTGTTTGGGATTTTATTTCTATTATCTTAACCTGTTTCTTTGTTTGATTTGAGGTTGCCTGTTGTTTCCTAGACATTTTGAAGTTGTCTTTAATGTTAGTTATGTATTGATTTCTTTTTTCTTGATTTTATGATTTGATAATTTTGCAAAGGTGGAGCTGGTGTATTTTATTTTAATTTTTTGGTTTTTAATCCAGTTGTGCTGGGTTGCTCTGCAGTTTTCTTTATGATGATGGAATCGCTTTGCGAAATGTGAATGCAGATCTCTGTTTGTCATGAAGGGGGTTTAGGAGTAGAGCCAGCAGGTGTTGTGGTGGGTTAATGTGGTTTTTCTGTTGGATGAGGCAGGGGAAAGGTGGGGAACGGAGGAAGAAAAGAGAGAAAAAAAAAATCTCCAAGGTGCCAGTAGCCATTCCCAGGGGTTTGAGTAGACTGCTAATGATGATGTCATACTGTTACAGACCTGCAGCTCAAATTTGGCAAAGACCCCAATGGTTAGGGGGCTTCCATTTTCCACCAGATTCAGCCTCAAACATCCCCTACTCCAGACCCCTCCATGCCAAAAAACTGTCCTGGGATAGGTGCCTTTACTGGTGCTGTGAGTTAGTCCCAGCATCTGCACACTTGTGAGATTCCCTCTCTCCTCCCAATTCAGGAGCACCCAGAGCCAGAGGGGTCTCTGCTCCCTCCCTGTAGTCCCAAGTTTACCAATAAAAGCAGGTACTGAAGGTAGATCCATGGAGTGGTCACAGGACCTCTGGTGCGTTCTCTCCACTACCCCAGGGAGCCCTCCGATGTCCTGTCTCTCTGCCTAGTCAGAGCCCTGCAGGGAAGGTTTTCCTTTTTTTTTTTTTTTTTTCTTTCCAGGTAATTACACTGCCTCTCTCTCCTTTCTAATACTACTCCCCTGATTTTGGCATACTCTGACTTAATAAGCTGTTCAGAGCACCAGATTCCCTGCTTCAAACTGCTGCACCTAGTTTTCCAGGCACGAGGATGTAGAGGGAACTACCATTTGGGCTACAGATAAGACACCAGCTTCCCATCTCTGATCATTTTTTTTAAGGGTCAACTTAATTGATTCATTTCTTTTTTTCTAAAGGGAAAGGTCATGGTAAGCACTTTCCTCAGGAAGTGGGACAGTCTTCACCAAGGTAGCTAGCTACCATGGAATCAGTTCTGACCCATGTGTGTCAGAACATAACTGTGCTCTAAGGGTTTTCAGTGACTACTTTTTCAGAAGCAGATCACTAGACCTTGGTTGACTCAAAGGTTGGAACCTTTTGGTTAACAGTGGAGTTGGTTATCTATTTTCAGCATTCAAATACTCATCACCAAGCTAAATTGCCTTTACCTTCACAGTCCTTATTGATGATCCTTGCTTTCAGGAAGCCTTGTATTGACAGGCTGCCCAATGCGTTTAGAATGAAGTTTGAAGAAAATGGGTGGAGAGTGAAGGGATACAGGTTAGTAAGCCAAGAATTTTTGCTCTATTTCCTTTTCCTTAACCTCTTATTCTTTCTTGTTCTTCCAGCCAGAGGATATCTCTTTGGGGAAGTAAAGCACAGAACAAGGAAAATGTAATTTGTTGCACCTATCAATAATAACCTCTGACAAATTAATGAAAGGTATATTTTAATCATCCCAATATATCAAGAATATAATCATTTTAATATATACTCAATATAAAATTATTAATGAAATTTTGTGTCATATTAAATATTTAAAATTCACTGATTTTAAACTAACTGCACACTCTAATTTGGACTAGCCGTGCTTCAGGTGCTCTATAGTCATATGGAGGAGTTCTGGTAGCATAGTGCCTAAGGCACTTGACTGCTAACCAGAAGGCTGGTGGTTCAAACCCACCAGCCACTCTTCAGAAGGAAGGTTGGGCAATCCTACTTCTGTAGTGATACTGCCTTGGAAACCCAAGGAGGGGTCACTATGAGTTGGGGCTGACTCGATGGCACATGACAACAACAACAACACAGGCATATGGAGCTAGTGACCACTGTAGTGGACAGCGTAAGATTAGAAAAATAAATTTGATGGGGAGAAAATGACTTATCTAAAGTTGTACAACCAGTTCATACCAGATCCAAGTCTCCTGATTGTTGCTCTTATGCTTTTACTACAATAGTGCTTTATTTGCAACAATGCTAAAACTTATAATTTAATTTGCCTTTAAATAATGTATATTTGATTAAGTATTTTTATATGAGGATGTTTATTATCAGATAGTTTTATCTCTAGTGATATTTAGGGATAAAGAAGTTAATGAATACTTTTCTTCTTTCAGATCTATTGCTTGTTAATCTAATAATACGATCTATGCTAGCATCTGGGAATTAGTAAATGACTATATTTTTATTAAAATCTATCTAAATGTACATTTTAACAGTGGCTCTTATACTGGAATAGATTACTCTGGCACTGCTCATGTTATCACATGGGCAGATGATGTCTCCATCTATGTGTAATATCTAGCCTTGCAGCCCAGCTTTAAGGTTTGTCTCTGGGTTTAAAAATCACACTTTATTAGGTGTGCTTTGGGTCCTCTTGTGCCTGTGGTTTATTAAGTAAAGATAAAGCCTTGGGATCTAAAATTCCCACATCCAATTCTGTAGTATGACATTTGGTTTAGACCAAAAGAAAATTTCCCAGATCTAGATTGCATTACATTCAAAGTGATTAGGAATCAAAGCAAACAAATGCCTCATAACTGGTTTGGAATCCTCACACTTGTCATATACTCTTGAAAATATCAGTTCATTTTTTTTGGCATCCATGCCGTTCTTTATAAATAAAAGGTAATGATATCTCCCCTACTAACTTTGTGGAACTTTCTAAAATATATTTCAAGGAACACTTGTCTAAGGGAATGCACCATCTAATTTCAACTAAGTTGGGATTTTCTGCATACCATTTGCAATTCAAAACCCCAGACAACCTGGGTAGTATTGGAGAGAAATAATATGAGAAACTTCATGTTTACTACATATTTTTACCAGGGAATCATTTTATTTTGTTTTCTCCCATGATTTATCCTATCAAATATGCCTACAGAAGTGTTGTCATAGGCTATTTTGAAGGGAAGATGAACAAAGATATGTGAAAGATATTTTCATATCTGCAAAAAGGACAAGGAGGCGGCATATTCTGACCTCCTAGAACTCCACAAGAGGAAGGCAGAATCACCATCAATAGCCCAAGGCCTATTACTGCAAGGCCGGACATGCTGCCTCCCTCCAGCCCTTTCTCCAACCGTTCCTCCCAAAGCACCCGCCATCTCTCTCCTGGGTTCGATAATTTGCTGTAGTGGCCACACAGAGGTCACAGATTATGGGGTTTATTTGGGAAGCACCACAGGCTACAATTCAAGTTCAGGAAAAATGCTCAGCCTCTCTCCCAGCCCACCGTCCCTCAGCCAACAGTCTCTCACAGTCTCTTTCCCAGCAGTGCTGGTCCCTCGGTGTCTCACTCAGCAATGAGTGTCTCTTGCGTCTCTTTCCCAGCAGCATGTGTCTCTTTCAGGAGTGCGTGTCTCTTTCGGCAGTATGTCTTCCTCAACCAGCAGTCAGAGAGATTCCTGCCTCTAGGAAGCCTCCTTTTGAGCTTGGCAGAGTGGCCAAACCAACCAATCATAACAACAGAATTCCAAGCACCTGAGAGTGAGCCTCCCATAACATTGCATTATGCCACTCCCAACAGAAAAGCCCAGGTCGATGACATTTACAATCAGGAGCTCCTCAGTTGCTCATTCCACCACTGAGTTTACAATGACTTATGGGTAGAAAAGCCATAGTAAGTAATTTACTACACTTCAATATCTAATAATAATTTCTCATGTATAGGTTATTAAAACATTCTCATTAGCTTACTTTTAACTGTCTTGCTGCTCCAATATCAGACTTTGGAATCTCCGACATCACAGTTCTAGAAACATACAAATTTTACTATCACTATTTTATTTGCTCATCTAATTTTATCATTGATTAAAAAACAAATATCCAAAAGAAGACCATTTTGGCTTCAAAAAATCAGACTATTTTTCCTCTTTTTTAAAATCTTTTAAAATGTATTGACTTTTTTTATTGTTTCACTTATTATTATTATTAATATTATTATTATATGGGTGAAAGATTACAGAGCAAATTTGTTTTCCATTCAACAGATCATATACATTTTGTTTCATGACATTGACTAAAATCCCTACAATATAACAGGTCTCTTCCCATTTTCTCCCTGTGGTTACCTTTTCCTTGTGTTCTTTCCTACACATCCCTGCCCTCTGAGCTACATCTCTGTGCAGATGCTGCTCTTATGATCTCACATGGTTGACTGTTCTAAGAAGTGAACCTATCTGGTGCAATTGTTCAACTTGTAAGCCTGTCTATTGTTTGGCTGGAAGTTAAGTCACTGGAGTGAGTTCAATTCCAGGCCCAAAGGGTGACTAAGGTCCATAGTGTCAAGGGTTTCACCAGTTTCTAACAAACCAGTAAGCTTGTTTTTTTTTAATGATTTTGAATTTTGACCCACATTTTTCTCCCACACTATCCAGTATTTCCAATTTTGATCTCTTTTGGAGTGGTTAGTAGTCATAGTCAGGCACCATCTAGTTCTTCTGGATTCAAGGTCATGTAGGCTGAGGTTCCAGTGGTTCACTTCCCTTGGACTAATTGTTTTCATACATCTTTGATTTCCTTCACAATTCTTTGCTCTGAATTAGGAGAGACTAATAGTTGCATCTTAGGAGTCTGCTCACAAGCTTTTAAGACCCCAGTCACTACTCACCAAAGTAGGATGTAGAACAATATTTTTGTGTGGTATGCTATGACAACTGAGCTTGATGTTCCCAGTGACCATAGTCCTGAGCCCTCAAGCCAGTGACTCACTCCCTCGAGGTGATTGGCAGTGACTAAGAAGTGACTATCATAACCTTGCCCCCTGTTAGCTCCACTATGTATATATACATTCTTATAGCACATACAAATACATATATAGAAATATCATCTACCAAACCTATATATGGTCAAGGTTATATTCCCTTTTGCATACCTATACCTAATTATTTTGCCCATTTAATTATGTACCCATCTTTAGATTAATGTTTGTTATTACTGACAATGCAGTATTGTGTGTGTAAAAGTATTTACCTTTATTGTCTGTACCTCTTGTGTATCTCTCTGTGTCTTCCTTTTCCTTAGTGTTATTGTGCTGTTCATTTGCTTTTGGTATATTGCCTTTCTTTTCACCAAAATCTATACATATCTATTATCTATCTAGCAATTTTCCCTCCTCTCCCATCCTATCCCTTGTAAACAACAAAGAACATTTCCTTCCATGTGTAAACTTTCCTTGACTTTTATAATAGTAGACTCATGCAATATTTATCCTTATGTTATTGACTTATTTCACTCAGAGTAATGTTCTCTAAGTTCATTCACATTATGAGATGTTTAGCAGATTCTACATTATTCTTTAGTGTTACATAGTATTCCATAATGTACATGTACCATAGTTTGGTTATCCATACATTCATTAATGGGAACTTAAATTATTTCCATCTCTTTGCTATTGTGAATATTGCCATGATGAACATGGATGTGCATATTATCTATTTGTGTCCCAGCTCTCGCTTCTTTAGGATATATGACTAGTAGTGACATTGCTGGATCAAAGAGTATTTGTTTCCAACTTTTTAAGGAAGTGTCATACCATTTTTCACAGTGGTTGTACAATTTTAGTCTCACTAATGGTGTATGTGAGTTCAAATCTCTGCACAGAATTGCTAACATCTGTTCATTTTTTTATTGTTGAATTTTGCTATTATTTCTGTGGTGAATTGATTTCTCATTGCTGTTTTGATTTTCATCTCTCTAATAGCTAATGCCTTGGAAACCCAAGGAGGGGTCGCTATGAGTCGGGCCGACTCGATGGCAAATAACAACAACAACAATAGCTAATGATCATGAATAATTCTTCATGTGTTTGTTGGTCACCTGAATATCTTTGTTTTCTGTCTATGTTTTATTGGATTTTTTGTCTTTTTGATGTAGAGGTGTTGGAGCTTTGTATAAATTTTAGATAAAAGTCCTCTGTCAGATAGGTCTTTACCAAATATATATATATATATTTTTTTTTTTTCCCCCAATCTGTACATTTTCTTTTTACTCTTTTAGACAAGTGTTTTGATGCCCATAACAATTTTATTTTTAGCAGGTCCCAGTCATCTAGTTTATTTTCTGCTGTTCATGTACTTGTAGTTATGTTTGATATTAGATTTATACCATATTTTAGGGCCCCTAAATTTGCCCTTATTTTTTCTTTGAAGACCTTTATAGTATTAGGTTTCACGTTTAAGTTTTTGATCCATCTGGAGTTAGTTTTTGGTTTTTGTTTATAGTGTGAGGTGTGGATCTTGTTTTATTTTTCTGCAAATGGATGAATAGTTTTACCACCACCATTTGTTAAAGAGACTGTCCCTCCACCGTTTAATGGGTTCCAGCCCTTCGTCAATGATCACTTGTCCATAGGTGGATGGACCTATTTCTGGGTTTGCAATTCTCTTCCACTTTTCAGTGTGCCTGTTTTTGTACAAATTCCTGGCTATTCTGACTACCATGGCTATATGGTAGATTTTGAGATCAGGAAATGTGAGACCTCCAACTTTGATCTTCTTTTCAGCAGTGTTTTGCTTATCTGAAGTCTCTTTCCTTTCTATATAAAATTAATGATTGTTTTTTCTGTCCTTAAATAGTGCTGATGGAATCTGGATCAGGATTGCATTGAATCTATAGATTGCTTGGGTAGTATTGACATTTTCACAGTGTTCAATCTTCCTATCCATGAATATGGTATGTTCTTCCATTTTTGTAGATCTCTTATAGTTTCTTTATTTTATTTCAGTTGGTTCTGCTCTGACATCACACATTTCATTTATTATTTGTGTTATTTGCATCTTCTACTTTTCCTTTGATAAATTTGTCATTGGTTTGTCTATTTTGTTAATATTTCCAAAAATCCAACATCTATTCTTGCTGATTCTTTCTATTACCTTTCTGTTTCATTTATTTCTGCTTGAATCTTTATCATTTCTCTTCTGGTAACAGTAGAGCTTTCTAGCTGCTCTTTTACTAATTTTTGGACATGTTGGTTACAGTGTTGATCATGTCTCCTTATTTTTTGATGTATAGCCTAGTGCCTAAGGCACTTGACTGCTAACCAGAAGGCTGGTGGTTCAAATCCACCAGCCACTCCTTGGAAATAAAGTTGGACAATCTACTTCTGTAGTGATACTGCCTTGGAAATCCAAGGAGGGGTCGCTATGTGTCAGGTCTGACTCAACAGCACATAACAACAACATTTATTATTATAAATTCTCCTCTAATCACTGCTTTTAGTATGTCTCAAAGATTTTGATATGTTGTGTTTTCATTCTCATTTCATACAAGAAATTTTTTAATTCCCTTTGTTGTTTCATCTGTTGCTGCTATTGTTCTCAGATGCTGTCAAGTCAGCTGTGACTCATAGCAACACTATGTACAATAGAACAAAACACTGCCTAGTCATGCACCATGCTCACAATCCTTGCTGTACTTGAACACATCATTACAGTAACTGCATAAATACATCTTATTGAAGTTCTTCCCATCTTTTATTGACCCTTCACTTTAACAAGCATAATATTTTTCTCCAGGGAATGGGCCCTTTTGACAATATGACCAAAGTACGTCAGACAAAGACTGGCCATTCTCACTTCCAAAGAGCATTCTGGCTGCACTTCTTCCAGGACAGATCTGTTCATTTTTCTGGCAGTCCATGGTATTTTCAGTATTCTTCACCAACGCCATAATTCAAAGACATTAGCTCTTCTTTGGTCTTTCTTATTCATTGTCCAGCTTTTCCATGTATATGAGGCAATTGAAAATACCATGATTTGGGTTAGCCACACCTTAGTCTTCAAAGTGACATCTTTGCTCTTCAGCACTTTAAAAAGGTCTTTTGCAGCATATTTGTTCAAAGCATTGGATTTCTTTACTGCTACTTTCATGGGTAATGATTGTGGATCCAATAAAATGAAATCCTTGACAATTTCAGTCTTTTCTCCATTTATCTTGATGCAGCTTATTGGACCAATTGTGAAAATTTCCATTTTCTTTATGTTGAGGTGTAATCCATACTGCAGACTGTAGTCTTTAGTCTTCATCATAAGTACATCAAATCATCTTCACTTTCAGCAAGCAAGGTTGTCATCATAGGCATATAGCAGGTTATTAATGACTTCTTCCAAACCTGATGCCTTGTTCTTCTTTATATAGTCTAGCTTCTTTGATTATTTGCTCAGCATACAAATTGAATAAATATGGTGAAAGGATCTGATTCTGCTGCACACATTCCTGATTTTAAATCATGCACTATCCTCTTGTTCTTTTCGAATGATAGCCTCATAGTCCACGTGCAAATTCTTCATGAGCACTATTAAGTTTTCTGGAATTCCCATCATTTGCAATGTTATCCATAATTTGTTATGACCTACAGAGCTGAATGCCTCTGCATACTCAATAAAACACAGGCAAATATATTTCTGGTATTCTTTGCTTTCATCCAAGATCCATGTAACATCAACAGTGGTATCCCTCATTCTATGCACTCTTCTAAATTCAGTTTACATTTCTGGAAACTCCCTGTCATTATATTGCTGCAAACCTTTTTTGAATTATCTTCAGCATAATTTTACTTATATGATGTTAATGATATTGTTTGATAATATGCACATTCTCTTGGATCACCTTTCTTTGGAATGGGCACAAATATAGACCTCTTTCAGTTGGCCACGTAGTTGTCTTCCAAGTTACTTGGAATAGATGAGTAAGTGCCTCCAGCACTCTATCATTTGTTGAACCATCTCATTGGGTATTCAGTCAATTCCTGGGGCTTTATTTTTCACCAATTACTTCAGTGCAGTTTCAACTTCTTTCAATACCATCAGTTCTTGATCATATACCATATCCTGAATAGTTGAAATCAACCAATTCTTTTTTGTACAGTGATTCTGTGTTTTCCTTCCATCTTCTTTTGATGCTTCCTGCATGTTTTAATATTTTGCCCACAAAATCCTTCAATTTTGCAATTCAAGGCTAGAATTTTTTCCTTCAGTTCTTTCTGCTTGAGAAATGAAGAGCATATTCTTACCTTTTGGTTTCCTAACTCAAGGTCTTTGCACATTTCATTATAATAACTTACTTTGTCTTCCTGAGCTGCTCTTTGAAATCTTCTGTTCAGTTCTTTTACCTTACCATTTCTTCCATTTGGTTTAGCTACTCTTCATTCAAGAGTAAGTTTTGGTCTCTTCTCACATTAATTTTGGTTTTTTTTTCCTTTTATCTCTTTTTAATGTCCTTTTGCTTTCTTCATGTATGATATTCTTTATGTCATCCCACAACTCTTCTGGTTTTGGGTCATTGATGTTCAGTGAGTCAAATCTATTTCTTCAGGTAGTCTCTAAATTCAGGTGGAATATCACCAAGGTCATATTTTGGCTCTCATGGACTTGTTTTAATTGTCTTCAACTTCAAGTTAGACTAAAATAGGAGCATTTGATGGTCTGTTCCACAGTCAGATCCTGGCCTTGTCTGGCTAAAGATATTGAGCTTCTCCATCTCCTCTTTCCACAAGTGTTGTTGATCTGATTCCTGTGTATTCTGTCTCGTGAGTACTACATGTGTAGCCCACTGTTTACGTTGTTGAGAAAAGACATTTGCAATGAATAAGTCATTGGTCTTGCCAAATTCTAACATGCAATCTCCTGTGCCATTTCTATTACCTAGGCCATATTTTCCAACCACTGATTCTTCTTCTTTGCTTCCAACTTACTTTCACATTCCATTCACCAGTAATCTTCAATACATCTTGATTGTATGTCTGGTCAATTTTAGACTGTAGAAGTTGGGAAGGATGTTCAATTACTTCAACTTTCATTTTGGTTCTTGGTTTATAAATTTGAATAGTAGTAGTATTGACTGGTCTTCCTTGTAGGTATATGGATATTATCCTATCATTGACAGCATTGTACTTTAGGATAGATCTTATAATATGCTTTTTGATGATGAATGTGACATCAATCCTTTTCAATTTGTCTGATTCAAAATGGCCACAACTAGACAATTTTAGCTCAGTAATGCCTAGGATATCAATGTGCATGATTTCTATTTCATTTTTCATAACTTCCAATTTCCCTAAATTCATACTTCGTACATTCCATGTTCCATTTATTAATGAATGCTTGCAGTTGTTCCTTCCCATTTTGAGTCCTGCCCCATCAGCAAATGGAAGTCCCAAAAGCATTACTCCATCCACATCATTAAGGTCACTTCTACTTTAAGGAGTTAGCTTTTCTCCAGTCATATGTTGGCTACCTTCCAACAGAGGGGCTCATCTTCTGGAAATATATCAGACAATATTTCAGGGCTATTCATAAAGTTTTACAGTAATATATCATATTGTGTTTTACTGCAATTCATAAAGTTTTCACTGGTCAATTTTTTTCAGAATTGGATGGCCCCATCCTTCTTCTCAGTGTTCCTTCATCTGGAAGCTCAGTTGTAATCTGTCCACCATGGTTGACTTTGCAAGTATTTGAAATGCTGGTGGCAAAGCCTCCAGCCTCATAACAGCACATAAGCCAGTACAGTATGATGAAGTGACAGAAGAGTGGTGGATTTCTTCTATTACAAAGTCATTTTTAAGGAATTAGTTATTCAGTTTTCATGTGTTTGCTCTTTTTTTGTTGATCTTGCTATTATTTATTTCTAATTTTATAGCAATGTGACCTGGGAAGATGCTTTGAAGTATTTCCATATTTTAAAATTTATTAAGCTTTGTGACCTAACATATGGTCTATCCTGCAGAATGTTCCATGTGCACTTGAACAAAGTTCAAGTTGGTTGATTGTATTATTTAATTCTTCTATGTCTTTGTTGACTTTCTCTCTAGTTCTATCTTTCATTGAAATTGGTGTATTAAAGTCTCCTACTATAACTGTGAGCCATCTATTTGTTTTTGCAATTCTGTTAAAGTTGGATTTGTTGTTTGGGGCTTTTTCATTGGGTGTATAGCATACCAATTGATGTCTCATTACCTGTTTACAATCTTGTAAGTTTATTTTAATTATTTATTTATGTTGTTGTTGCTGTTAGTTACCATCAAGTCAGCTCTGACTCATGGTGACCCTATGTACAACAGAAGAAAACACTGCCCATTGTGCACCAGCCTCATGATCCTTGTTATCCCTGATCCCATCACTGCAGCTAGAATCAATCTATCTTTTTGACAACGTTTTCTTTTTTCCCTAACCCTCCAAATTTGAATACCCTCTTTTTTTGGTTACCTAGTGCTGCTCTGTCAAGAATATACCACAAATGGGATGCCTTTAACAAACAGGAGTTTATTCTTTTACAGTTTGGATGCGTTAAGTCAGAGTTCAAAGTGCCAGGCTCTAGAGGCTGGGTGAAAGCCCCTCAACCTTGGGCTTCCTCTCTGCTTCCTGCTCCCAGCCCACTGAAGCTAGAGGTTTTTCTTCACTCAGCTGCTGGATGCTGAGACTGACAAGCCCAAGATTGACATGTTTGGTAACAGTCCCGATGTTACCAAACCACATGGCACATTTGAAGTCCATTGAAAGTCCCAAGGTTGGCAGAGAATGGCAGGCTGCTGAACAATGACACAGCTACATGCAGAGTTCAGATGTGCCATAAGCTAGAGACCATTTCCAAAGCCACTTCTTATATACAGGAAGCAAACTATGTCCCTAAAGCAGCTACTCAGCTGCTTGTGGTAGATCCCACCATGGAGCTGATTGCCAGTCTCATCATGGGGATTAAGTACCACAGGCTGCTCAGGCACTCAACCAGGCCCAGCCAAGTTGACACACAATCTTAATTACCATACCCTCCTTAATTTGAATATTTCTGTATCTGGGTTGGTTTTTGGTTATCATGTGCTTTATTCTTCATTTGTTGTCTGCTGTTGTTGATTCTCTGTCCAAAGTACTTTCATTTACATCTCTTGTAAGGTTGGACTGGTTTTAACAAATTCCGTTAATTTCTGTTTATCTGGAAATGTCCTAATATCACCATCATATTTGAGGGACAGCTTTGCTGGATATATAATTCTTGATTGATAATTTTTCTTTCATGATTTTATATATGTCATCTCATTGCCTTCTCGCTTGCATAGTTTCTGCCAAGAAATCAGAGCTTAGTGTTGGTTGCTCTTAGTAGGGGACCTTTTGTTTTTCCCATGCTGCTTTCAGGATTCTTTGTCTTTGGTTTGGGGAAGTTTGACTGTGATATGTCTTGGATGTTTTCTTTTGGGTTCTATCCTGTTTGAGGTTTCTTGAACTTCTTGAATCTGTATCTTCTCATCTATCATTATATTAAGGAAGTTCTTTTCCAAAAAACATCTTTATTGATTTTCTCTGTGGCTTTATTTATCTCAGTTCTGGAATTCTGATCACATGTAAGCTTTTCCTCTTGATGATGTGCCAGGTGAATCTTAAATTTTCTTCATTTTGTTTTGATCTTTTTTTCTGATTGGTTCCTTCACAGAGCAGTATTGATGTATTTATCTTCAATCTCACTAATTCTGTCTTCTATTTGATTCACTTCTCCTTTGCCCATTCAATGTGTTATCTATTTCTTAGTATTAATCTTCTGGATTTCTATTAGTTTTTGCATGGTTTCTGATTTTTTACTAATTTTGTCTTTTTATTTTTGTATTGTTTGCCTATATTTATCTTGATATTGTGTCTTTTCCTGAGCTCTCTCTCAATCCATCAACTCACTGCCATTGCGTCAGATCCAACTGATAGCGACCCCTCCTTGGTTTTCCAAGGCTGTATCACTATGGGTGTAGATTGCCTAACTTTCCTTCTGATTAGTGGCTGGTGGGTTTGAACCACCAGCCTTCTGGCCAGAGGTCTGCTCAATCCATTGAAGGTAATTAAATATAATTATTTTGAATTCCTCATTAGGCAGTACCAATGCCACTTCCTCCTCAGAGAGGTTTTCTGGCTCTGATTTCTAATTCCTTGTTTGTACTACTTTATCTTGCTTTTTTTTTTTTTTT
>NW_006921996.1:927922-930322 GCF_000298275.1 Orycteropus afer afer
AAAAAAAAAAAAAAAAGGAGGTGGGGGAAGAATGAGGGAAGGGAAAGAGAAAAAAAATAAAAGGAATAAAGAAAGTAAGATAGCAGGCAAAAGAAGCAAGCAAAAGTAAAACTGGGGGTTGGGGGTTGGGACAGGGCACCAAAGCAATGTGTTTGCTGTCCAAGCAGGAATCAGTGAACATGGCACCTGGTCCTGGTACTCATTCCTGCCTACCCAGAAGACAGCTGAGGGCAGGGTGCCTGATCTGAGACAAGTTCTTGCTAACTAAGAAGATGTCTGGGAGCAGGATACGTGGACCTGAGAAAAGTTCATGCCAGCCCAAATGGCAGTAGGAAGAAAGCATCTGGTTCCAGAAGGAACTCCTTCCAGCTTAAAAAACAGCTAGTAAGGGGGTGTCTGGTCTAAGAAAAAGTTCCTGCTGCTCCCAAAAAGGGACTTGGCGTAGGGTACCTGTTATCAACACATGTTCCTGCCAGCCCTAAATGCTGCTGGGAACAGGGAGGCTGATCTCAGAACTAGTTCCTGTCTATCCAAATGGCAACTAGGTACAGGGCAACTGATTTCACATGAGTTCCTGCTGGTCCAGAAGGTGTGCAGTGACAGCACCTGGACCCACAGAAAGTTACCACTGGTCCAAGGCACCTGGTTTCAGAGGGAGTCCCTGCCAGCTCAAAAAGCAGCTGTGGGCAAGGTGTCTGGTCCCAGACAACATTCCTACTGTCTCAAAAGGTAACTGCACGTAGAGTCCTGTTTCCAGAGAAAGTTCCTGCTCTTCTAAAAGCTGCCTGGGTGTAGGGTATCTTATCTCAGAAAAAGTTCCTACTGGCCCAAAAGGTGGATTGGAACAGGTTGCCTAGTCCTGGGACCACTTCCTGCCTGCCAAGAAGGCAGCTGGTAACAGGGAGACCAGTCTGGGATGGAATTTCTGCCAGTCCAGGAGGTGAATTGGGGCAGGGGATGGCCACACCTCTATTCACTGGGAGAGTTAGGTTACAAGGGAACTGGGGGAATATCACACCTTTCTGGTCATCAGCCACCATTGTGGTTGCCCATGTAGTCATTGGCAAGTGAAGGCAATTATCAAGTTGCTGCACTTATGAGAACACCATTTTCAAATATTCAGAATGGCTAAACCATCAGGCCAGCTAACAGTCAAAAGCGCCATTTTTCTTCTTATTTGCTATTTTTATTCAGGTTCTTCTACTAGTCAGTATTTAATCCACTTCTTTATCCCTGTCTTTGAAGCTCAGGGTTCCAGGATTATCTTCTGCATGTTTCATTTGGTTTTTCATTTGTTTGTTGTCGTCCATGGTCTTTGTAGCTTGCCTATTCTACTATCTTGCTGGAAGTAAAAGGTCAGATTTTAAGATCCATATAATCATTGCATTCTTGAACATTTCACCCCAAATTCCTCTCTTAGTTCCTTCCCTGCCACTTCCATTCTCGTCACCTTCTCTTCTACCCTTATCTCTTTTCCCTATTCCATAGCTATCTCTGATGAAATGACATGTTTTCTGTTCAAGTCAGCCAAGTTTTATGAAGTCCTGACTTTGGAGAAGGGCCTTATACTAAATGCTGAGATCAAAAATAGCTAAGACCTAGAATTTGCTCTCAAAAATCTTACCTTTAGTAGCGAAGATGTATAAATAACAAACAGAATGTAAAAATGGGATTCTCTTTGCAGGAAGTAGCACTGAGGATAAAGTGATTGAATTTTCTGGGGAAGGAGGGAAGGGAAGTTTTTACTGCATATATCAGAGTGGGTGATGTCTGAGAAAGCGAGGTAGTTTTTCCTAGGAAGCCAAGAATAGCAAGGGGTTTTGAATAGAGAGGGAAGAATGCAAAAAGCCACTGAGGCATGAAAAAAGGAGAATGTGTATTGGGACATGAAATCATTCAAATAAGTAATGGAAAATGTGGAGCAAGGCATGCTAAGACTAAGTCATGAGGATGCTAGCATCACCACTGCCTTGTGACATTTAAGGAAATTCCTTGAAATTAATTGTACATGAAAGCACAACATTTTTTCTAACTGAAACAAGGGTAAGGAACTTCCATGAGGTTATATTTGAAAACTATTGCAGTAGAACATGGTCAGGTGTGTGTTTGCTAGTGAACACTAAATAAGTATTTGTCAGAGGAAGGATGCAAATTTCCCCAAACTAGAAAAAGTAAAGGGGAGACCTGAAAATATTCATTGGTTGCTGTTTTATATGAAAGACCAGGGTACATCTTTATATTCAGTAACTCATGTAAGCAGCTTTCAAGAAAGAGAAATGCTGATGTACATTAGCTCACTCTGCTATTAAATGTGCTGGATTTTTTTTTAACAGTTTATAACTAAAATTACATCCATTTATGCTTTTATTCCTTTGATACCTTTTGGTGATAAATGAGTCT
>NW_006921996.1:931157-934122 GCF_000298275.1 Orycteropus afer afer
TGGTAATATCTTATTCCAAGAAAGTACAATTAACATTTTGTTATTGTGAGGTGCCATCAAGTCTGATCCAACTTGTGACCCTATGTATAACAGATGAAACAATGCCAGTACCTGTGCCCTCTTCACAATCCTTGCTATGCTCTAGGCCATCACTGCATCCACTCTGTCTGTGCAATCCATCTCTTTGAGGGCCTTCTCTTTTTTCCCTGACCCTTTAATTTACCCAGCATAATATCCTTCACCAGGGACTGGTCCCTTGTGATAACATGACCAAAGTAGATGAGACACATTCTGGCCATTCTTGCTTCTAAGAAACATTCTGGCTGCATCCACTCCAAGAGAGATTTGTTCATTCTTCTGTCAGTCCATGGTATTTTCAGCACTTTTCGTTAACACCACAATTCAAAGGCATCAATTCTTCTGTGGTCTTCCTTATTCATTGCCCAGCTTTCATAGGCATATGAGGCGCCACTTGGGTCAGATGTACACCTTAGTCTGCAAAGTGACAACTTTGCTCTTTAACACATAAAAGAGGTCTTTTGCAGCAGATTTATCCAGTGCAATATGACATCTGCTTTCTTAACTGCTGTCTTCCATGGTTGTTGATTGTGGATCCAAGTAAAATGCAGTTGTTGACATATCCAATCTTTTCTCCATTTACCATGATGTTTCTTATTTAGCTTGTTGTCAGGATTTTTTTTTTTTTTTTTATATTGAAGTGGCCAACAGGCCGGAAGAGATCCATATTTGTACACATTCCAAAGAAAGGTGATCCCACAGAATGTGGAAACTATCAAACAATATCATTAATATTGCATGCAAGTAAAATCTTACTGAAGATAATTCAGAAATAGTTGCAACAGTATATTGACAGAGAACTTCCAGAGGTGCAAGCTTGGTTCAGAAGAGGATGTGGAACAAGGGATATCATTGCCAATGTCAGATAGATCTTGGCTCAAAGCAAAGAATACCAGAAAGATGTTTTCTGTGTTTTATTGACTATACAAAAGTATTTGATTGTGTGCATCATAAAAAATGGTGGATAACATTGAGAAAATGGGAATTCCAGAACACTTAACTGTACTCATGAGGAATCTGTACATACACCAGGAGGGTGTTGTTCGAACAGAACAAGGGGACACTACATGGTTTAAAATCAAGAAGAGAATGTGTAAAGGTTGTATCTTTTCCTCATGCTTATTCAATCTATACGCTAAGCAAATAATATGAGAAGCTGGACTATATGGAGAAGAATATGGCATCAATATTGGAGGAAGAATCATTACCAACCTGCAATATGCTGACGACAAAACTTTGCTTGCTGAAGGTCAGGATGATTTGAAGTGGTTACTGATGAAGATTGTAGAATACAGTTTGCAGTATGGATTGCATCTCAATATAAAGAAAATAAAAATCCTCACAAATGGACCTGTAAGAAGCATCATGATGAATGGAAAAAAGACTGAAGTTGTCAAAGACTTCACATTGCTTGGTTCTACAATTGACGATAATGGAAGCAGCAGTCAGAACATCAGACAATGTATAGCACTGGGCAAGTCAGCTGCAAAGGACCTCTTTCAAGTGCTGAAGAGCAAAGATGTCTCCTTGAGGACTACAGTGGCTGACTCAAGCCATGGTATTTCCAGTTGCCTCATATGCGTGTGGGAGCTGAACAATGAATTAGGAAGACTGAAGAAGAATTGATGCTTTTCAGTTGTGGTGCTGGCGAGGAATGCTGAAAGTACCATGGACTTCTAAAAGAACTAACAAATCCATCCTGGAGGAAGTGCAGCAGGAATGCTCCTTGGAAGGTGAGAATGGCCAGACTTCATCTCACCTACTTTGGTCAAGTTATAAGAAGGGACCGTTCACTGGAGAAGGATGTCATGGTTGGTAGGGTGGAGGATCAACAAAAGAGAAGAAGGCCCTCAATGAGGTGGATTAACACAGTGGCTGTGGCAATGAGCTCAAATATAGTGGGGATCGCAGAGCTGGCATGGGACAGGACAGTGTTTCATTCTGCTCTGCATAGGGTTGCTATGGGTTGGAGACAACTCCACGGCATCTAACAAAAACACAACATGTTGAGGTGTAATCTATCCTGAAGGCTTACTCAGTAATCTTCATCAGTAAGTGCCTCAGGTTTTCTTCACTTTCAGGATGCAAGGTTTTGTCATCTGCATATCACAGGTTGTTAATGAGTGTTCCTTCAACCCTGATGCCCTGTTCTTCATATAATTTAGTTTGCTCAGAAAACAGATTGAGTAAGTATGCTGAAAGGATACTGCCCAGACACACAACCTTCCTAATTTTAAATCGTGCAATATCCCCTTTTTCTATTTGAATGACAGCCTCTGGGTCTATGTCCAGGTTCCTCATGAACCTAATTAAGTGTTCTGGAATTCCCATTCTTTGCAATGTTATCTGTAATTTGTTATGATCCACACAGTCAACTGCCTTTGCATAATCAATAAGACACAGGTAAATATCTTTCTGGTATTCTTTGTTTTTAGCCAAGATACATCGGACATCAGCAATGATATGCCTCTATGATATCATTCTATATCCTCTCTGAATCCAGCTTGAATTTCTGGAATTTCCCTATCAGTATACTGCTGCAATTGTTTTTGAATTATCTTCAGCAAAAATTTACTTGTGTGTGGTATTAATGATATTGTTCAATGATTTCCACATTCTGTTGGATCATTTTTCTTTGGAATGGGAACAGATATGGATCTCTTCCAGTCATTTGCCAGGTAGCTGTCTTGGCATAAATTAGTAAGTACCTTCAGTGCTGCATGCTTTTGTTGAAACATTTCAATGGGTATTCCTTCAGTTCCAGGAGCCTTGCTTTTCACCAATTCCTTCAGTGCAGATTGGCCTTCTTCCTTCAGTATCATTAGTTCTTGATTATATTGTACCTTCTGAAATGATTGAATGTCAACAGTTTTTTTTTTTTTTTTTT
>NW_006921996.1:940522-950943 GCF_000298275.1 Orycteropus afer afer
TGACTGCTAACCAGGAGGCTGGTGGTTCAAACCCACCAGCCACTCCTCAGAAGGAAGGTTGGGCAATCTACTTCTGCAGTGATACCACCTTGGAAACCCAAGGAAGGGTCGCTATGAGTTGGAATTTACTTGACGGCAGTAAGTTTTTTTTTTTTTTTTTTTTTCTATTCTTGTCTTAATATAAAACATGATCCAGGCAATATCCTATTAGCAAAAATTTCCCCTCATTTTTACTTGACTGCTTAGAATAATCTACTGGAATAGAATGTCTAAGACAAAGACTCCATAGACAGTCAATACTGTTGATATGCACTGTAAAATTGTCTTCAAGAATGAAGGCTGATCTTCTTTACATTCTAAACCTTAATATATGAGAGCACTTGTGTCTAGTCAGCTTTACCAGTTGCAGTGATGGTTTGGCCAGTTTCATATTATTCAAATTTCTGGGACTTGATATCCTTCTCTGCATACTGGGTAGAATGAAATATACACTGAAAGGGATGTAGTGAGGTTTAAATGGAATAAGTGAGACACAGGAATCTGCCACAAAGTAAGGGTTCAATAAGGTGTTCAGTAATAACTCAGTGATGGGCTTTCTATATGAACTGTAGATGCTATTGGATGAAGATGACGTCACTTACTAACCACAGAGATTTTATGCATACTGATGGGTACCTAAGGAACTCTTAAAATCAATTTGAAATTGAATGATCCAGGTGGGCTTGAGGAGTGGATCAATAAGGTTGGCTAATTTAAAGGTAAACACAATCATTGACAGAAGCTTGGGCAATACTGAAAAGTATAAAGACTGAACTGATGCCCTATAGAGCTGTTTTCACTGAATTGTGTCTTGGCACTGAGCCACTGGTCTGTGTTGAGAATTGCTTTTTCTAGAATGAGAAACAATAGCACATGATGGGTAATTGTGCAGAGAGTATGGAGTCAAAATTCTGGCCCTGCTGCTAGGTACTAATTGGATTTGAGCTCTTCTCTAAACCTATTTCCCTGTCTGTAAGGGTTGATAATGAAACATTGGAGGATTGTGTGAGGATAAGGCGAGATAATAATGTAAATCACTTAGCACCAAAAGCCCAACCCCATTGCCATTTTTGCCATTTAGTTGATTCCAACTCATAATGACCCTATAGTGACCTTCTAGGACAGAGTAGAATTGCCCCATAGGGTTTCTAAGACTATAAATCTTTTCAGAAGCCACATCTTTCTCCAGGAGAGCA
This sequence comes from Orycteropus afer afer, assembly GCF_000298275.1. Classification (NCBI taxonomy): domain Eukaryota; kingdom Metazoa; phylum Chordata; class Mammalia; order Tubulidentata; family Orycteropodidae; genus Orycteropus; species Orycteropus afer. Next base: position 941,758 of record NW_006921996.1, read on the forward strand.
GCTGGTGAGTTTGAACCACTAACTTTTCACTTAGCAGCTGAGCACTTAACTACTGCACCACCAGGGCTCCCTTCATTTAGTACAGACCTTGAGAATTAATTACCACCATCCATTCATAGGAGCTATTAGTACTGTTACTTAAACTTAGGTACCCTGCCTTCAGCTTAGACAGAGGCTATGAGTAACAACTGTAGGCAGCTTACTGGGTTACGCAGGCAGGACAGAAAACATTGACATCACTATTCACCACCTTTCACAGTGTCTTCTTTAGCATTGACCTATGAGGGAGATTTCCTTCTTATGGAGAAAAATCTGTTACCATCAATTCCAACTCATGATAACCTCTTGTTTTATGGAGTAGAACTTATCCATGTGGATTTCTTGGCTGTAATTACACACACACACACACACACACAAACACATATGGCAGCTCTGGTGGCATAGTGCCTAAGGCATGTGACTGCTAACCAGAAGGCTGGTGGTTCAAACCCACCAGCCTCTCCTTGAAAGGAAGATTGGGCAATTTACCTCTGTAGTGATAAAGCCTCAGAAACACAAGGAGGGGTCGCTGTGAGTCAGGTCTGACTCAATGGCAGTGAGAAGGAGGAAGAAGAGGAGAAGAAGTATATTATTTATATGGAAGTTCTGGTGGTGTAGTGCCTAAGGCATTTGACTGCTAAACAGAACCCACCAGACACTCCTCGGAAGGAAGATTGGACAATCAACTTCTGTGTAAGAAACCCAAGGAGGGGTTGCTATGAGTCGGGTCAGACTCGAAGGCAGTGTGTTTGATTTGGTTTATATATATATAATTGGTGGTGTTGAGAAAATACACAGCAAAACATGTACCAGTTCAACACTTTCTACATGTACCATTTAGTGACATTGATTATGTAGATCCTTTCTTTTAAGGAACCACTGGGTGGGCTTTAACCACCAACATTTAGGTTAGATATTGAGTACAAACCATTTGTGCCACCAAGGAACGACTTTCTTTATGGAGAATAGTTGGGCTTTAGTTTCTTGTTAGAGAACTAATGTACTCTATAAATAGTCTTTCCCTCTGTGCTGATGACTAGGACCTTGGGGTGAAATTGTGGGTGAGCTCTATGTAATATATAGGGCTCCACAGAGCTCTTATTACCTGACAAGCACATTGCTGGCTATATATTATCTTTTTATTTTCATTCCTCACCTTCTTATATTTTCTCAAACTTAATTTTATTTTGTGTATATTTTGTAAACAGCTTAAAATTACTTTAGAACAAGGCATAGCAGAACTAAAGATAAAAGTTTAAGATAAAAAATAAAAGAAAAATAAATCTCATCCATGGTACCTCATACTAAGATGAGTCCTGTTTATATATTGCTATCATTTCCTCGCTTCTCCTTCCCTTTCATTATATCTATCTCCATCCATCCATCTATCCATCCATACGTCTCACTTATCTGTAGTCATAAAATGTGTGATTGTCATATAAACATTATATCACAAATATTTTCTTCATCATGAAAATTCTCAATAATAAGACTTATCATGGCTGTTTAGCATTCTATTATATAAAATCATAGTTTGCCTAACTATTTATCTGTCATTAAAATTTAGGTTTTGTTTTCCTGATTTTTTCTTGCTGTGTAACTTTTATCTTTATAGCCATTATCATTATACATTTATAAAATGCTTGACTTCTTTTTTTTACAAAGTGCTCCAATATACATTATTGGCACTGATCTTCCTCCTATTAAGAGAAATGAAATTAAAGCAGATAATATTTTGTGCTTGTTTCTGCATAGTCAGGAGGCAGGTGAATGGCCAGTGCCAGCCCCCTACAATTCAAGTCTATAAAATATGGAATGAAAATATCTTCTGCCTTTGGCTAGGCAGAGATCTTCACCAGAGAAATTAGAGCGGAATACAGATAAAGTTTAGTGATTAATCCCTGCTGTATCCATCTTCTCCTTTCCCAAACTCCCAGAGGCATTCTCTAACCATCTAATTCATAGGCGAAAAGGGAGGAAATCCTTGCTGGGACACTGCTCCTGGTGGGGCCTCTAGTTCAGACTTGATCAAATCTTCCTCAAAGACCTGATCCCTCATTACTTGATTTTCAGCAAAAATACTGGAATCTGACATCCCCAGATATTTTGAGGTTTTGAGATGCATGTTTTTCCAACTCAGTTGGGCACAGTCTGAAGGGCGTTTTTAAATAGATCTCTGAGCTTTCTGCTTGTATCCTTAATTAAAGATTAGGAGCAACATTTTAGATTCTCCCTTCTAAGAACTCCCTGCCTACAGCTTTCATGCCTTATGACCAAGGCCTGAGGCCCTTATGTGCCTCTGTGATTATGGCAGCATGTTCTATCTCAATCCACTGGATATTCTGTTGTCATCCTGCTATTGCAGTCAGGCTCTGACCTCTTTCTTTAAAAAGCTACCCTGTTGTCTGCAATAATCATCCTGTTTTTGGTGATATATATGTTAGCAAACATGTCTGTTACTTGTGCTATTTTCCAAGAAGCAGGCCTGAGTTGTCTCTAGGCTCCAGTACCTACCAATTATGCCACCTTGAACACCACTTAGAACTCCAGTTTTCATACTTATAGTAAGAAAAATTACTTCTTCCACACAAAGTCATTGTGAAGCTGATGCGATTTATAATATTAAATGAGGTATCATTATGAATATGCTGATATGCCTAATGCTTAAACAATGTCTGGCTCATTATAATTACTCCCTGATCTTGATTCAGGAGTTTGAGTTGGTCACAATTTTGGGGGAAGTAAGGAGAACTTATCAGAACTTAAACATATGCCAGCTACTCTCCTAAGTGCATCATCAATCATTTGAAAAGGTAGATTTTATTATCATTCCCATCTTCATATAGAGATTAAGGTAAGATGAGATTTTATAGTTGGAAAGAAGATAAGCCATATTTGAACTCAGGGTATCTGGTTCTAGAGTCTATTCTCTTGGCCATTCAGCCATACTGCCTAAAGTTTAACAAAAATATTAAGGATATTTTTCTTGGAGTTCCGGTAGATGGCGGAATAAGCAGAAAGACTGCACAGACCCTCTTCAACAAAGAAAAGGGGAACCAATTAACACAAGTACAGATGATAATCCTGGACCTCAGAGTCTTGAAGGGAAAGATATAGAAGTGGATTAAACTCCAACTAGCAGAAGAATTTACATGAAAACACCAAAAAAAAAGAGACATACAGAGCTGCAGTCTAGCAGCGATCCTGATGGCACAGACAGCTTGGATATTGCCAAATGATGGTAGGACCAAAGATTTAACCTAAAAATTGGCCCTGCTAGCCTGGGACTGCACGGAGGTCTGCTCTGGTGGCTGGGGAATAAAAGGAGAAGCAACAAAGAGGAAGGTGGGTTGAGCTGTGGACTTTTGTCTGCCCAAATGATGCAGCCTTTTTGAATTTCTACAAGCAGCTTGACCATTTTGGATATTTAAAGCCACAGTATTCTCCCAGATTCCAGGGACTTAAGAACAGGCTCTACTTGCTGGGAACCCCAAGGACATACTGGACCCAGAAGATTAGAAAAGTGTGAGATTCCCCTTGTTACTCTTAGACCCAACATCCTCTTGACAAACAGAGGTGCGGCCATCCCTCACTCCTACACACTTTCTAGGCCAGCAGGAATTCCATCCCAGTCTGTGTGCTCAGATAGAGCCTGGGTGCCCTGACCCACCCTGCCCTGATTTTCTTTTTCTTTCACTGGGTGGCTAAATGTCCTTTGGGGCAAGAAGATTCCTGGCAGAGTGGGTTGCCCTCGGACATTAATTGGCAGAAGTGGAGAGACCAAGGAAACGGAAGCAGAACTGCCTCAGCTTTAAGGGTAGGACCATGGCCTTTGGGGGTGGAATGATCACAGACCCCTAGGTTTCAGAGCCAGACCTTCACCAACTTCATTCTGGAGTGTGAGGCTGCTTGTCCATGTGAGCAAGTGGGATGGAGCCACAGCCACTGCCCAAGAGTGAGGAGGTGGGTCTGCCATGCCCAAGAGGGAGAGGAACGGGATCTACCAGGCCAAGGGGGTAAGGTTGCCAGTCAGAAACTAGGGGACTGGAGCCACCCAGTGAGGTCATCTGTACAGATGCCACCCAATGAAGATCTGTACAGATGCCAAGTTGACAAGGCGTGGAATTGTGGTAGTTGCGTTTGTGTGCCAACTTTTCTGGGCCTGGTTGAGTGGCTGGGCAGCTGTTGGTGTTGTGCCCAGGTTATGAAGGAGTTGTTCGGTGCGAGGAATTTGCTAACACACGACAATGCAAAAGCAAAAGGAAAGTTTATTCACTAGCTCGAGTTAGGGTCCCTGCTCTCACCAAATCAATGGCTTGAGCAAAAGACCCCGTGCTCTTTCATTATCACATATTTATAGAAAAAATTATAGGGTGGAGTAGATAATTGGTTTTTAGGACAGGGGTTTGGGAAGTTGGGGGGCGGTTCGAATCCCCCGGTTTCAAAGGTGAGTGAGAGATTCTTCGGGGTGGGGCGGATCTCTTTGATATGTGCATACTCCCTGCGAAATCGGGAGGTAAGAGCGGTAAGAGCCTTCAAAGGTGGGCGAGAGGCTTTTTGGAGCCATGCAGATCTCTGATAAAGGCTCTGAGGCATGGGACGTTTTAATCTCTATACTAGAGGCATTAGGACTCAGCATGGGACATGTTAATTTCCATACTAAAGGCTTCTGGTTAAAGATCTACCTGGAGGCATTAGGACTCAGCATGGGACATGTTAATTACCATACTAAAGGCTACTGGTTAAAGGATCTCTCAGGCCTCACAGTGGTAGTTATTCCCCACAATGAGACTGACACTCAACTCCATGGTGGGATCTACCACAAGCAGCTGAGTAGCTGCCTTTGGGAATGTGGTCTGCTTCCTGTATTTAAGGTGAAGCCTTGGGAATGGTCTCTACCCTATGACACGCTTGGACCCTGCATATAGCCATGTCATTGCTCAGCAGCCTGCTATGCTCTGCCGACCTTGGGACTTACAATGGACTTAAGTTAATAACATGCCAGGTGGTTTGGTAACATCGAGACTGTGCCTTTTGACTTGTCAACCTTGGGGCTTCTCAGCCTCAGCAGCCAGCAGCTGTCTGAGTGAAGAAACACCTCTAGCTCCAGTGGGCCGGGAGCAGGAGGCAGAGCTGGATTCCAAGGTTGAGGGGCTTTCACCCAGCCCCTAGAGCCTGGCACTTTGAACTTAGACTTAAAGCCTCCAAATTGTAAGAATAAACTCCTATTTGTTAAGGCCATCCCATTTGTGGTATATTTCTTGTCAGAGTGGCACTAGGTAACCAGAACATTCATGTTATCAGGAGGGACCAATCTCTTGAGAAGGATATCATGCTTAGTAAAGTAGAGGGTCAGCCAAAAAGGGGAAGACCATCAATGATATGGATCCCACATAGTGGCTGCAATGATGGGTTCTAGCATAGCAAGGATTGTGAGGATGTTGGAGGACTGGGCAGTTTTTTGTTCTGTTGTACATGGTGTCACTATGCGTCAGAACTGACTTGAAGGCAAAAACCTACTACAGCAACAACAACAACACTGTGCTAAGTGCTAGGAATTAAGAAACAAAAGGCAGCCTCTGTTCACTTTTCTTTTGAGTTTTTATAGGCTGTGAATAGTGTGTTCTAATTAATCTGAGTCTTCTGATAGACAATGCAGGTCTCACTTTAGCCAACATGCACTTTCTAAAAGGCAACTGAACTTGATGTCAAGCATTGTGTCTCAGTATCAGTAATGCAGGACAACCTCACACTAAAACTATTACAAGGACTGTGGGCTGCAGGAATGACCTTCTGTGTCCTGAGGGAAGCAATCAGATCAAAACAGTTTGTGTCTAACAAAGTTGTTCTGAGGTCATAGCCAAGGGTGAATGCAGCTAAAGGATCTTATTTCTTGCAGAAACAGGAGTGATTGAGGTCAAGGCACAATGTTTTTTAATAGGCCCTTTAAAGCAGGACAGATCTCCTAAACACATAATTAATTAATTCATCCATTAATTAATGAATTTCATTCTAAAACATGGGTTCACCCTATATAGTGAAGGAATATACTTGTCATTTCCAGTCTCTGTCTAGACTCCACCTCTCCTTCCCATACTCTCCCTTCAATAGTGACCAAAATCCAGACATCTAATAAACCCTCCTATAGTTTCTTCCACTTCTTTGCACTGGGTCTTGGGGGGTGGGTGAGAGGAAATGTAGATACATTTTTGCCTGGCAAAGAAGTTCTGGAGGCTAATAAGAAGGTGATCTTCATAAGTTGCATCTAATCACAATAACTGGTACAAGTCCCCTTCCTATAATGGCTGCAGATCATATGATAGCATCATACTCTGTTATAGTGAGTCTTTACTTTTGGGCTGCCCACTCCTCAAGTGTTGTGCTTGGGGAAATGTGACAACCAAACTGGCAGGGAACCTTGATTTAAATGTCATTCAGTTACTTAGCAGAGATTTAGGCTGAGGAAGCCCTGTGATATTGGGCCTATACTGTCACTTATTGGGCATAGGACACTTAGGAATGTGGAAAAGTATGTATGTTTGCGTAGAGGAGGGGGCTTATCTCCAACAGAGGACTTGATCAATCAGAAAGAGAGGTAAGAGAGGTACTGAAGGCTGGCCCAGGTCAAAGGCTGAGTCCCCAGATGGTACTATCGTAAGCTGGTCTCTCATGCAATCAAGAATACAAAGAGTTTTAGTTCTACCAACAAACTTTTTCAGCATTCCAACACACCTATCTCCCCAAATGGCTAAGCTAATATATTTTTAGGCCTTTATTATTTCAGGCCTCTAGATCTTTCACTACCTCTTCCTCCTAGGGATAGGCTTTTCCTTTTAAAACTTTAAAATGCAAAGGTTTCCTCTTTCTCAGAAAGGTGAATCTAACTATTCACCCTTCTGAGCAAGGCACCCTCAGGGATACCAAAGTGATCCTCATTCCTTTATTGTGACATAGTTGTAACTACTCTCTTAGAAAATAAGAAGAGAAAGAAGCAAGAATCTTACAGTCTTCTATCATTCATACATTCATCTGTCCATTCAGCAAAGCGTAAGGATCAGAAGGATGCAAATAAACTATGAGTATTCTAGACCTGGGTGCAAAAATTAACTTATTTTTTTGGTATTCCTCTCTTTCCCCAGGATACTTTTAGCTTTGACATTGGGACTTTGCTGTTACTGGCTGGGCACATCCTTCACACATGACAGCTGAGCTCAGTTTCTCTAGCTTGGTTTTTAAGAGATTATCTTAAATTCCTTAGCCCTTTATTCTTGTGGTCCTTTTTTTTTTAATTATTTTTATTTTAAGATCTTGTTTTACTTCAATGTTACATGTAAATTTAGTTTCATTCCCCATTTACTATGTCCAACCCTAACCCAGTCTCCTCCCCTCCCCACTCAGTAACCGTCCTCCTGTGCTCCTCATTTATGTACTCCTGTTTGTCCTGCATTTCCTCAATTTGAAGGTTGGTCCTCTGGTGTCCCATGCTCTATTGCTCTAAGGAATGTATTATCATAGAGTATGTGGGTGCATCATCCTGGGTTGAGTGGCATGCATGTATATCTTGTTAACTATTGGGCTGAGAGCCAGCCCCTGGGAGTGAGTTTTGTTCTAGGCGCGGAATGTATTCCAGAGACATAGCATTGGGAGTCTCACCAGATTTCATCTGACCAGTAATTCTGGTTATTACTGAGTTTTTGGATTTTGTGCCACATTTTTCCTCCCACTCTATCAAAAATTTCCAGATTTGATCCTTTCCTGAGTGGTTGGCATTGGTAGTCAGGCACCATCTAGTTCTTCTGGTCTTGAGGGCCATGGTGCCCTAGGGCTGATTGCTTCTGAATTCCTTTTTTTTTTTTTTTGTTCTTCAATTCTGACCCTAGGAGACAATTAGTGGCATCTTAGATGGCCGCTTGAAAGCTTTTAAGACATCAGTCACAACTCACCAATGTAGAATGCAGAACAAGGCTTTTATGTATTTTGTTGTGCCGGCTGAGTCTGGTGTCCTCAGTACTATGGTCCTGAGATGGTAGATCTATTGGATCTCTCTCCCATAGTCCCTGACTGTCTGCGAGGGATTACTCTGTGCTTGACTTCTATTGTTTCTGTAATGATTGCAGATATTTTGTATCACTGGTGTCTGTGTGAGATTGGAGTATACTCCTGTTCACTGACTGACCCCTATCTGATTCTCTCAGGTGTTTATCTGTAGCCTGCTGTTTGGTGTTAATGGCAACACAGTATTGTGGACACATTGGTTGGTATTAGCGTCTGTCGTCTATCTCTTATTTGCACAATTCAGTGTCCACCCATTTCCTAATGTTATCATGGTGGTCACAAACCCTTTCTATATATCCCTCCCCTTACCCCCATCAGCATGTGGGCCCCAACTAGCCCTAAATTACTCCCTCTCCTCCCTCCCCATCCCGGTAACCTACTAGGTGAGTCCCCTTTCCGATGCAAACCCTTCTTTGTCTTTTTACAGCAATGGGCCCATGAAGTACTTGTCTTTCTGCGATTGACTTATTTCACTCAGCATAATATCCTCCAGGTTCATCCATGTTGTGAGATGATTCATGTATCCCTCATTGTTCTTTAATATAGCATAGTATTTCATTGTGTGCATGTACCATAATTTGGTTATCCACTCATCCATTGATGGACATTTGGGCTGTTTCCATCTCTTTGCTATAGTGAATTGTGCTGTGATGAACATAGGTGTACATATGTCTGTTCATGCACTATCTCTCAACTCTTTAGGATATATTTCTAGTAATGGAATTGCTGGGTCAAATGGTACTTCTATGTTCAGTTTTTTAAGGAAATGCCATATTGTTTGCAACAATTGTACCTTTTTACAATCCCACCAGCAGTGCACAAGAGTTCCAATCTCTCCACAACCTCACCAACATTTGTTATTTTCTGACCTATTGAACTTTGCTATTATTGCTGGGGTAAGATGATATCTCATCGTTGCTTTGATTTGCATCTCTCTAATGATTAATGATCATGAGCAATTTCTCATGTGTTTGTTGGCTGCCTGTATATCTTCTTTGGTGAAGTGTCTGTTCAAATCTTTTGCCCATTTGTGAATTGGGTTATTTGTCTTTTTGGTGTTGAGGTGTTGAAGTTTTCTATAGATTTTGGAGA
>NW_006921996.1:954268-958651 GCF_000298275.1 Orycteropus afer afer
GACGAAAGAGGGGGAGGCCTTCAACAAGATGGATTGACACAGTGGCTGCAATGATGGGCTCAAGTATAGCAGGGATTGTGTGGCTGGCGTGGGATCGGGCAGTGTTTCGTTCTGCTGAGCATGGGGTCTCTATGAGTTGGAAACGACTCAACTGCACTTAACAACAACAACAACAACAATAATTTAAATTTTAAAAGATCCCCGTCATCTAGCTTCTCTTCTACCTCCTGCACATTCTGAGTTATGCTTGATAGTCTATTTATGCTGTTAATTAGGGCTCCTAGATTTGCCCCTATTTTATCTTTGATGAATTTTATAGTACTGAGTTTTACATTTAAGTCTTTAATCCAGCTTGAGTTTGTTTTTGTGTGGGTGAGGTATGGGTCTTGTTTCATTTTTCTACAGGTAGATATCCAGTTTTCCCAGCACCATTTGTTAAAGAGGCCGTCTCTTCTCCATTTCATGGGTTTTTCACCTTTGTCAAAGATCAGTTGTCCATAGATATCTGGGTCTATATCTGAGCTTTCGATTCTGTTCTATTGGTCTATCATTGAACCAATACCATGCTGTTTTGACTACTGTGGCTGTATAGTACTGTTCTTAAGATCCGGGAGTATGAGACATCCTACTTTGTGCTTCTTCTTCAGATGGGCTCTGCTTATCCAAGGTCTTTTTCCTCTCCATATGAAATTAGTAATTGGCTTTCCATGTCCTTAAAAAATTTTGTTGGAATCTGGATCAGGATTGTGTTAAATTTATGTGTAGATTGCTTTAAGTAGTATTGACATTTTCATAATATGCAGTGACATATCCATGAACAAGGTAGGTTCTTCCATTTATGTAGTGTCCTTGTTGTCTCTGGTAGCAGTGTTTTATAGTTTTCTTTGTATAGGTCTTTTGTGTCTCTGATGAGGTTTATTCCTAGATATTTTATATTTTTAGTAGCTATTGTAAATAGTACTTTTTCCCTATTTCTTTATTAGAGGACTCTTTGTTGGTGTAGTAGAATCTAACTGATTTTTGTATGTCGACCTTGTATCCTGCCACTGCTGAACCCCTCTATTAGTTCCAGTAGTTTTTTTTTAATTGAGTCCCTTGGGTTTTCTGTGTACAGGATCATATCATCCACAGATAGAGATAGTTTTGCTTCCTCTTTGCCAATGTGTATGCCTTTTATTTCTCTTTCTTGCCTTACTGCCCTGGCCACGACTTCCAATACAATGTTAAATAGAAGCGGTGATAGAGGGCATCATTGTCTGGTTCCCATTCATAAGGAGAACGCCTTGAGTCTTTTCCCATTAATAATGATGTTGGCCATTGGCTTTGCATATATACCTTTTATTATGTGGAGGAATTTCCCTTCTACTCCTATTTTGCTGAGAGTTCTGAACAGGAATGGATGTTGGATTTTATCAAATGCTTTTTCTGCATCGATTGATATAATCATATAGTTCTTATATTTTGTTTATGTGGTGTATTACATTGATTGTTTTTCTGATGTTGACACACCCTTGTAAACCTGGTATGAATCTCACTTGGTCCAGGTGTATTAATTTTTTGATATGTTGTTGGATTCTGTTGGCTAGGATTTTTTAAAAGATTTTTGCATCTATGTATATGAAGGATATTGGTCTGTAGTTTTCCTTTCTAGTGTTGTCTTTTCCTGGTTTTGGTATTAGTGTTATGCTTATGAGGTGTAGTATATTACCTGGTATGGCTTTTCTAGCCATAAGTCTTTGTAAACTCCCTGGTGGAATTTGCTGTGAGCAACTGAGGAGCTCCTGATTGTTTAAGTTATTGACCTGGGGTATTTCTGTTGAGAGTGGCAAAAAGCAACATTCTGGGAAGTTCACTCTCTCTCAGGTGCTTATTCTGATGTTGTGATTGGTTAGTTTGGCTACTCTGCCAGGCTCAAAAGGAGCCCTCCTGGAGGCAGAAGGTGTCTCTCTGACTGCTGGCTGAGAAAGATGTGCTGCTGAGAGAAACACACTCCTGAGAGACATGCACTGCTGAGAAAGAGACACTGAGAGACATACATTGCTGAAAGAGAGAGACACACACTGCTGGGTGAGAGACTGAGAGAGACTATTGGTTGAGAGATGGTGGGCTGAGAGATACTGAGCATTTTTCCCTGAACTTGAATTGGTGCTTCCCTAATAAACCCCATAATCTGTGAGTTCTGTGTGGCCACTGCAGTGAATTATCAAACCCAGCATAGAGGTGGTGGGTGCTGCGGGAGGAACACCTAGTGAAAGGGCTGGCAGGAGGCAGTATGTTTGGCCTCGTAGAAATAGGCCTTGGGCTACTGATAGTGATTCTGTCTTCCTCTTGTGGAGTTAGAGGAGGTCAGAATATGTGGCCTCCTTGCCCATTTAGCAGCTTACTTCATAAAATGAGTTTGGGAGTATTCTATCTTTTTCTATGTTCTGGAATAGCTTGAGTAGCATAAGTGTCAACTCTTCTCTGAACATTTAATAAAATTCTCCAGTGAAGCCATCAGGGCCAGGACTTTTCTTTGTGGGAAGTTTTTTTTTTTTTTTTTTTTAGTGACTCTTCAATGTCTTCTTTTGTTATAGGTCTGTTCAAGTATTCTATCTCTGAGTGGGATAGTTTAGTTAGGTCTTGTGATTCTAAAAACTTGTCCGTCTCTTCTAGGTTCTCAAATCTCTTAGAGTACAGTTTTTCGTAATATTCTGTCATATATATTTTTTTTTTTATTTCAGTTAGTTCTGTTGTGATGACATAACATAATTTTCATTTAGAATTCTTGTGATTTGGATCTTCTCTTTCTTTTTCTTTTGTTAGATCTTCCAATGGTTTATCAATTTTATTAATCTTTTTGAAAACCAGCTTTTTGTTTTGTTGATTTTCTCTATTTTTTATTTTTTGGTTTTGTTTTCTGTTTCATTTATTTCTTCTCTGATCTTTATTATTTCCTTGCTTCCAGAAAATGTAGGATGCTTTTGTTGGTCTATTTCTAGTTCTTGGAGTTGGTGAGTTAGAGTATTGATTTTGTTTCTTTCCTCTTTTTTGATGTATGCATTTATTGCTATAAACTGTTCTCTGAGTCGTGCTTTTGCTGTGTCCCATAAGTTTTGGTATGATGTATGTTCATTCTCATTTGTTTCTAGGAATTTTTTTTTTTTTTATTTCAGATTTTAGTTTTTCTAGTACCCAGTAGTTTTTGAGCAGTGAATTGTTCAGCTTCCATGTTTGATATTTTTTCCTTCATCTTCCTATTATTAATTTCTAATTTTATAGCATTGTGATCCAAGAAGATGCTTTGTAATTATTTCAATACTTTTGAATTTATTGAGGCTTGTTTTGTGTCCTAACATATGGTCTGTTCTGGAGAAGGATCCATGTGCACTGGAGAAGAATGTGAATTGTGGTTTTGTTGCTCTGCATATGTCTATGAGATCAAATTGTTTGATTGTATTGTTGAGTTATTCTGTATCTTTGTTGAGATTTTCTCTACTTTACCTGTCCCTCTTTGAAAGTGGTATGTTAAAGTTTTCTACTACTGTTGTAGAGTTGTCCATTATCTCTTTTAATTCAGTTAATATTTGCTTCACATATATTGGAACACTTTAATTAGGTGCATAAATATTTATTATTGTAACGTCTTCTTTGTCAATTGACCCTTTCAGCATCATATAATGTCCTTCTTTGTCTCTTGTGATGTTTTTCACCTTAATGTCTATTTTATCAGAAATTAATATTACCACTCCTGTTCTTTTTTGGTTACCATTGGTTTGGCATATTTTTTTCCATCCCTTAACTCTTAATTTGTTTTTATCTTTGTGTCTAAGGTGGGCTTCTTGTAGCCAGCATATCGATGGGTCTTCTTTTCTTATCCAGTCTGCCATTCTCTTTATCTTGATTGGTGTATTTAATCCATTCACATTGAGTGTAATTAGTGATAGGTATGAATTGATTGCTGTCATTCTATTTTTGTTGTTGTTGTGTTGTTGGTTTTTGCTTGGTCCATATACCTTTTCGTGCTGAGTTCAGTTTGTTGCCTAAATCTTCCTCTATTTTCTTCTTTATTGTTGGTTTTGTGCTTATTAAACCTATATGTTTTCCCACCTTCTGGATATGCTTAGGGGGGATTGTTAATTTTCTCTGTGGTTACTTTGGAATACATTCTTGTCTCTACATTTTTAGAACAGTGCATTCTATGAAGACATTGTCCTGTTTTCCTCTCCACTGGTAAGTTTGTACCTAGAAGTTTTATTCCCTCTAATAGGTTAGTTGCTGTTTTCGTGTGCTGATAGACTTCCTTAATTTTTAGTGTGCAATGTCTTATGGTCTTATTTTGAGTTTCTATTTCTGATTCAGTTTTTCAAGTTGATGTTACATTTCCTGATTTTATTGATCTCT
>NW_006921996.1:960966-963348 GCF_000298275.1 Orycteropus afer afer
GTTCTGCTGTGCATGGGGTTGCTATGAGTCAGAAATGACTCGATGGCACTTAACAACAACAACAATCCTATTCTTCTGTACTTCTATTATATTGTGTAATTCTGTAATTTTGGTATTCATCTTCTGGATTTCTAACTGCTGTTTTTGTATGCATTCTGATTGTGTATTAATCTTGTTATCTTGTTCTTGAAAGATTTTCCTGAGTTCTTGCAGGGGATTGTCTGTGTTTTCCTTGTTTCTGTTTGGGGTTTCCTTAGGTTCTTGTAAAGCTCTATAAATATATCTTCTAAATTCCTTCTCAGATAGTTCTATTGCCTGCCCTTCCTCCATGTTTAATGAGACCTTTGTTTGTGGTTTTGCTTCTAATGCCTTGTCCTGTTTTTTTTTGTTTGTTTGTTTGTTTGTTTCATTTGAGGTTGCCTGTTGTTTCCTAGACATTTTGAGGTTATCTTTAACTGTTGGTTATGTATTGATTTGTTTTGTCTTAGTTTTATGATTTAATATTTTGAAAAGTTGGAGCTGGTGTATGTTATCTGTTTAGGTATTAATTCAGGTGTGCTGGTTTGCTCTGCAGTTTTCTTTGTGATGATGGAATCACAGTGTGGATGGAAGACATGGGTTTCTGTTAGTCGTAAAGAGGGTTTAGAATTCTTACTGGGAGGTATTATGGTGGCTGAACATGGTTACTTCTATTGGATGAGTGAGGTTAATGGCAGAGAAGGTGAGAGCAAAAGAGAGGAAGAAGGGAAGCTCCCCATTGCTGGGGGGAGTTTCTAGGGCTTTGAATGGGCTGCTAATGATGACATTGTACTGTTATTCACAGGCCTGCAGCTCAAGTTCAGCAAAAACTCCAGTTGTTAGGGAGTCACTACTTTCTGCCAGGCTCAGACACATGCAAATACCCTGCTCCCAAAGCCCTTTGGCGCCAAAAAGTCAATCCAAGGCAACTGCCCAGCTCCGTGATGTGCTGCGGAAGTTCTTCTCTGTCACTGCCTACCCTCAATGCCAAATATCCACTTGGTTTCAGTGGCATTGGAATCAGGCCAGGGCCCCACTTGGACCCAGTGGTCCAATATTACTGGCAAAGTCAAGTGTGGTCCCCTCAGTGCCACAAAGCTGCCCCAAGCCTGTTCAGTGATCCACTACAGGGGCAATCCCTGGGCCTGCCCTCTTGCAGCACCAATGGACTCTTTGCTCAGATTTCAGCAGTGATGAACATGACTGCCTGCCCCTAGACGACTCAAGTTACTGATAAAGTCAAATGCTGAAGTTAGATCCTCGGGGTGATCACTGGTATGCTGGTGTGTTTGCCAGTATGCCAGTGTGGCGTGTCTTCTTCCTTAACCCAGGGAGGTTTACAATGGACTTTCTCGGCTGACTGTCAGCACTCCACAGGGTGAATCTCCTGATCTTGTTATGTTTTTTCCCTGTCTCTTTCTTCTTTCCAGTCCTACTCCCCTGAGTTTGGTGGACTCTGACTTGGTGAGCTGTTCAGAGCACCAGAATCCCCAATTCAAACTGCTGTACCTAGTTTTTCAGGGACTAAGATTCTAGAGGGAATTAACATGGTGATTACTGATGAGACTCCATTTTGAAAACCCTCTTGTGGTCCTTTGGGTGCAGCTCCCCTACATGTATAGTTCAGGAGCTCAGAACTCTCCTCTGGTGCTAGCCAGACTCCTGCTGCACCCCAGGGGAAGTGCACACTATGCCTAGCTCTGTTACAAATTTTCCATAGCCTATGAACATGGTGCGACACACTTAAACTGCTTCTTACATATATCTTTGGATGTATTTTTTTTTCATGAGGGAAGGCACTGCAGTTTAGTTTGCTTTGTTGGAAGATTTTGAAAAAGAAATAAATGGTACTTGACTAAATTTGCAAGGATTTCTTCCTTTCTTCCCATCCCTGCCCCACTACTGCCCAATGTAAAAAATGTCCTGATACTCAGTCTCTAAGTAAGGCATGAACAATATGGTAGAAATACTCCCTCTTATTAAAAATGAATACTTTAAATGACTAATTTGAAAGATCACTAATCTACCCATGAGAGCTGCTTCAAGAAATGTCTTTGTCATTAACTAGCTGTGAGACCAGCAACAGTCATTAACCTTTGGGACCCCCTTGGTGATGGAGGGCATAGCATGAATATTCTATCAGAATGCATAATTAGTAATACAATATGAACAAACAGTGCATGTTAACCTTCAATTATACATAATTTTATTTTTATTGTATTGATAAACTTTGATGTTTAGTGAATAACAGAATTATGATACTCTCTGTATAGTCATTTAAAGTTAATGAGGTGGTGAATCTTAATTAGTTACATTAGTTTAGCTTGGTAAAGTAAAATCAAAGAGTTTCCACACTGTTTTTTT
>NW_006921996.1:963448-967086 GCF_000298275.1 Orycteropus afer afer
AAAAAAAAAACCCTCCCTCCTTTCTTCCCATCCATGCCCTACTACTGCTTAATGTCAAAAATGCCCTGATGCCCAGTCTCTTAGTAAAGCATCAACTAGTATAAAACCCAGAACTAGAATCTCGGCTTTGGACTCAAAGTCCATTACCAAATAGTGTACACTTGATTTGATGAATTGGAAAGTTTCAAATGCTGAGAAAGGAAAATAATTTCAAAAGATTTTTTTTTTTTTTAAGTTTTCCTCAAATGGGTCCTAAACCCTTTGATGTAGGCAGAACATTGGAAATGGCCTTAGTTAACTTTCCTTTTGCAGCTGTGCAGATTTAGACGTCTCCTTTGTACCTGGAAACATGGCGCATTATTCATGCAAACAGATTCTGTTTGTTCTGAGACTTTGCAGAAGGGGAAAAAATAAAAGTTAATGGCAACATTAAGAGAAGGAACAATCACAGCTGTGCTTTGACAGAGTAGCCTTGAACAGCTATCTGAAGTTAGATGTAGAAGCCCTCCTTGGGAAATATGCCCAAATGAAGACATTAATGAAAGCAGATCTGTCGATGCATCTAGAATCCTACTCACTTTATTCCTTCACATACCAACCTGCACTATCTTTGGAGTACTTATTTTTCAAGCTTTAAGGCATTTAAGTACTAGACACCTCAAATAAAAATAATGTGGAATCTGTATAAATTCTTTGTCCTCATTGTGTGTTCCAAATATGCAAAACAAGTTGTATTTGCCTGGTGTAAGCATGAGAATGGCTTGATGAGGGAGGTCTGAGGATTTTAGAAAAATAGATATATCTGAAAATGAAACCATTACTGTGTCCTCACTCATTAGTTAATGGGCACTTGTTTAATGTCTGCTGTCTGCCAGCTATCACAAGTTATTAAGTACGTTGAACACAGTTTCTCAACATGTGGAGAGCAGACACCTGAAGCTGACTCAACTGAGGGAATGTAGATGCACAGGACTCATGCCAGCAGCATTGCAGCAAAACTTCTGGAAACAACTGCTGAGGAGAGAGAAGTATTACTTTCTTCTGCTTTCTTTATTCAAAGTTGCTTCCTCTATTTGAGACAAGAGTTTAAGATGTGGCTAAGAAGATATTCTGAGGCAAGCTTGTGACTGGTTATGTATTCCAGATAGTTTAGACTTTACCCGATAGGAAGTTGGTAGCTAACCACAGTCTGTGAGCATGGTAGAATACAACATTTGATTTTCAGAAAAATAACCCTGGTAGCCATGGTGAGGATAGACAGAAGGAAGAATAATTCAACATTAATTTATGAATGTTTCTCATCTTTCTATGTTGCTGCAAAATCATGTAATAAAAGATATTTTATAATATTCTCCACAAAGTATAGAAGAGTAGACTTCCCTTTTTCTGTCTGTGAAGACTAAGTCTTAGGCTAAGGTTCTTTCTTTCCTTGATTTCTTGCCCTCTGCCCTCCTCAAAGTGGAGACCTAGTTGAATTTGTTAGTGTAATTCTAACCTTGTTTAACCACAAAACCAAAAAAAAAGAAAGGGGAAAATATAGTTTTGTACAGTTATTCCAACTCACAGCAACTCTATATGTTGCAGAGTAGAACTGCTCCTTAGAGTTTCAAGGCTGTAAACTTTCAGAAGCAAATAATCAGACCTTTCTTCCAAGGTGCTTCTAGATGGGTTGAAACCAACGTTTCAATTAGTAATAAATTATTTAAACATTTGTGCCACCCAGACTCCATTTTTAGCTTGTTGTTGTTGTTATGTGCCATCAAGTTGGACCCAACTCATAGTGACCCCTCCTTGGGTTTCTGAGATGGTATCACTATGGAAGTAGACTGCCGAACTTTCCTTCTGAAGAGTGGCTCGTGGGTTTGTACTGTCAGCCCTCTGGTTAGCAGTCAAATTCCTTAGGCACTATGCTACAAGAGCTTAGAGGTTCTCAAATTTTATGAGGCATGAAAATCACCTGGAGAGCTTGCTAAAACACAGAGTGCTGGGCCCTACCCTCTGAATTTCTGATTCAGTGGGTCTGGGTTGAGACTCTGTAATTTGCATTTCTAACAAGTTCCTTTGTTGTGCCCCTGTCAACTGATCAGAGAACTCACTTGGAGAACCACCCCTTTAGGGTGAAATTCCTCTTCTCCTCGTGACCTTGTCAATCAGTAGGAAAGACAGTGGCTCTTCTTAGCTTTCAAGGGAAGGATATAGAAGTGGACTAAACTCCAACTAGCAGAAGGATTTGCATTAAAACACCAAAAAATGAGACATAAGGAGCTGTGGTCTGGCAGTAATCCTGATGGCACAGACAGATTAGATATTGCCGAGTGGTGGTAGGATCTAAAAATTAACCTAAAAATCAGGACTGCTAGCCAGAGACTGCACAGAGGACTGGGAAAAACACAAAAAGGAAAACAAGGAACATGGTTAACCATGAGAGAAAAATAAAAAAAATAAAGGAACTAGGAACAGGGAATAGAGAAAAAGCTGAAAACTAGAACCTGGGATGGGAAGAATAAATAATAATAATAATGATAAAAATAATAATAATAGTAGTAGTTTTAAAACAGACAAAAACAAACAAACATAAAAGAAAAAAATAAAAATAAAATCAGGGCAGGGTGGGGCAGGGCACCCAGGCTCTGTCTGAGCAACAGAGTGGGATACCTAGAAGGTAGGTGGGAGTGAGGGATGGCTGCACCTCCATTCACCAAGACGGTGTGGGGTAAAAGAGTAACAAGGGGAATATTGCACCTTTTCAGTTGTTGGAGTCTAAAATGTCCTTGTGGTTCCCAGCAAATGGAGGCTATTCTTAAGTCCCTGGAATCTGAGAGAATACTGTCGCTTTAAATATCCACAATGGTTAAACCTCTTGTAAACAATAAAAATGGCTGTGCCCTCCAAACAGGCAAAAGCCCACAGGTCAGCCCACCTTCCCCTTTGCTGCTTCCCTTTTTATTCACCAGCCACCAGAGCAGTCCTCTGTGCAGTCTCTGGCTAGCAGGGCTGATTTTTAGGTTAATTTTTAGGCCCTACCACTACTTGGCAATATCCAAGCTTCCATATATAAACCTTTCCTTGACTTTTTAAAATAATCATCTAATACTGTGTTTGTCCTACTGTGATTGACTTACTTCACTCAGCATAATGTTCTCCAAGTTCATCCATGTTATGTGGAGTTTTGCAGATTCTACATTATTCTTTAGTGTTGGATACTATTCCATTGTGTGGATGTGCCATAGTTTTGTTATCCATTCTTCTGCTGATGGGCATGTAGGTTGTTTCCATCTTTTTGCTATTCCACATAGTCCTGCAATAAACATAGGTGTGCATATATACATTGCTAGTGGACTGTAAAATGGTACAACCACTGTTGAAAACAGTATGGTGACTCCTAAAAAGCTGTAATTAGAAATACCATTAGACCCAGCCATTCCATTGTTGTTGTTGTTATTAAGTGCCGTCGAGTCATTTCCGACTCATAGCGACCCCATGCACAGCAGAACGAAACACTGCCCGATCCCGCACCAGCCTGACAATCCCTGCTATACTCGAGCCCATCATCGCAGCCACCGTATCAATCCATCTCCTTGAAGGCCTCCCCCTCTTTCGTCGACCCTCCACCCCACCAAGCATGACATCCTTCTCCA
>NW_006921996.1:970011-979248 GCF_000298275.1 Orycteropus afer afer
GTGGCTGACTGTTCCTCTGTCTGGCTTCCTGTCTTTTAATCCCCTTTCTCCTGCTCTTCTGGCCTGCTTCTTTGGGCGTCCCTGAGTTTCCCTTCCTCACCTAATCCCTTCAGCTGATTGCTCTTCTCTTTATGAAATCTACCTTGCTGAGCTCATTATCTTTATTGGGGATTGCAGTGAGGGGAGAGGGCAGCAAGAATCCCACTCAGGCCCAAGATGTATTCTCCAAACCAACTTTATCAAGAAACTTAACCTCAGTGGTTATTATACAATTTGTAGGATTAACAAAGCTGTTCCATTGATCCTTATTTGACTACTAGTCCACTGAAATTATATTCAAAGGTTAAACTCAAAGGGGTGGAGGAATGAGCTTTTGGCACCCTCAAACCTACACTACATCTAGGACCTCAACTATGTAGACATTCTGGAACATTTCTGAATAGGTCCCAGTACTTTGTTGCTGGAGAAACCCTAGTGGCACAGTTGTTAAGTGTTCATTTTCTGACTGAGAGGTCAGTGTTTCAAACCCACTAGTGGCTCTATGGGAGAAAAGATGTGTCTGTCTACTCTTGTAAATTTGTATAGCTTTGGAAACCCTATAGAGCAATTCTACTCATCCTGTAGGGTTGCTATGAATTAGAATTGACTGGACAGCACACTACAATAACTTCTCTGCTTCCTTGTTTTTCTTTCCACGATATAGGCTTCCAACACTAGCCTTTGAGCTTGTTTCTTCTTTTGAAACATTGTATCCCAGTATTCTGGAACATAATTAAATTTTTGTTGCATCTGTTGGTCCAGGCAACCTTGAAAGCAGGAATCAGTCATTGTTCTGGAGGAGATACTAAGGAGGAGGGCTCAACCCTGTTTATCTGCTGAGTATGTGTATTATTTTCTGAATTCAGCATATTTTTCAGCTATTTTTTTCCCTCCTGATAAAGCAAGATGTTTTGAACAATCT
This sequence comes from Orycteropus afer afer, assembly GCF_000298275.1. NCBI lineage: Eukaryota > Metazoa > Chordata > Mammalia > Tubulidentata > Orycteropodidae > Orycteropus > Orycteropus afer. Next base: position 970,973 of record NW_006921996.1, read on the forward strand.
CTGTGAATCATTTATTTTTGTGTTTATTTTGAGAGACAATGATTAATAGCAATAGCCTATGCTTATAATCATTTTTCTAGACAAAACTCAGACTTTAAATAAACTTACTTCTTTTTTTTTTTTTTTCTAACTTTGCATTGTGATTTGAGTAAAACTTTAAAAAGCAGATTGGTTTTACTTTCAAGAGTCCGTATACACATTTTGTTTTGTGGTACTGGTTACATTCTCTGTGTGTAGTATCTTACCTCCCACTTCCTGCATGTGGTTACCCTTCTCCTGTGTCCTTCTAGCCTATGCATCTCTGCATACTTAGATTTCTCCCTGTGCAAATGCTGCCCTTCTGATCTCCCATGGTTGATTGTTCTAAAGACTGCCTCTCTCTGGTGTAGGTGTTCAGCTCATTGGCCTGTCTATTGTTAGGCTGAGAGTTAAGCCCAAATTGTGTATTCAATTCCAGGCCTGAAGGGTGACTTGGAGCTATAGTCTAAAGGTTCACCAATCTCTATCAGACCAATAAGGCTGGTCTTTTTTATTATTTTTTTATGATTTTGAGTTTTGTTCCACATTTTTTTCCCCACTCTATCCAAAATCTCCAGTTTTGATCCCTTTCTGAGTGGTTGGCATTGGTAGACAGGCACCATCTAGTTCTTCTGGCCTCAGGGTCATACAGGTTGAAGTTCTTCCGGTCCATTAGTCCTTTGGGCTAATGGTTTCCAGGCATCTCTGATTTTCTTCACTCTCTTTGCTCTGGATGAGTAGAGACCAATAGTTGCCACTTAGTTAACCATGCACAAGCTTTTAAGATCCAATCATTACTCACCAAAGTAAGATGTGGAACAATATTTTTTTTATATACCATGTTCTACCAATTGAGCTTGATGTCCCCTGTGATAATTGTCCCCAGACTGCAGGCCTAGTGACCCATTCCCTCAAGGCACTTATTTGTGCCTAAGAGGTTATCCTGACTTTGCCTCCTATTAAGTTTAAACTACATATGGATTTTTACAGCACATACAAATGCATATATTGGAATATCATCTGCCAAAACTATGTATTGTCATTCTCCATTTACCTGTCCATATTTGTCTACCTATGCATCTACTTGTAGATGAGTGTTTGCCATTACTGATAATGTAGTATTGTGTATGCAATGGCATTTGCCTTGATTGTCTGTGCCTTTTGTGCACCTCTCCATGTCGTCCTTTTCCTTAGTGACATTATGCTAGTCACACATTTTTATTATATTGCTTTTTCCTTCATCCATATCAAACCTGAAATAAATTGACCTCTTCCTCCACTTCCTCCATCATAATTTTTCCTTCTTCATTCTAGGATAAAAAATAACTAGGAGATTTTTGTGTATTTTCTTTAGGATCAAAATACATAAAGTAGCTACTGTAACAACCCAATTCAAAAATAATGTTTATAAGGAAATATCCTGAAATGAATGTGCATTTATAGAACCTTTATTTTTGCCACATAATAGCACCCTTCCTTTTTCTCCAGCTTCCTTCTTTATAAATCATCCAGGTATTTCAATCCCATCATTTTGAATAGCTTTGAAAATTCTTTACAATACGCTGTAGTTATTACTAGAATAAAGAAATACTTTCCTGGACAAATAAAAATACTTTATTTTTATGTGATGATCATTTTCAAGTGCTTTTATTTGATCTTTTCAGAAACCTCGTCATGTAGACAAATAGGGGCTTACTTATACTTACTGGGAGGGAATGGACTCACAGATTATTTCATAACTTTATTTTTCTTTCTTGTTTAATATATTTCTGGGTTCTTAACTTCTAACACACATAAACCCTGTGGTATATTGTCTGGTGGCTATTGTAGTGACCTCAGGACCATGTACCTAGTGGATATCAGGCCTGAACCTGGAGCAAATTTTCTATATCCAACTCTTTTGCTCTAGGCACTCACTTCACTTTCTAGCTACAAGAACTAAAAGTTTCCATTTTGACTAAAGAAACATTTGAGTAGGGAAACTTGGCCATAAAAGAAGTTACTCATGTTTGAAAAATGTTTGGTTTTCTCTTAGCTCACAATCATGAGCAAACCCATCAACTTCTCGGCAGAAAGCATGCTAGGAGGGTGAGCAAGGAAAATGCACACCATCATGTTTGCCCATGACTGAAAAGTACTCTTTGTTTTTGGTTAGCTGTTGTCGAATTGTCTTCAGCACATGGCAACCTGCAGTGTAGTAAATTACATAGTATGGCTTTTCTAGCCTTAGTCTTTGTAAATTCCATGATGCAATCTGCCATGAGCAACTAAGTAGCTCCTGATTGTTAATGTTATCCACTTGGGGTATTTCTGTTAGAGTAGCATGAAACAATTTTCTGGGAAGTTTGCTCTCTCTCAGGTGTGTGGAATTCTGGTGTTGGGATTGGTTGGTTTTGCCACTCTGCCAGGCTTAATGTGAGCCCTCCTGGAGGCAGAGAGGTGGACTATCTCTCACTGCTGGCTGAAAGGGATGCATGGCTGAGTCCAACTGGTTTCTGAAAGAGAGATGCCCGGCTGAGAGACAGCAGCAGTAGAACCAAGAGGCAGGGAACAGAGCGGCAGACTTATCTGGCCACAGAGTCAGAGGCCAGGCTGAAAGAGAGAGGAGTGTCTAAGGGCACGGCAGAGGGGAGACTGTCCTGACCTAGGAACTGAATTCTGAGTGTGTTCCTGAATTTGATTTGTAGCCTGTTGCTTCCGTAATAAGCCTTATAATGTGTAAGTGGTATCTGTGAGTTCTGTGTGGCCACTGCAATGAATTGTCAAGCCCAGCAGAAAGGTGGTGGGTGCCGTGGGAGGGACAGTTGGTGTCAGGATTGGTAAAAGGGCTGGATGGAGACAACATGTCTGACCCTGCAGGAATAGGCCTTGGGCTGCTCATAGTGATTCTGTTCTCTTGTGGGGTTAGAGGAGGTCAGAAGATGACACCTCCCTGCCCCTTTAGCATGAGCCCATGCAGAACTGGATCAGATAGCTGTTATCTATAGAGCTTTTATTGGCTGATTTTTGGAAGTAGGCCACGAGGCCTTTCTTCCTAGACTGTCTTGATCTGGAAGCTCCACCAAAGCCTGTTTGCTATCATAGCAACATGTATGCTTCCACTGACAGACAGGTGGTAGCTGCAAATGAGGTGTATTGTCTGGAAATTGAACCCAGCTCTCTAGCAGGGAAGGTGAGAATTCTACTACTGAATCACCATTGCTCATTTGGATGGTTCTCTAGTAGAACAGTATTTCCTAGAGCTTTTTACTAATTAATTTAGAAAATATCATTAAGCACCTTCTCTGTGACAGAGACTTTTCTAATTCAGGAGATAAAGCAGAAAAAAAAAAAAAATAGACAAATACCACTTCCTCCTTTAGTTTACATATTACCCATTTTTTTTAGTCTTTTATTTTGTTATTATTCCTATTTGAAATCTACCTTTAGCAGTACTTGTCTGAATGTTATCAATATAATTGATGATTTTGTTGACAGAACAATTGCTGCTATTTACCAGATGTTTACAATGTTCAAGGCATTGTGCTAAGTGAGCCAGCACCATTATCTCAATTAATCCTCATAACTATTCCTCTACGAGGCTGGCATTATCATTTTTGCTCTAAATAATTAATATGTGGTTTTAACATGTTAAAAGCTATGTTTAATTCTAGAACTAGAATTCTGACTCCCAAACCTGTACTTTTCACTACTCTCCAAACCTGTTTATCTTAAGAATTCTTATCTTGGATTGGAGGTACAAGAAAGTAGCTCAAAGTGAAAATTGAAATTGCTTTCTTTTTGTATCAGATAAAATACAAATAAATTAGCTTTCAAGTCAGAAAGAAAGACATATTTGTCCTTTGAGTTCCATTGTGAGGTGGTAAATTAGAAGTGTAAACTTCAGGGTGGACAGTGATGTATATTTCATCACTTTTCTAGATTATCATGTATGTCCTATGTCCCAGTTACCATAGAAAATGGTACAGATAACTCTCATGAACAATTTTCTTTATGGTTCTTTGTGGTTTACCAAGAGTTCACAGTATTTGTTGAGATACTAATCCTAAAAAGAAGAATTAGACCATGTCATATAGGATAATTTCTTGCTGACATATTCTAATGATTATTGTATTTATCTTTGATGGAAAGTACATGCTATAGCTTAAGGAAGCCTGTATTTAAAACACCCTCTAGTGATCTACATGCATTTTGAAAATGGAAATACTAGAGGTGGTCATATATGTGTATGAGATTTTGCAAGAGTTTCCTAAATCCAAGTTCTGACTCACATTTTTCTTGTGATCTGGAAATGTTTATATGTTTTCCTAGCTCTGCTTCTTTCTCTTTCCTTCCCTTCTCCCTTTCTGCTATCCTGTTTTTCTTCTGCAAATGTTTGTGTGGCTGCTCTGTAACATCTACAGTGTTAAGGTATTAGAATTAAAAAATGAAAATGGTCCCATTCTCATAATTTTGGCACTAGATATTCCTTCACCATGTTGTTATTGTTAGTTGGCATCTAGTTGATTCCAATTCATAGTGATCCCATGTGTGCACAGAACCGCACTGTAGGAATTTCAAAGCTGTGACTACTTGGAAGCAGATTACCAGGCCTGTCTTCTGAACTGCATTGTAATGGACAATCTTTTAGCTAGTAATCTAGCACTTAACCATTCACACCACCCAGGGACTACTGACTTCAGCAGTCTTAAAAATAACAATGGATTCTAGGTTGTTAGAGAAGGTAATATTATAACAGATGTGCAAATAAATATGATTCAGTGTGGAAATTAATAAAAAATATAGTTGTATTAATAAAAACTAATTATTGAGAGATTATCATATGCCAGACATTCTTGCTGGTTTACATACATTATCTCATCTACACAGCTTTTTCTAGGTGATAACTGATCATGAGAGATAACTTGCTTATGGTTGTATTGCTTGTAAGTATCCAATCAGTATTGGAATGTCGGTATTTTTAATTCTAGAATGAAGGTACACTATGTTACAGTATATTTCTGTAAACTGTGATAATTTCTGTAAGGATTAAGAAATTGGAGAGATGCCTAGGAAGAATTCAAAGAGGGAACACTTCTTTACTTAAAAATTTTTGCTAACATTGCAATTACATTACATAACTTAAACATTTCAGGTGTAATTTGACAGTTCTGAACATTTACTTCCTTAATCATGTTGAAATTAGCTAAATCATATGTCATTACTAATTATAATTAGTTATCTAATCAAACAGTTGCAATGCTCGCACGTCTCAACATGTTGCATGTTTTAGCGACACTCAAATTTGTGTATATTTTATTATGACTCTTTATTTTTCTCATAACAAAGAATGATGAAGTTTTATTTTAAAATGTCTCTTGCTTCATATATTTTGTCTCAGATTCTAGGATTATACGAGAAAAATAAATTACATAAGATAATATTTCATGATATTTTCAATCAGAAAACACATGGATTGTGAATCAAATGTTTAGGTATTTAGAAAGATATACTAGATTCCTTGGATGTTATCATAAAAGCCTTGAAGTCCATTAGGAACAGTGATCTATTTGAACTACAATGTACTCAACTGACAATGTACTCAACCCTGTGCCCAAGGCTGTGGCTAATCTTTACTGCACCTTTGTGTGAATGATAGAAAAATGTCCCTCTACATTGACATGTAGCTTGGCCAGGAGAAGGTGTCTGAATTCCTGAGGACAAGCAGGCATCTCTTTCTACAGGCAGCTGCAACCCCCTGCACAGGTTGATAAGTAGATGGTGGGTTGAATGTCAGTCTCTACATGTCCGGCACAACTGTATATGGTGTCCTGCCTGTGGCTGTCATTAGAGGGAACAAGAAGTAAGATGTGGAATATTTTACATTCATTTCTCATAATCCCACAACCACTTGTAAAATATGTAATGAGGAAGTTAAGATCAGGAAAGTTAAAATCACACTATCACAATATCACAGATATTAGGTATTAGAGCTAGGATTGAGAGCTAGGTCTGAAAAATTCCTAAATTTTGGCTAATTTTTTTCTGATAAAGCCTCCTTTTTCACTGGAAGAATTTTCAAGCATGTGGGGTGACAAAATCAGCATTCATGAAAGAAAGTAACCAAATGCAACCCTCTGTCTCTCACATGAACCAAATATTTCTTCATCTTCTTCCCTTTGTTAGAGCTCCTTTTTCTACTAGGAGTTCCTTTTTCTTCTCATCTTCATGTGTTCAAATCCTACTTATCCTTCTAGATGTCAGTTAACTCTCTCATGAAACTCTTTGATTCCCATTAATATGTAAATGAACCCCCTCCTCTGGATTACCAAAGCACATTCTTTCCACCACTCTGAACTTGTTCAAACTCATATTATTGCTGCACATGTATATTTTCTTTTCTTTTTTCTCTGAATAAGCTATGCATTCCTTGATTTTTGCAGTATATATAATTTGTGTCTTTTTATCAACACTTCCTGGCACAGTGTAGGATGCCCATGAAATTACTGACTAAATGAAAAAAGTAAACAAATAAAAGAAGAAAATTCAAGGTTTATTTTTTTAAAAAATGGTATTCAAACTACCAATATCATTAGACGTTTTTAAAAATCTTAAAAAGTCAAAATGCTGATATAGCAAGTATGGAATTATCAGAGAAAAAATATAACTGAAGGCAGAAACCAGAGAGATTGTCATGGTTTTCCAAGTAAGAAGACAGAAGACAAAACTTAGTCACTATCTAAGGATGCACATCTAACATAAGACCCACCTAGCTAAGACTTTAAATGACTGTAGGATTAGGTTCAGAACAAAGTAGAAGTAGTCTTTTCCTTCCTACTTCTTCCTGGAGACTCTGAGGAAGTTTGACACTGATGTGAGTAGAGGAAAGAAAATAATATATATTTTTTGAGAAATTATTACATAGCAGCCACTATATAGATTTGCAATTTCAGATCACATCATCTACAAAAATGAATGAAAATTAAAAAATTATGCCATGAATAGTGTCCCTGATAAGTAGTATGTAGTATTCCCAGACACTTAATTCCAAGAAGTAAACCAGAGGAATACAGATTTATCCTGCATCTCAAACAATTCCTACAGATAATTTTCCAAAGATATTCTATTAAAAAAAAAAATTATAAACACACAGGAAACAAAGATCCAAGAGTAATAAGAAGTAGAAAGAACACATAGCAGAAATAGATCTATAAGAACTTCAGAAAATATACATATTAGACAAAGATTATAAATTAGCCAAACTTTGTATTTTAATGAAATTAAAGACAAATCTTACAATTTCTTGTAGAAAACAAGAAAGCATTAAAAAAATAATAGATGTAAATGCATGTTATGTCTGTAAATAAAATTTTGTAATTGAAACTAAAACCTCATTTTATAGGTTTCACAGCTATTTTAGAAAACTGAGGAGATAATTAGTGAAAGGAAACTATTTCAAAAGAATTTGGAACGCATTCCAGAGAGGTAAAGAGATGGAAAATATGAAAAGGAGGTTAAGAGATGTATAGGATGCAGTTAGAAACAAATATATACATTTAATTGAAGATCTAGACAGAGTGGAGAGAATGGGACAGAAGTAATGGAATTATAGTGACAGAATTATCCCAAACTGAGGAAAGACATGGATCCACAGATTCAAGAGGTATAATGAATCCTAACCATAGAAATAAAGATAAATGCACACATACACATAATTTTGACACCATAATCTTAAATACCAGAGAAAGAAGTGGTTATTTTCAAAGACTAACAGCTGATTTCTCCATGAATACAACATATAGAAGGAGACAATGGAATATTCTATTTATTCTGAGAAAATAACTGCTTAGAATTTTATAGTTAATGACAACATTTTTCATGAATGATAATGTAATTAAGGTTTTTTATTTGTTTGTTTGTTTCCAAGGCAGGTGAGAAATTTAAAAGCAAATTTTAAAACTGTGGAGGATCCAGCAAAATGGCGGACCAGGCAGAAAAACTGCACAGACCCTCTTCAACAAAGAAAAGGGGAACAAATTAACAGAGACAGAGAAGATAATCCTGGACCCCTGAGCCTTGAAGGGAAGGATATAGAAATGGACTCAACCCCAACTAGCAGAAGAATTTGCATGAAAATACCAAAAAAGACAGACACAGCTGCAATCTGGCAGTGATCCTGATGGCACAGAAAGTTTGGAGATTCCCGAGTGGTGGTAGGACCTAAGAATTAACCAAAAAATCAGCCCTGCTAGCCAGGGACTGCACAGAGGACTGTGCAC
>NW_006921996.1:987328-994715 GCF_000298275.1 Orycteropus afer afer
AAAAAAAAAAGTGGGGGGACCAGGTTTGCTGGTCTGATAGAGCCTGGTGGAGCCACTGAGACTATGGCCTCTAACTTCCCTTCAGGTCTGGAATTAAACCCACACCTGTGGTTTCCAGCCAAACCAAAGACAGGCCTCTAACTGCCCTTCAGGTCTGGAATTAAACCCACACCTGTGGTTTCCAGCCAAACCAAAGACAGGCATATGAGTTGAACATTTACCTCAAGTAGATATTCTCGTTGGAGAGAACAATCATGGGAGAAAGAAGGGCTGCTTATACACTGGGAGACAGCTCAGGGGGCAGGAGTGTGTGGAGGGATGGACACAGGGAAGAGGCAACTATGGGGAGAAAGTGGGAGGGGAGCTGTGGCATTGTGGTAAACTGTGGTCAATGTCATGAGACAAAGTATATGTAAATTGCTGTATGGCAAGTGAATTTGCTCTGTAGATCTTCACCCAAATCACACTATAAATAAATAAATAAACAAACAAACAAATAAATAAATAAATAAAAATAAAGCCAGAAAAATTTCACTGCTAAAAAAAAAAAGAAAAAAAAAATTAAAACTGTACCTCAAGCAGAAGGAAAATGATGGAAGTTTGGGTATGCAAGAAGGAAAAAAGAACAGAAATAGAGGCAAAATATGTTGTAAGCACAAATAAATTAGTGCTTTCTTAAAGGACTGAAATTAAATAATTAGACTCTCATCTGGCTAAGAATAGAATGGTGTTATTCCAGGTTTTCCTCCTTACACTAAACAACTTGGATATAGCACAACAAACAAATGTAGGAAGACTCTGAAAGGACAAAGCAATAAGGTGGACTGCCTAGGGATACTGGGACTTGAGGATTAAAATAGTTATAAGTTCCTTGAGTTTTATGTTTTCCTATCATATATCTGGGAGCTCTGGCCTTGTAGTGCCTAAGGTATTTGACTGCTAACCAGAAGGGTGGCAGTTCAAACCCACCAGCTACTCCTCAGAAGGAGGATTGACCAATCTACTTCTGTAGAAATACCACCTTGGAAACCCAAGGAGGGGTCACTATGAGCTGAATTGACTTGACGGCAGTGAGTTTGGTTTGGTATCATATATCTTAGATTAGATGCTGAAGAAGCCTGCAATCTATAACAGCCAACAGGCAAAGATTTAAAAAAAAAAAAAAAAAGAAAGAAAGAAAAAGAAAAAAGAAGAAGAAGAAAATAGGTCCAAGGATCAGGAAAAGAGTGGCCTAACAGAATGAAAACTTCTTTAACCTTGTTGTTGTTGTTGTTGTTATGTGCCGTCGAGTCGGCCCCGACTCATAGCGACCCCTCCTTGGGTTTCCGAGGCAGTATCACTACGGAAGTAGGATTGCCCAACCTTCCTTCCGAGGAGTGGCTGGTGGGTTTGAACCGCCAGCCGTCTTTAACCTTACCCACCCCTAATTCATCCAAACATCAGTGGAAAACATTGCACCTCCTCCTATGGGTTTGGTAAGGTCAAGTAGGGAGCTAATCTTCCATGTACTCCCCTCCCCACCATCTGTATAAACTGGCACAGATGCACTGATTTCCCTGTGTGAGTGGTGTCAGTGGTCTAAGCAAGTAGCTAATCTTCTGTCTGCTCCCTGTAGAAATGGATAGCATTCCAATTCCCTAATTAAGGTAGTTTCAGCAGGCTCCTGTGGGAAGCTGAATCTCTACCCTTTTCTAACAGCATGAGACTGAACAATGTAAAGGTGGGTAATAAGCCCTCCGCATTCCCAGTTCCTTAGTGTAAATGAGGTCTACTTGGAGCTAAGACTCCACTCCTACCAACAAAAATATAACTGAATAAGGTGATACAAAATAAGTTGAATTGGCACTTGTCTTTTTCCCTGCCCACAGGTGTCAGAACTACATCTCCATCCAGCTACAGTGAAGGAAAATTGAGGCAGTTTGAGGTGGGACTAATCAGAACTCTATTTTCTTTCTTTCCTTTGATGACAACTAGGGAACAGAGCAGTAAATTTGAAGATAGGTCAATAGAAGTTATACAATTTGGAACAGGAAAAAAAATTAAAAAAATGAAGAGTCTTAGGAATTTATGTGACAGTGATAAAAGGTGGAACATTCATATCATCAAAGTTCCAGAAAGAGAGGAGAAAGAGTAGGGGGTTAAAGGAATATTAGAAGACTTAATATATGAAAATTCCCCAAATTTGTTGAAAGACTTAAAATCCACAAGTTGAAAAGTCTTAATCAACTCCAAATAGTATAAACCAAAGAAATTCATGCCAAGACACCTTGTTATCAAACTTCTGAAAATTAAATACAAAGAAAAACTCTAGAAAGAAGCTAGAGAGAAAATATTGTAAAATGGAAATAAAAATGAAGTGACAAAAAATATTTCAATTTTGGAGAAAAATAAATCTTCCAACTGTGGATTTTATATGCAGCAAATATATCCTGCAGGAATACAAGCACTCCCTGATGAAAGAAATCTAGGAGAATTTTAAAAATAACTTTAAATTGTGATTTGGTGAAAGTTTAAACAGCAAATTGGTTTTCCATGCAACAATTAATACACATTTGGTTTTGTGACGTGCATTGCAATTCCCGCAATGTAACGGGATTCTTCCTACATTCACCCTGTGTTTACCATTTCTCCGCACTCTTTTTTCCTGTTCTTTTCTTGCTTTCTGAGCTTTATCCCTGGACAAGTGCTGCCCTTGTAATATCATATTGTTGATTGTTTTAAGCATTGCAAGGTTCCCAGTTTTATTATTCACCTTATATACTTGTCTATTGTTTGGCTGAAAGTTGAGCCATTGGTATGAGATTAGTTCTAGGCTTGAAAGGATCCCTAAGGCCATATTCTTGGAAGTTCTGACAGTCTCTATCAAATCATAAGCCTGTTGATTTTAAAAAATTATTTTGAGTATTGTCCACATTTTTTCTCCCACTCTATCTAGGACTTCTTTTTGTGATTGATTTCAGAGCAGTAAGGAGTGGTAGTCAGGCACCATCTAGTTCTTCTGGTCATGGAAGCTGGGGTTCATGTGGTCCATTACTCCTTTGGACTGTTTCCTTGTGTTTTTGATTTCCTTTATTCTTCTTTGTTTCAGATGGGGTGAGACCAATAGTTGTATCTTAGATAGTACCCACTTACAAGCTTTTATGATCCCAGTTGCTACTCAGCCAAGTGAGATGTTGTAGACCATTGTCATTTTGGACTATATTATGCCAGATGACTTTTATGTCCACCCCTTCCCTACCCAGACCATGATCCTGATCCTACAGGCCTAGGGATTCATTCCTTCAAGGTGTTTTGCTATGGTTAAGAAAAAAAAAAATGAAGAATTTGCCACTTGCAGATTTTCCCTCAAAGAAGGTTTAAAGGAAATGTTCTAATTAGAAGGGAATTTACAAAACAAGGGGACAGGAAATTCAAGAAAGAAAAAATAAAGTGCAAAAATAGAGATGAATATAATAAATATAATATCCTTTGTTTATGATTTATTAAAAATTATGTTGGATGATGAAGCAATAATTACAGCATCATCTGATGAGGTGCTAAATTAATGTGGAAGAAATCCTGGAAATATTTATGTTTTAAAAGTGGGGCAGGGAATGGGACCTAAATGAAAGTAAGCCCTCTACACATTACTCAAATTGATAAATTGTCTATACCAGTTGATCTTAATATGCTGTATATGTACATTGTGATACCAAAAGCAATCACCAAAATAGTATACAAAGTGAGTATTTCAAAAACCCTATAATTGGAAGAGTGGGTGAAAAACTAAAAGTTGTCTATAAGAAACTAACATAATGACAAAGGTAGGTTGGGGCTCTGGTGGCATAGTGTCTAAGGCATTTGACTGCTAATCAGAAGACTGGCAGTTCAAACCCACCAGCCACTCCTCGGGAGGAAGACTGGGCAATCTACTTCTGTAGAGATACTGCCGCAGAAACCTAAGGTGGGGTCACTATAAGTCAGATACGACTAGACAGCAGTGAGTTAGGGTTTTATTGAGGTTGGAATTAAAAAAAAAATGAGAAAAGATATCTCATCAAAACATAATTTTAAAAATACAATGAAACCTATAAGAACCAGAACTTGTCAGGACTGCCTTGTTTTTCCAGTTCCTGAAAGGTTTCTAGCTTTGACAGGGTGCAGTCTTACCAATTTTCTATTGCTTTTCATTAGTAGAAAATATTTATGTTTTCCTTCTCTGATAGTTTTCCACTTTGCACGAGATCTAGCTATCACAGGTTTTACTGTATATTGTAACAATTTCAAAGTATACTTTACATAATATATGAGTTGGGGGAGAGGGCAGGTTCTTTAATGTCCTATAGGATGGTGAATGTAGTGATTAATTTTAGATTTTGGTAATTTTGGTGTGTAACTTATAATTTCTAAGAAAACCATTAAATAATTGGAATGGAACATTTAACTCCCAAATCAGTAGAAGAAAAATTTACAATAAGAAAAATCGAAAGGAAGTGACAAAGAAAACAAAAATAAATATGAAACAGGTGGAATACATAGAAAGTTTAAGAGAGAGGGAGAGGATAAGAAGGGGCTCATGCATGACTTCCAAAGTACTGACAATGTGGTAGTAACATGAGTAGTCCCTTTAAAATACATGGTTGACACATTTTACAGAACAACAACAACAAAATGTTATGTGAGAAAGGGGAATCCAGTTCCTACTTTTCAATGTGCCAGTCCTAGGAAAATCTCTTCTTGCATTCATCCAAAAGGTAGAGTGTTTGCCAATTTCCCATCCTTCCATGTCTGTCATTTATGTCCTTAAAACTCTCCTCTATATAATAATACCTTCAGATACATTTTTTGTTCCATCTTATCTTTTAAAGGAGCTCTGGTGGTGCATTGGTTAAAAGAATTTGGCTACTAACCAAAAGGTTGGTGGTTCCAACACACCAGTCATTCTGGGGGGTGGGGGTGGGAATAGAGCTGTTTCCTTCAGTGAAGATTTATAGCCTTGAAAACCTAATGGGGGTCTCTGAGTTGGAATCAACTCAATAGCACTGAGGTTTTTTTTTTGCTAATCTTTTGAGCTTTTTGTTTATACATCCAACTACATATTTCACTTGAATGTCTCACAGTCGTCACAACCTTAATATGTTCCAAATGGAATTTATCCTAGTATATCCCCCAAACCTGCTTTGCCTCCTTTATGCTGCCTTAATGAAGGGCACCAACAAATCTACATGTCCTTCTTGATTCTTCAATGGATAAAGATTCATAAAGTCAGACATCTCTCTTAACCTGTCCTTTTTATTTATTTATTTTTGACATCTCTACAACTGCCTTCTGCACACACATTATAATACCTTCCTCTTTTATTGGATTACTGCAATAACTTCAAACAGGTCCTCTCTCTAGTCTACTCTTTCCACACATTCTCATTCGTGCTTCCCAACCAACTCTTTTGTTATTTTCTCATGATCATGCCTCTGGCCTTCTTAAAATCACTTACTGCCTTCACATTTCATTAAGGTTTAGTCCTAACTCCATAATAATATAGGAAACATGAGTGGCTATCCACTGGGAGACCCAAGTCCTTTAACATTTTGGAGTTACACTGTTATTTTAATATTTAAACAAACCAAAAAAACCAAACTCACTGTAGTTGAGTCAAACCTGACTCATAGCGACCCCTCCTTGGGTTTCCCAGGTGGCATCACTATGGAAGTAGATTACCCAACCTTCCTTCCAAGGAGTGGCTGGTGGGTTTGAACCATCAGGCTTCTAGTTAGCAGTTAAATACCTTAGGCACTACACATAGCTTAAATACCCATTGCACAAGAAGCCCATATTCCTCTCTATATCTCCTCATTTTTGAGAGGTTTGGGAATTTTCTGATCATATGACCTCCTTTTCGTATTAAATTCACACTACTCTGCTGCTCACCTCAGATTATTGTCCACTTGTTACAGGCACATACACTTACACACATACACTACAAATGAGGCTTCACTCTGAGGTTGCTGCTTCTATTTTTTTAAATTTTTATTTAAAATAGCATTGATTCAAGGCTATAGCTAATGTTTACTGAAGTTGGGCACCAAAAAAAAAAAAAAGAAATGAAACCACTGCCGCCGAATTGATTCTGACACATAGCAACCATGTAGCTGGAAGGAGGTAGCAATGTAGCAATTAGAGATTACAATACTCTACTTGGAACAATTTAGTATTGAAAAGTATTTATCATTGCCTCAGTGATACTGCCTTGTAAACCCAAGGAGGGGTAACTATGAGTAGGATACAACTCGACAGCAGTGAGTTTGTGTTCTTGGTTATCACTACGGAAGTAGATTGTCCAATCTTCCTTTCAAGGAGTGGCTAGTGGGTTTGAACCTCCAGCCTTCTGGTTAGGAGTCAAATGCCTTAGGCACTACACTACCAGAGCTCCTTGTTTACTGAATAGCAGTTTTTAATTCTTGTTACACACGGCTCACCTGACATTTGCTACCTGGACGTTCCTTCCTTCTCATTCTCTATTTTGGTCATACTGAATGGCATTCAGCATTTGCCCAGCCATGGTCTTCTCTGAGTCATGTTTTTTTTTTTTTTTTTTTTAATCTTTGCTTCTTGTAACACTTTTCCACCAACCTCTTAGCACCTTCCAAAAGACAAATTTTAGGCTAATTCCTCTAAGGAGGCTCCCTTGACATTCTAGATTAAGTTAGATTCTCTTGGTTTATGCCCTCAAAGCATGCTGTATTTTCCTTATTGTGGAAAGTATCAACATTTTACTGTGATGATCTGTTTGCTCCCTGAGGGCAGGGGCTGTGTTATCACGGTGTAAACTTGGTCTCAGGTACAGTCCCTGGTGCGTTATAAACATCATTAAACATCTGCTGTATAAACAAAAAAGTCGTTCATGTGCTTTCTTCTGTGAAGCTCAGAGGTGGAGTCATATCCCTTTCTTGCCAATTTTTAAGCAGAGATAGCCACTCACTCAGGATAGACTATATTTGCCTCCTAGAAATATAAAATTTCTAAGCTTCTTACCAGTGCCTGCTATACTGATACTCTGTGATTCTAGGATTTTTTTTTTTCCAAAATAAAAATAAAATTCTACTGTGTTTTACTATTTCCAAGAAAAGGAAAAAAAAAAAAAAGTTTAAATCCTCCTATTAGATTACATAATTCTCCTAGGACCTCCTAATTTGGGTTAGGTGGGAGCTCTGGTGGTATAATGCCTAAGGCATTTGACTGCTAACCAGAAGGTTGGAGGTTCAAACCCACCAGCCACTCCCCGGAAGGAAGGTTGGGCAATCTACTTCCATAGTGATACCACCTCGAAAACCCAAGGAGGGGTCGCTATGAGTCGGATCTGACTCCATGGCAGTGGTTGGGTTTTTGTTTTGTTGCTGATAAATATCCC
>NW_006921996.1:995370-1004556 GCF_000298275.1 Orycteropus afer afer
TCTGGTTAGCAGGCAAGTGACTTAGCCACTATGCTACCAGAGCTCCTGGCTTAGAACCTAGATCCTCTAATTCTGTACCAGGTCTGTCCCAACTCAGCGCTGCCCCAGAAAGCTCCAGAAACCTGCCTTTCCCTCTATTGTTTTGTTAAATCAAACAGCAGGAATCTGAAGAGCTCATTAAAATTCTACTCACTAATTCATGATAAGGCATTAAAAATTTAAAATCTATGCCTTTTGTCAAGTACCTTTTCTTTTATTAATTATCTAATCATAACAGAGTCAATTGATTAATAACCCTTGTTACATGTATTTCCAGCCTATTGATAAGGTTCAGCTGAGTACTCTTGTGTACCCGAAAGAAAGTTTATTTAAAAATTACTAAAGCATTTAAAAACGAAAGTAAATAAAACTAACCCAGTCTCAACAGGAGAATTGTGGGAAATTCGTGTGAGGGGGAATTGCTTTCAATGGCAATTTTAAGGACATTTATTCTCTAGTACTGAGCCTACAGAAGATAACATCTTAAATACAAATTTCATTCTCTGGTGGCAGAAAAACTGTTAAACAGCTGGAGTCCAGGAAGGAAAATAGCCTGGAGTGTGGTGAAATTCCGAAACATACTATAAAAACAAAAGCCTGATAAATTTATTTATGCAATTTATTTTTTTAAAAGAGTCAAGTAAATATTTTAAAACTGAAGTCAATAATTTTCTCTTTATTTGTTCAGACAAATGAAAGGTCAGTAACTGAAATGCTCATATGATATGCTCTCAGGAGACAAGACCACTGCAGTAATTTTTTTAGCCTTGTAATTACTGCCAGTTTGCAAAGAGCACATATATTTGCATAATATAAAGCAATGTGCTACTAATACAAAAAAAGCATATAGTATTCAACATCTAGAGTTGGCAAAATTAACTGGAATTAACTTGGTTAGCCCATGCTAAATGTTCCTAGATCTGTAGAGAGTTGGCAATTTGGAGGTTAACCATAATAACAGATGTTTCCTATGATGCTACCATGTCTGCAGATGGTACATACAATGAACAGTGCTTCAAAAATTGATCAGCAAGACATTAGAAATAATCTCTTATATTTATATGTTGCACTGCATTGTTATGCACCATCAAGTCAGACCTGACTTATAGCGACCCCACCTTGGGTTTCTGAGGCAGTATCACTATGGAAGTAGATTGCCCACCCTTCATTCCTGGGTTTAAACCACCAGCCTTCTGGTTAGCAGTCAAGTACCTTAGGCACTATGCTACCAGAGCTCCTATATGTTGCACTAGTATTTTACAAAGCATTTTCAGTCAATATCTGAAACCTATCCAGTGACAAAATGCAGGTATTACAGGTGGGGAAACCAAAGTTCAGGCACATCAAGGAGGTTGCTCAAGGCCATTCAAATTGTAAGTAGTTCAACTGGAATGGAAACTAGTGTCCTATAACTCCAGATTCAACAACTTTCCTGTTACACCACTCTTCAAGTCAAACAGACCCCATTGCTCAATGTCCTATGGAATGCTTGCATCTCAACCTTTGGAATACACGTGTATTCATTTTTTTCTGGAACGCGGTTTTTATTTTCTCCCAAATCCCACATGTATACTCAGAGGCATTGAGTCTTCGAGCTGGGACTTTGCAGATAAGTGTATAAGGTAAATTTCTCAAGATGTAGCTTTCCCAAATTCAGAATTCCTATCTCTGGACTTCCAGCTGAGTGTTCTTTCCAACACAAATCTGTTCCTTCTCAAAGGTGCTTTACAAAGAGGGCATTCATATCATTCACACAAAGAACTAAAAACTATCACAGTAAGTATTGGACCAGTAAGTGCTTAGAAAAATGCAAGTTACTAAACTGATGCTAGACATTATCTAGATTCCTATTCTGGTTTTTATGTATTAATCAAGTGGACTCTCCCAAGTTGTGACTGACTCAAAATTAATGATGCCAGTGTTTACCCAGCACTGAGATTTTTCCCTTCCTCTTTGCCTGATCCAACGGTAACAACATCAGCAATTTCTTTACTTCCATTTTCCAGTGAAGTTTTATATTAATTTCTGGTGAGTTCTCTTTTACCCATACAGTTGTCTAACAGTGGTATCTATAGCCTTGGGAGGTGTATTATGCTGGGTTATCTAGAGAAGCAAAACCAGTTAAGTTTATATATACATATAGAGAAAGAGAAATTTATCTTAGGAAAATGGCTCACACACACTTATAGAAACTGGCAAGTCCCAAGTTCTTGAATAAAATGTCAAGCTGGAGGCTTTTCCTGACTCTGCAACTGCAGGGCCTGACAAACTCAAGGTTGGCAGGCAGTATACTGGCTGTTGACTCCAATGAATGCCAAATCCAAGATCTCCAGGCAAATCATGGGTTGTTCACTCACAGACAGTTGTAGGCAGCACAACAGGATCCCAATCCACAGAAGAGTGTCTCTTTTCCCAGGATGTCCATAAGTATATTGGAAGCAGCCACACCCCTAGGGAAACTCCCTTTCAATGGATTGGCTGCTCAAAACATATACATAAGATCTCATCATGGGAATAAACCACATTGCAACTGTTTAAACCACAGAGAATTGTCGTCCAGCCATGTTGACACAGCTCCAACTATCATAGTCCACCCCTTGTCAACTTGGCAGTTGTACACATTTTCTTAACCATATATAATCTCTAATTAAGGACAACTATAAAGTCATATCTGCACCTAACATGATACACTATCACTTGTAAAACCAAAATGTGTTAACCTTGATTATATTTCCCAGATTGTAGCAGAAGGAAACAAAAATATTTGATGTACATATACAATGAAGAAATATAACAATTACAGTTTTCATTTCTGCAACTGGTCACTTGGTTGTAGCTGATATTCATAACTCCCTTCTTCCACCACCCATTCTGTATTTCCCTTGCCCTCAGCAAGCACCTCAGCTGGTCGTGGTTCTTTGCCTGGTGGGGTGACCCAAACCTTAATTCCTGAAGGCTCAGCACCATTTGTAGTCATATCAGATTTGGGTTGCCATAATTTTCCATTGACTTTAATCACAGGGCATGGTAGTACTAAGAGACATCCTAAAGAATATCCTGTATTCCAGACATATTCTTCTTTACCTCCATTATGTAATGGCAATCCAAATTTCCCTTGGTAATCCAGGATCTATCACACCAGATAGTATAGTAACACCCTTCTTTGTCTGTTGATGCAGAGGAATGAGGAAGTCAAAATGGCCCGATAGCATTCTTAACTGCCAGTTCAATCAGTATTGTGTCTGCGGGTGGGAGTGTTCCTCTCTATGGGACTAAGATCTCCAGACCCGCAGAGCATAGTATAGCAGGGACAAGAAGCACAATTTTCTTGAGTGAGTAACTAGGGGTAGTAGTGAGTGATAGCATTTTCGTATCCACCCTTTGATTCCTGGACCCATGAATCCTGGCTATTGGAGAAACAGTACCATATACTGAATGCTGGTTTAGAGCACATACAGCCTCCGGAAGAACATTGCCCAAACCCTTCAAGGTTTTGCAAACTAGCTGACATTGTAATTGTGTTTTTAGTAGGCCATTCCATTGTTCTATCAAGCCAGCTGCTTCAGGATGATGGGGAACATGGTAAGACCAGTGACTTCTATTGGCATAGGCCCACTGCCACACTTCTAGCAGCAACAATGGGTGGTTGGGGAAGTTCCTGAGAACATTCAGCAATGTCTTCCATTGCCTCTACCTCAGGCAATGACCAGCAGGAACAGTTGGGTTAATGCCATCAAACTGAGATAGAAGGGATAATGATTTTATAGTAATCTCTTCAGATGGGAGGGATTCAACAGAATTTACAGGCTCCATATCCTGATCTTCCTATCTGCCTGTATGTTCCCATTCCAGGTTTCAGGATCCCATTTTTTTTCCCAAAATGTCCTCACTTTATCTTCAGACACCATTCAGGATTGGTAATTGGCGTTGTAATTCATCCACCCTTACAATAAGACTCTGGGTTTGGTTTTCGTCTATATCAGCTCTGTTACTAAAAGAAATAAGGCTTTCTTTCAGAACATAACTGGAAACACTGAGGTCTTTTATGTAGCGTTTAAGCTGTGACTCAGCAGTTCTGAGCTCATCTCCCTCTTTCACCACTTTGTGTAGTGTAATTAGGACCAACCAACTAGCTTCCTTATAATCCTCATTCTGACAAAATTGCAGAAAAGTATCAAATATGTGATCACCCAGAGCCTCACTTCTCAAAAATACTTGATCTTTTGGTGGTGCTATTTTTCATATTAATGTTGCCCCCTCACACCACAGATTACCAGGGCCCTCTTTACTAATGGAGGCAGAGTCACTGATGCCTTTACGATTAATCAGATTGTAGAACCAAACCAGAATCAGTGAGAACCAATTTAGGAAGTCCATCCTTATGATTTTGTCACTCTAGAACCACTCCTAGTACCAAATGTATTAGGCTGAATTCTCTAGAGAAGCAAAACCAGTAAAGCTTATATATACATATAGAGAAAGAGAAATTTATCTTTAGAAAATGGCTCAAACAATTATAGAAGCTGGCAAGTCCCAAGTTGTTGGATCAAATGTCAAGCTGGAGGCTTTTCTGAACTCACACAGCTGCAGGGGCTGATGAGCTCAAGGTTGTCAGGCAGTATACTGGCTGTTGACTTCAACGAATGATGAATCCAAAATCTCCAGGCAGAATGGTGGATTGTTCGCTCATGGAGAGTTGTAGGCATCACAACAGGATCCCAATCCACAGAAGAGTATCCCTTTCCCAAGATGTCCATAAATATATTGGAAGCAGGCCATACCCGTAGGGAAACTGCCTTTCAATGGTTTGGCTATTCAAAACATATACATCCGATCCCATCATGGAAATAACTCATATGACATCTGCTTAAACCACACAGAATTGTGGTCCAGCCAAGTTGATACACAGCTCCAACTATCACAGAAGGTGACTTAAAATTCCATTTCATTCATATTTTAAAACAAATGTGAATTCAATTCAGCATTTATTTCCCAGAGTCTGTTTTTATTGTCCCTGTGTTTCAGAGCAACTTATGACACAATTAAGGAATTAGGAAGAGACAAAAATTTCAACCACAGATTCCTTATTTAAGATATATTTGCTTAAAAATTCTCTGATTTCCAAAGAATTCATTTGAATTTTATTAGAAAGACATTGAAAGGGCATGATGCTTGGAGCAAGGAGCCTGGGGTGACAATCTTGGGTTTCTTATGAAGTTGCTTCATAACCTTGAGTAATTCAGTTCTCTATAAACCAGAGTACAATGTCTTGGGTGATGCAAATGGTAAAGTGCTTGACTATTGACCAAAAGGTTGGTGGCTCAGATACATCCAGAGTTCCCTTGGAAGAGAGGCCTAGCAGTCTAATTCCAAAAGTTCACAACTTTGAAAACTGTATGGAGCAGTTCTGCTGTTGATTTGATTTGATGTCTACTCAATGATAAGTGTTTTTATTTTGTTTTGTTTTGTTGTTGTTTTTTGTTTTTTAAGGACCAGCCAAGTTGTAGCAATGTAGGAGTCTGCAATATCCTAAAGTCTATCATAGCAGAAATGTTCATCTGATTTGTTGACAGGAGTCTATGGTTTCAATACCAATGGGAAACAGTCTACATAGGTGCACTTGCATTCTCTATTATGTCTCAGGTAAGTTTGACAAGTCTGAGGTACATAATCTTGATCCAAAGGGTTTGGAAAGGCTCATTAGCTCTGCTTTCATTAATTTCTGCCTATTGGTTATTTATGGAGTGGTAGGCATCTTACTTGTACATTAATGAGGAGTTAATTACAATTAAGTGCTGTAATAGCTGCCAGTGATTATTAGTTTTTAAAGAAAAGACTATTTTCTTTTCTTCTTTTTTTTTTGATTTGCAAATATAGTTAATTTTACAGAAATTCAACATTATAAATAGCAGGCATTTCCTAGACCACTTCTGGGCACACCTGGCTATGTACAGACCATGCTATGCAGAGAGAGCAGTGATGCAGCCTACTACTTGAGATTCAGAGAGATGGCAATTCGCCTGCACCATCCTGCCTTCCCCCAGCCACATGTGCCTGCCCACTGCTGAAGGCCACCAGAGTCTGTCTGGGCCTAACCTGGGCCTGGAGCAGTTACATGGTTCCAGCCTACATCTCCCATTCCTTCGTGTTGTTGTCATCCTTTTCTTTCTTCTTGGTTGGTTTCCATGGCAGGGTTGTAGAAGGAACATTTGTTGGTGTGTGTGTGTGGGGGGTGGGGATGGGGGGCTGTTTTGAGTCCAGTGATTTCTAGCTCATTCTTGTCTAGTTCTTGTTTTAGTTCCACCATGAACTCATGCTCATCAAACTCTTCTCCCAACCCTACAGGTTTAGAAATAGCTGTTGAAATCTCCTCTGCAAGATCTTGCTGTTCAGCAATGTCATGCATTATCTTATCGACTTTTTTGATGTCTTCCATGATAATGAAGGAGTTCTGGTGGCTCTATGATTAAGGGATTGGGCTGCTGACCAAAAGTTCCATGGATGGAACCCATCAGCCCTCCCTGGGTAAAAGATAAGGCATTCTGATTCCATAAAGATTTACAGCTTTGAAAACCCTGTGGGGATTGCTCTGAGTAGGAATTGATTCAATGGCAGTGCATTTGGTTTGATTAGTACATTGTCATGAGCAGCACCCATATTCTTGAGCACATCGGTATTGGTATTGGTGTTCTCCAGAGCCTACTGGAGCTCCATCATGGATAGTGTGTAGTCAAACTGCACCAACTGCTTCTCATAACTCTTCTTGCACTTGAGTGCCTGGAGGGTCACGTGCACTTGTTTTTGGTGTTGTGCCTTCTGCTCCATCATCTCTGGGAGCTCCTGCTACTTTCTTAGCATCTCCTTTGTGTTCCTCAAAAGAGACTCTTGGGTGGGGGATGAGGGGATCAGGCTGCCCTTGCTGGCCTTACCCACTCCAGCCCAAACAGTTTCTGGAAAATGGACATGATTCCTGCCCATTGTGCATGCCTGCACCACCCACTCATTTTCCTGCTCTGCTAGGCTTTGGCACTCATTCCTGGCCCTGCTGCTCCATGTCTCTACAGGCCTCTCTGCTAACTCCCTTCAACTAGAACAGAAATTTTAATTCAAGTACTTCTCACAGCTTTTCAGGCTGAAAAAGGGTGTACTGTAATAGACTGTAAGGGCCAAACCCTCACTGTCTCCTAATGTCCTCATCATTTGAATTGCACAAAAAAATCTAGGAAAGAATATATTTTCACCTTGCACATGGACAAGTACGCACCTCTGTCTGTACTGATAATGCAGAGTCATCTGTCATTTTTTCCTAGAGGACCTTTCCTTACAACCCTAAGAGAAAATGGACATAGAGGTAATCCTATAATAGAGGTAAGGTTCATAAGGTGGGGATATGGCTTAAAAATTGAAATAACAGGGAAGGTTTGCAAGAAAAATTGCTTCTTGCTGAATCCTGAGGTAAGCTTGAGACAATCAGTTTTCTTGCCTGGTAAAGTTTAGGGACAGACTGGCCTAGATTTCCTTTTCGACCTGTGAAATATCCTAACCCTGAAAGGGTGTTAGAAACTTTCCTTCTGCTTTCATTCATGTCCCACTTCTTCTAGGGGAGGACAAAACTTCTGTCATGTCCACAACCCAGATGAGAGAGAATTTGGAAATGGGATATTGACATAATTCAGGGGCAGACACTTAAACTTTACAAAATGTTACCTGGTCCTGTGTCATCCTCATAATCCCCAGCATGTGTGAGTTTATCATTGTAACTACCATGCAAATCCAGCACACTAACGCCTCCTTTGCCCTTATTGCCAGCACATTAAATATGATGTCTTTCATATTCTGCTTCACCAAATATGATGTCTTTCTCTAGCCAAGGGTCACTCTTGATCACATGTCCAACACAAGTGAGTCAATATTCTGTTGTGATCCTTAATGTTTCACTGCTAATTTTCAGAAGTAGCTCACCAAGCCTTTCTTACTAATCTGCCTTATTCTGGAAGTCCTGCTAAAACCTGTTTACCATGGAGGTCCCCACTGATATCAGAAATAGCAGTGGCATAGCTTCTGGCATCACAGCAACATGCATCACATTATGAGAAGCTGACAGATGATAGTTGTTGTTGTTGTTAGTGCCTTCGAGTCATTTCTGACTCATAGCGACCCTATGCACAGCAGAACAAAACACCGCCCAATCCTGTACCAGTTCTATGATCCTTGCTACACTTGAGCCCATCGTCACAGCCACCATGTCAATCCATCTTGTTGAAGGATTTCCCCTCTTTCGTTGACCCTCCGCCTTACCAAGCATGACATCCTTCTCCAAGGAATGGTCCCTTCGAACAACATGACCAAAGTAGGTGAGAGGAAGTCTGTCCATTCTCACTTCCAAGGAGCATTTCTGCTGCACTTCCTCCAGGACAGATCTGTTAGTTCTTTTAGCAGTCCATGGTACTTTCAGCATTCTTCGCCAACACCACAACTCAAAAACATCAACTCTTTTTTGGTCCTCCTTATTCACTGTCCAGCTCTCACATACACATGAGGTAATTGAAAATATCATGGCTTGTATCAGGTGCACCTTAGTCCTCAAGGAGACATCCTTGCTGCTGAGAACTTGAAAGAGTTTCTTTGTTGCCAACTTGCCCAGCGCTATATGGCAGCTAATGTCCTGACTGCTGCTTCCATTGGCGTTGATTATAGAGCTAAGCAATGTGAATTCTTTGACAACATCAATCTTTTCTTCATTTATTGTGATGATTCTTATTAGTCTAGGATTTTTGTTTTCTTTATATTGAGATGTAATCCATACTGCAAACTGTATTCTTCAATCTTCATCAGTAAGTTCCTCAAGTCATCCTCACTTTCAACAAGCAAAATTGTGTCATTAGCATATCAAAGGTTGTTAATGATTCTTTCTCCAATCCTGATGCCATATTATTCTTCATATAGTCCAGCTTCTCAGATTATTTGCTGAGCATACAGATTGAATAAATATGGTGAAAGGATATGACTCTGATGCACTCCCTTCTTGATTTTAAACCATTCAGTGTCCCCTTGTTCTGTTTGAATGACAGCCTCCTGGTCAATGTACAGGTTCCTCACGAGTACAATCAAGTGTTTGGGAATTCCCACTCTTCTCAATGTTACCCA
>NW_006921996.1:1005354-1022201 GCF_000298275.1 Orycteropus afer afer
ATTGAGGCTTAATTTTTTTCCTCAGTTCTTTCAGCTTGAGAAATGCTGAGCGTGTTCTTCGCTTCTGGTTTTCTAACTCTAAGTCTTTGCACATTTCATTATAGTAATTGGCTTTGTCTTCTAGAGCTGCTCTTTGAGATCATCAGTTTAGCTTTTTATCTTGTCATTTCTTCCATTTGCTTCAGTTACTCTCCTCTCAAGGGCAAGTTTCAGAGTGACTTCTGTCATTCATTTTGGTCTTCTTTTCTCATCTTTTTAGTGACCTCTTGCTTTCTTCATGCATGATGTTCTTGATGTCTTCTCATAATTCTTCTGGTTTTCAATCATTGGTGTTCAATGCATCAAATCTATTCTTTAGATGGTCTCTAAAATCAGGCAGGACATATTCAAGATATATTGACTCTTGTGGACATGTTTTAATTGCCTTTAACTTCAAGTTGAACTTGCATATGAGCAGTTGATGGTCTGTTCCTCAATCAGCTACTGGCCTGGTTTTGGTTAAAGATATTGAGCTTTTCCATCAGCTCTTGCCACAGATGTAGTCAATCTGATTCCTGTGTGTTCCATCTGGTGAAGTCCACGTGTACAGCCACCATTTGTGTTGTTGAAAAAGATATTTGCAATGAATAAGTCGTTGGTCTTACAAAATTCTACCATGCAAGTTACAGCTTTATTTCTGTCATCAAGGTCAAATTTTCCAACTACCGATGATTCTTCATTTTCAACTTTTGCATTCCAGTCACCAGTGATAATTAACACATCCTGATTACATGTTTGGTCAATTTCAGACTGCAGAAATTGATAAAAATCTTCAATTTCCTCATCTTTGGCTTTGGTGGTTGGTGGATAAATTTGAATAATAGTTATATTAACAGGTCTTGCTTGTAGGCATATGGATATTATCCTATCACTGACAGTACTGTTCTTCAGGACAGATCTTGAAACATCCTTTGTGATGATAAATGTCATGCCATTTTCCTTCAATCTGTCATTCCTGGCATAGTAGATTATATGGTTGTTTGATCCAAAATGGCCATAACCAGTCCATTTCAGCTCACTAATGCTTAGGAAAGCAATCTTTATGTGTTCCATTTCATTTTTGACAACTTCCAATTTTCTTAGATTCATAGTTAGTACATTCCATGTTCCAATTATTAATGGATGTTTGCAGATGTTTCTTCTCAATTTCAGTCATGCAATATCAGCAAATGGAGGTCTGGAAAGCTTTACCTTATCCATATGAGTAAGGCTGGTTTTACCCTGATGATGCAGCTCTTTTCCAGTCCTATTTCAAGAGTCTTCTAACCTAAGTGACTCATCCTCCTCCTCTGTATTGGCCAATGTTCCCAGACTATTCATAAAGTTGCACAGTTACGTATCAGAGAGTGTTTCTCCGCTATTCATAAGGTTTTCCTTGGCCAATTCTTTGAGAAGTGTATGGCCTCTTCCTTCTTCCTAGTCTCTCTCAGTCTGCAAGCCATGCTGATACCTGTGCACCATGTGCACCCTGCTGGATTTGAAACACCAGTGGCACAGCCTCAAGGCTCACAGCAACACGTCACCACAGTAGGACAAACCAACAGACAAGTTTATCTCCCTTAGCTATTGGAAACCTCTCCAACCTCCCCTTACCTGGATACCTACTGCTGTTTCCTTGCTCTGTCTGGGTCCCCCTGGCCTTTTTCTGTCCTTTCCCCCACTTTCCTGCCTTGCTACTTGTGGGGCATGGCCTGGGTTGCCTCCCCTCACCTGGATCCCTGCAGCTGACTCCTCATTCTGTCCCTGTCCTCTTCACCTTTTTCTCTCCTTCACTCCTGCTTTCCTACCTTGCTGCTTGTAGGGTGTGACTTGGGTTCCCTCCCCTCACCTAGATCCCTGCAGCTGACTCCTTGCTCTGTCCAGGTCTCCCTGGCCTTTTTTTGTCCTTTCTTCCACTTTCTTGCATTGTCCCTTGTGGGGCATGGCCTGGGTTCCCCTCCCTCACCTGGATCCCTGCAGCTGACTCCTCAATCTGTTCCAGTGCCCCTGGCCTGGACAGATGATAGATGATACCCATATTGCTTATTTGCCTAAATTATGTTTTAAGCATAATTCTTCTTGTGACTTTTCAAGCCTTGTCACTTCCCCAATTCTTAGTTTCTTTAAGTCTCATAGAATGACTTCCAATGACACATCTAGTGCTCTCCAGCTTAGACTAGTACAGGTTTGAAAAGTGTTTTTGGAATGAGTGTGTGTGGTGGTGGTGAAGGGAGTCTTTGGAGATGGGCAGGAGACCCTCCTTATAAATTATTTCTGAAGCCAATAGGATCCTCAGTTTTCTCAGATACATAAGGCCAGCCTTAACTGCCTGTGGGTGCATTTAGGGCTTGAGTTATTCATTCATTCATTCATTATTCACCTCAACAAATATTTATGAAGAACTGACTCTGGCAGGAGCTGCACAGTGATGAGTAAGACAAGGTTCCTGTGTTAAAGAAACTCACAGATCAGCACTAATACAGAGAAGCTGAGAAATTATTACAAAGCAATGTACCAAAGATACTATGGTGGGAGCATAAAGAAAGTGTTCCAAAGTCATTCTGGGCTGCGAGAAGAGGAAAGACTACATTGAAAAAGTAACTGTTAGGGAGGAGTTAGCCAGGTAGATAAGTGGAGAGGAGGGTGAATGTGTTGGGAAGGATTTTCTGGTAGAGAAAACAGCATATTCAACAGCCTGAACTACGGTAAAGCCTGAGTAGTGCTAATGTTTAATATACTTGGCGGTTAACTGAAAGGTTTAGAGTTTGAGTCTACCCAGAGGCTCCTCAGAAGAAAGCCCTGATGAGCTACTTCTTAAAAAATCAGTAGTTAAGAAAGCTACGGAGCGTAGTTCTACTATAACACAGAGAGTTACCATGAGTCAGAATTGACTCACTGGCAACTGGTACTGCAGATGTGGATGTTGCATTTGTTCATTTAACCATATCTTCTGTGAATAAACTTTGCCTTCATTGGAGAGTGGAACAGATGTGGATGCTAGCTGGAGACTGAAGAGAACCATGTTGTCCCATAAGTACTGGGAGAGCAGAAGCAATTTCCTGAAAAGGTTTTCTTTGAGAGAATAGAATTCTCATTAACAAGCCTGGATCCTGAGTTCTGAGACTGAGTTCTCACCAAGCTGGGCCTGTGCCATCAGGACTGAATTGTGAGTGACAGATGAAAGAGAGACCTGCAATGCAAGCCACATACCAATTTAACAAAATAGCCCTCTTTGCTTTTTCTCTAAGATGCTGAATGTAAAGAGATGACACAATTTCCCAGGTTTAAAATGCAGTTTTGAAAATCTTTCTACTGACCCACTCCATTTGTATTGATTAACTTAACTTGGGTGGGAATTATTTTTGTGGGTGATGGGGTTGTTGTAGGAGGACTTTGGAAGCTTTCTTACTTTCCTGCCTGCAATTTACTCATTGTGAGATCCAGAACTTTGCCTTTCAGACGATGAAATGAGGCTTAGAAAACTAAGCCCCAGGGAGAGCCGGCATGGCATAGAGATACTGATAGGATAGGCTGTGCTCTGCAACTCCCTAGCCAGAAATGTCTGGAATTTAGTAAAATGAGAATATTAAACCTTATAATCACATTTCTTTTTCACTTTCTTACTAAACTTGTTGTATATCTGATACAGTTCATCCTCCCAGGACAACTATTGATAGAAAGTAGATGTGAGTGGGCTTCTGAAGGAGGTCAGCGAGGTGTGTCCAGTGGGTAAGAATACACCAAAAAAGAACAAGCACAATGCATGGTTCTGCTTAAGGTCAGATACCTTCTTCTTGGGAGCTCAGTACCAAGGTACACACATACAAGTTGTTCAATATCAGATAAGACATGCCTGACACATGCCTATGTCATAGCTGAGCTCCCCTAAGTGCCTCCACCCTTCACAGACTGTCATTTTCCTGCCTGTGTGTGCTTCTAGAATATGTCTCTCCAATAGGCTAATTCTTCCAGTGGTTGTCTTGCCTTAAGCAGATTTTGTGCCAGAGCTTAACTTTCTTACTAATCTTTCTCATAATTTACTTTCTTGGTCCTCCTAGGAATGGGCCAATGTGACACCTTCTCAAGGCTCCATTATGAAAAGGAAACTCATTATTTATATGTAGCAGTAGTTTCATGGTGGAAGCAAACAATGTACATTATTATTGTCTACAAATAGCCAAGTTTAGCCTCAGAATGAGACCATGTAAAGAGAAGATGAATTCCATAAAAGTCAAGACCTGGAAATTTATTTTGAATGTATAATTTTAGGAAAAGTCATCATCTAGATTCATTATGAATGTGTTATTGGTGTGTAACCAGTGGAATTAGCTCTTAACACTCTGATGATTTTTTTCTTCTTTTTCAAATAGGAAATATAATCCAAAATGAATATTTGTTCCAGTAAGATTTTCCAGTTTCGAATAACCGCCTTGCTGCCTGTTGATCCTTCCCAAGTGAATGTTATCCTCCAGGCCTTCTTTGACATTCTTGAGCATTATGCATGAGCAACTTGGGTTGCAAAATCAGTTTGCAAATAAATTTCAGAGCTCTGTTTAACAAGAAGGCAAAATAGTGATCAAAGTGTTCAGTTGATTAGAAAGGGTATGTTGTTGTTGTTATGTGCCGTCGAGTTGGACCTGACTCATAGCCACCCCTCCTTGGGTTTCTGAGGCAGTATCACTACGGAAGTAGATTGTACAACCTTCCTTCTGAGGAGCAGCTGGTGAGTTTGAACCGCCAGCTTTCTGGTAAGCAGTCAAGTGCCTTAGGCACTACACTACCAGAGATCTCCTAGAAAAGGTATAGAGGGGGCAAAAAATATGGGACATAAGAAGAGACAGAGTAAAGAGAAGAATGGGTGATACGTGTATATGTGATCAAACCTGCAACCAGACAGCTCTGTGGCCTTTGGAGGACGGACGTATTCACTCTCAATTCTGATGGGGAGCCTCTGGACTAATGAGGGTTGATGACAGATGTATTGTGTTTTTCTGCTTACCAAGTTCTTTCACTTTTACTACCCGCTTTGATCCTCTCAGTAATCTGCTGGGAAAGCCAGACCAGAATTATAATTCCCATTTCACAAATCTGATGTGAGAAATGAATTACACAAGGAAACAATTTGGTTTTAAAACAGCCAGGATAGAGTCAATTCTCTCCATTGAACAACAGCTATAATATGCATTTATAGTACAGCGTCCACCGTCCTTGTAAGTGAAGTTCTTGTTCTACTGCTGTGAGAGAACTTCAGATGTACTTCACACACATGAGTTGCTTTTACTGGTCTTTCTCCCTGATACTTGACTTTCTAAAAAATCTGTTTCCAGAAGTTATATTGTTGATTTCCTATGTTCACTTTGAAAAGCAAATATTACTGGAAATTTTAATATCTTAAAGGAAAGGACAGAAGGTGGGATCATGGAAAAGATGAATGGAAACTGCAGAGGGGACAGATTGCCTGGATGCATCATTCTCCACTAAACATAGAATTACATCCAAATATCCCAGCCTAGCACTAAGGTCCTTCACTTTTCTAGCTTTCTAATCCAACTACAGGCAAGGAATAATCAAGCACATTACACAATTCTCTTCTTCCCAAATATGGCTGCACTTTCTTACCTTCCATACAGGAATCAGCTTCTCCTCTTTCAATGTCTCCTTCCTCTGTCTTTCTTCCTTCTTTGTCTTCTTTTCTTCCTTCTTCTTCATCTTGGAACTAATATTCTATAATAATTTTAATAACAGATGACATTGATGGTGGTTGATACCAGTTCTATTGTTTCTGTAACACATTTCCAAGACTCAGTGGCTCAATATAACACAAATTTATTTTCTTAAAATTCTGGAACTCAGAAATCTGAAAATGCTTTTATGGGGCCAAAGTCAAGGTGTTGGCAGGGATCTATCCCTTTCTGGAAACTCTAGAAAAAAATGTATTTCTTGTACATTCCAGCTATTAGAGGTTGCCCATAAGGAGCTGTGTTGACACAATATCTCAGGCATTTGACTGCTAACCAGAATGTTGTCAGTTCAAACCCACTGAACACTCCATGGAAAGAAGACAGGGAAATCTATTCCCACAAAGATTTACCACCTTGGAAACCCACTGTGTGTCACTATGAGTTGGAATCAACTCGATGGCAGTGTTTTTTTTTTTTTTTTTTTTTGTTTAGAGATTGCCCACATTTCTTGGCTTGTCAATATCTTCCATTTTCAATGCCACCAATGTTGGATTCTGTCCTTCTCATACTTCTATTTTTCTATTTTCTTTCTATTGCCTCTATCTTCCACTTATAAGAAACTTTGTGATTACATTTGCGCCCAAGTGGGTAATCCAGGATAATTTTCCCACTTCGTGATCTACAGTTTAGCCACCTTAATTCCACCTGCAGCTTTAATTCTGTTTTACCATGTAAGGTAACATATTCACAGGTTTTAAGGGTTAGGGCATATGTATCATTGGGAGGAGCTCTGGTAGCATAGTGCCTAAGGCATTTGACTGCTAATTAGAAGGCTTGCAGTTCAAACCCACCAGCCACTCCTTGGAAGGAAGGTTGGGCAATCTATTTCCATAGTGATGCCACCTTGGAAACCCAAGGAGGGGTCGCTATGAGTCGGGTCCGACTTGACGGCACGTAACAACAACAATATATCATTGGGGGGAGGGGAAAAATATTCTACCTAACAGCATTGTTTAACATATTTAACATGTACTTGGCCAGTTTTATGTCATTCCATACTGTAAACAACCATTTAAAGGTACAAACATACCTCAACTTATTGTGCTTTATTTTATTGCACTTTCCAGATATTAAAGGTTCTTTTATGTTTGTTTGTTTTACAAATTGAAGTTTTGTGGCAACTCTGCATTGAGTGAGTCTATTGGTACCTTTTTTCCAATAGCATGTGCTCACTCCATGTCTCTTATGTCATATTTTTTTAATTATCACAATATTTTCAAAGTTCTCATAATGCTATTGCACACTTAATAGACTAAGGTATAGCATAAACATGTTTATATGCACTGGGAAACCAACAAACTCACATGACTTTCTTGTCACACTTTATTGTGGTAGTCTGGAACTGAACCTGCTATACTTCTGTAGTATGCATATATTAATTATCCATAATTTACAGTCAAGAAAATTGAAGTTTGAAAAGGTTATATCCTGCTGAAGGGTTAAATAACCCTCTCAAGGCCATGAAGCCCAAACTCACCAGCCACTCCTTGGAAGGAAAGTTGGGCAAAAGAGAAGGAAACAGAATCTGACTCCACAAGAAGCATTCTTGCCCTAGGGAATGGAAATAACGTGCATTTAGTTGCTTAAGCCATGAAGGTGGCCAATCCAGTTGATTTTTAACTTTCCATTAACTTGTTCTACTTTATATTCATAAAATATATATGATTACATATTTCATAAAAATATTGAGTATGTCCACTTTTCTCCATGCTCATTGCTACTTGCACAGTCCAGGTAATTTCCCAACCATCCCTGTAGTCGTCTACCAGTGGTGTACCTGCTCTGTCTTGTCTCCTTCCAATATATTCTCCTCTTTGCAGCAGAATTACTTTTCTAAGACATGTATCTATTTATACACTCCTTGATTAAAACCCTTCAAAATTTCCATTGGCTTTCAAAGACTTCCAGTTGCCCTTAGGGTAAAGTACTTCTTCCTTTAAAGTGGCTTTCATCTGGTATCTTTTACCTTTTCAAGTTCATCTCTGTTAACTAACCCCTTGCATTCCGTCCTAAAACCAGGTAAACTGTTTAACTTCTAACCGACTTTCCAAACAATGAATCACTCCCAACCTTTCACCATTCTGACTCCTACTCTCCTTCTGTGCCACGTTATGCGTAAGATTTCTCAGGCATCCTTAGCTGTCTACCTTCATCCCTCACAATCTGAACATGTGGAAAAACCTTCATGCTCTCCTTATCACAGCACTCACATAATGCTTTGTGAGAGGTATTGGCTGTGCGTATGTCTTGTTCATCATGCATTCTTATTACATAACACTGTGACTGACATATACACCTAAAGCTAAATTCATTGCCATAAAATTGATTCTGACTCATAACAACCCTATTGGATAGAGTAGAAGTGACTTATAGTCTTTCCAAGGCTGTAAATCAGTACAGAAGCAAACTGCCCCACCTTTCTCCTACAGAGTGGCTAGTGGGGTAGAAGCACTGACTTTTGGTTAACAGCCAAATGCCTTAACCACTGTGCAACCAGATCTCCTTGACATATACTGGGCAGTCAGTAATTGTCTGTTAAATAATGAAATTTATTTTGCCTTCTCTTCAAGTTATCTTCATCCATAAGGGCTCAGTCTCTGTGTGGTTCTTCTGCATACACTAAATCTCTAATTTCACAAATTTCTAGGCCTACTATTTTTTGTCCTCAAGATATTCTCCCAGATGATCTCTTCTAATTCCATAATTTTAAATATCATCCATATGTCAGTGGCCTCCATATTTGTATTTCTAGTCTTATTTCCAATATCCAACAGCCTATCTTGTGGCATTGTGGATAAAACACTCAACTGCTAACCAAAATTTGCTGGTTTGAACTCACCAGCTCCTCCACGAAAGATGAGGCAGCTGTTTCCACAAAGAGTTAGTCTTGGGAACACCATGGGGCAGTTCTACCCTGTCTATAGGGTCACTGTTAGTTGGAATTAATTTGATGGCAGTTAGCTTGCATGGTTTATTGAACAATTCTACTTGGATAACTAACTTTCATCTCACATTTAACTTGGTCAGCAGAGAACTCCTGATTCTCTTCCCTGAGCTACATTGATATGTGCCAGTGACAAGTAATTTATTCAATTGCACAAGACAAAGTCCTAGGGTCAATTTTGTCTTTAAATTTCTCTTTCTTTCACCATCTATATGCAATCCATCACATCTTCTTTGTCTACTGATAAAATGCATCCTGAGTCTATCCATTTTTCTCCCTCACCACTCATAACACTGTTCTATTCAGTCTCCTTTGTTTTTTCTTGGTGACTCCAATAACCTCTAAATGATTTCTCTGTTCCCATCTTACTCACACTGCAATAAAGTATTCTCCTTAGAGACTGATATTTAAAAATACAAGTCAGATCATGTAACCCCCCAGGTTAAAACCCTCTTGGGGCTTCTCATTGCATTTAAAGTAACATATAAACCCCTAATTTGGTCCAAAAAGGCCCTAAATGTGCTGGTTCTCTTTGACATCATTGTATGACACCAGTTGCTTTGTAATCTTTCAGCTTCTGGAATATACCAAGCTGATTTCTGTTTTTGATTTTCAGTATTTGATGCTCTCTCTGCTTGGATTCTTAGATCAAGATCTTTGCAGTTCTTGCAATTTCTTGTTATTCTGATCTTAGCTGTAATGGAATTTCTTTAGTGAGAACTTCCCTTATCTCATAATCTAATTGTCATCCTTCCCTAGTCATCCTCTCATTACCCTGCTTAATTGTATTCAAGGATAATGTCAGTACTGGTATTTCCCTGATTAATTTATGTACTTATTTATAGTCTGACCCTCCCACACTAAAATCAGGGTCCTCACTAATATTTTTGCTGTTGTATCTTTAGTGACTACAAATAGCAAGATGTTCTTTTTGTGAATGAAGGCTCAGTACATATGCCATCTCCTCAATAAAGCTTTTCCAAATATCTCCTCTTATAGTTCACCCCCATATTCTTTGCTAGTTTATCACCTCCTTGAGAGCAATGTCAGGTTCTCACTCCTCCAATTAGGCCTCATAGCATTCAGTAAAGCAAGCATCCAGCAGCTGTGTGTCACACAGCAGAGTCTACACTGGTGCACAGAGCAGGGTCCTTCCAGAATCTGGCATAATTTGTGCTACTTTTTCTACTTTCTTGCAGTATACAGATCCAAACATACACTTTAGAATGCTCCTGTCACCCCACTTCTCCTCCAAGTATGACTGGTGCTTATAAATGAGTGAATATTTATAAGTTTTTTAATTCTTTCCTGAGCTCCATAATCCTCTTGATCCATCACCAAAAATGACTCCTGAACTCAGAACTGAGAAATTCCAAACACAGAAGAGTAATACCCCATTGAAATATCTGGTTGAAGTCCTGTTTAAAATGCACAGGCTGGATTTACTGCTTGCCAATTGCCCTCCTTGGGAGTCCCAGGCTGAATGCTAATTTTCTGCTTGAAAATTCTGAAGAAAAACCCTAAGGAAATCCACCTATAAAAAATATCCCCTTCCCCGAATGTCCTCATAAATCTTTTTAAAATTAGTTTCTCATGGGATCATATTACAGAAGAATTAACATATGGACTTTGGAGCCAGAAAGACTTGAATGCAGATTACATTTCCTAAATGAAAGTCCCTGGGGTGGTGCAAATGATTGATGCACTCGACAGCTAACTGAAAGGTGGGAGGTTCAAGTCTACCCAGAGGGCCTTAGAAGAAAGGCCTAATGGTCTACTTCTAAAAATTCAGTTGTTGAAAGAGGAAGATGGCGTTGTACCTGTAACCCACATGTATGGTCCCTCTATGAACTTAATCCCTCAGTAACTAGGTAAAGCAGATAGAAATAATGATACTGGAGTTATGAGCAACTAAGGAGAAGATAAAACATCAGATTTAGTGAAGGCAGAGAAAAAGAGCAGATTAAACAACTGGGAAAAATTAACAAGCCTGCCTAACCAGTGGAGACGGAGAGATGGAGAAGAAGAGGACTCATTAGAAATACAAAAGAGGTCAGTGGAGGGAAGGAGAAAAAAAAAAAAAAAAAATCACTGAACCCACAGAAGCACTAGGAATTCAAAATACCCACATTAGAAGGTTTTGCAGCAAACTTGGGAGCTGAGTGAGTAAGATAATCTTAATGGGAAACAAATAGATCAAGACCCCTCTTGGCTTGAGCTGTGGCAAAGTCCAGAAAAGAGTGGGAGCAAGGGAGAAATTCTATCCATGTAAGGAGAGACCTGGAATGAGTTCACCTTGGTGAGCTGGAGTTCAACTCTTCCACGACTGTTTTTTTAGCATAGACTTGACCGGGGTACTGGGTTTTTTCAGCTTCTCGATCCAAGTGGAAAGTTGTGGCCCTCTATCCATTGGGATCTCTGTCAATTTTGAACTTCACATCTTTGGTTGACAGTAGAATGTCATCATTAGTAGACAATTCAAGAAGACACCAATTGCACTGCCTGTGCTGTCAGCGCTGATTGACCTGTCCTGTCCAAATGTAGAAAATGGGGGCTCACTACTAGTGCCTTTCCTTTTTTTTTTTTTTCTTTTTCCTCATCTCCCCTGCTTCATCCAATAGAAGAAGCACATTAAACAGCCACCAGGCCACAGGAGTTATTAAACTGAACACCTCACCCAATAAGTAACACCAATAACTCTCATGCCACGGAATCAATGACAGATGATGGACAACACCTGCTTGTCCCAACTCCAAATTCCCTTCACAACAAAAAGGGACCTGAATACACATCCTCACCAGTGATTCCATCAACATAGAGAGAGCTGGGGAGCAACCCAGTACAGCTGAGTTAAAAACCAAAAGAGTACACCTGCTCCACACTTTCAGATATAGTAAAACATAAAATCAGGGTGAAAGAAATCAATACATAACTGACAATTAAAGATAACAACTTCAAAATGTCTAGGAAATAACAGACAACCTATAAATAAACAAATAAATAAATAAATAAATAACAAGACAAGATAATAGAGATAAAAGCCCAAGCTAAAGAATTATCTATCATGGAAGAAGAACAAGCAATAGAACTATCTGAGAAGGAATTCAAAAGGTATATTAATAAGACTCTTTAAGAGCTCAAGGAAACCACAAACAGAATCAATGAGAAGACAAATAGTACTCTGAAAGAATTCAGAAAAACTATCCAAAAACAAAATAACAAGATAAATGCACAAAGAATTCATACAAAAACAGCAATTAGAAATCCAGAAGATGAACACCAAAATTACAGAGTAGACAACACAGTGGAAAGACAAAAGAGACTTAAACTGGCTGAAAAATATATTTCCCAAATAGAAGATAAATCCCCAGACACCAGCCTGTATGAAGAAAAATCAGAACAAAGATTTAAGAGAAATGAAGAGAACTTAAGAGTTATATGTGATGACATTAAAAGAAATAACATATGCCTCACTGGAATCCAGAACAAGATGAAGGGGGGGAAAAAAAAAAAAAAACACTGAGAAAATTGTGGAAGACTTGCTAACAGAAAATTTTCACCATGTCATGAAGGAAGAAAAGATATCTGTCTAAGAAGACCAACAAACCCCATATAAGATAAATCCCAAGAGAAAGTCACCAAGACATATCATAATCAAACTCTCCAAAATCAAAGGCAAAGCAAGAATCTTGGGAGCAGCTTGGGGAAAATGAAATATCAAGGATAACCAATAAGACTATGTTCTGATTGCTCAGCAGAAAACAAGCAGGCAAGAAGGTATTGGGGTGGAATATGTGAAACTTAAAGGAAAAGAACATGCAAACAAGAATTCTGTATCCAGCCAAATTGTCCCTCAAATATGGGGGTGATGTCAAGACATTCTCAGACAAACAGAAATTTCCTAGAAACAAACGAAGATGAAGATACAACTTACCAAAACCTTTGGGACACAGTGAAAGCAGTACTTAGAGGTTAATTTATAGCAGTAAATCCACATATCAAAGCGGAAAGAAACAAAATCAATACTCTAATTCAACAACTCCAACAGTCAGATAGACAGCAACAAAAGAAACCTACAGTATCCAGAAGTAAGAAAATAATAAAGATCAGAGCAGAAATAAACAAAACAACAACAACAACAACAAAAGCAATAGAGAAAATCAACAAAACAAGAAGCTGGTTCTTTGAAAAGATTAATAAAATTGACAAACCACTGGCAACTCTAAAAAAGGAAAAGAAAGAGAAGATGCAGATAAGTTGAATGATAAATGGAAATGGCGACATTACAACGGAACCAACAGATATAAAAAGAGATACTAACAGAACATTATGAAGAACTGTGTTCCAACAGATTCAAGAACCTAGAGGAGATGGACAAATTTCTAGAAACTCAAGACCTACCTAAACTATACCAGTTGGAGATAGAATACTTGAACAGACCCATAACAAAAGAAGAAAAAGAAAAATTGAAAAAGTCATAAAATAAACTTCCCACACACACACACACACACAAATGTTCTGGCACAGATGACTTCACTGGAGAATTTTACCAAACATTCAGGGACGAGTTGACACCAATACTGGTCAAATTATTCTAGAATATAGAAAAAGATGGAATACTACCATATTCATTTTATGAAGCAAGCATAACACTGATACCAAAACCAGAGAAAGACACCACTAGAAAGGAAAACTACAGAACAATATCTCTCATGAATGTAGATGCAAAAATCTTCAACAAAGTCCTAGCCAACAGAATCCAACAACATATCAAAAAAAATAATATACCATGACCAACTGGAATTCATACCAGGTGTGCAAGGATGACTCACATCAGAAAAACAATCAATGTTTTCCATCACATAAACAAAACAAAAGAACCATATGATCACATTAATTGATGCAGAAAAGGCATTTGATAAAATCCAACACCAATTCCTGTTCAGAACTCTGAGCAAAATAGGGGTAGAAGGGAAAATCCTCCACATATTAAAGGGCATATACACAAAGCCAACAGCCAATATTATTGTTAATGGAGAAAGACTCAAAGCATTTCCCTTGAGAATGGGAACAAGACAAGGATGCCCTCTATGACCACTTCTATTTACCATTATATTAGAACTTTTAGCCAGGGCAATAAGACGAGAAAGAGAAATGAAGGACATCCAAATGTCAAAGAGGAAGTAACATGAGCCTATATATAGAAGATCCAAGAGACTCAGCAAAAAGATTACTGGAAGTAATAGAAAGGTTTAGCAAAGTGGCAGGATACAAGGTCAACATACAAAAAAATTTGGATTCCTCTACATCAACAAAGAGGCTTCTGAAAAGGAAAAAAGGAAAAAAATACCATGTATAATAGACAAAATATTTAAAAAGATAAAAATATTTAGGACTAAATCTTACCAGAGAAACAAAAGTCTCATGTAAAGAAAACTACAAAACACTACTACAAGGAACTCAAAGGGATCTACATAAATGGAAGAACTTGCCTTTTTCATGGATAAGAAGACTGAATATTTTGAAAATGTCAGTATACCCAGAGCAATCTACACATTCAATGCAATTCTGATCCAGATAACATCAACACTTTTTTAAGGATATGGAAAAACTGATTATTATTTTTGTATGGAAAGGAAAGAGACCTCATATAGCAAAGCACTGCTGAAGAAGAAAACCAAAGCAGGAAGTCTCACACTCCCAGATCTCAAAACCTATACAGCCACAGTTCTTAAAAGAGCATGGTGTTGGTATACTGATGGACAGTAGACCAATGGAACAGAATAAAAAAACCTAGAAATAGACCCATTAATCTATGGATAGCTGATCCATTTAAAACACATTAAATAGAGGAGAGATAGCCTCTTTAACAAATGATGCTGGCAAAATTGGATATCCACTTGCAGAAAAATGAAACAAGACTCATACCCAATACACACACACACACACACAGACACACAAACCCTCAAGTTGCATCAAAAACATAAATATAAAACCCCAAAATATAAAGCTCATCAAAGATAAAATAGGGGCAAATCTAGGGGCCCTAATTTATGGCATAAATAGACTACCAAGCGTAACCCAAAATTCACAGGCAGTGGAAGAGAAGGTAGATGACTGGGACCTTTTAAAAATTAAATTCTCATGCACATCAAAAGACTTCTCCAAAAGGGTAAAAAGAGAACCTACAGAAGAAATATTTGCCTATGACATATCTGCCAAGGGACATATCTCCAAAACCTATATAAAACTTCAATACCTCAACAATAAAAAGACAAATAATCCAATTCAAAAATGGGCAAGGGACATGAACAGACAACCATTGTGGGAAATGGTATGGTGTTTACTCAAAAAACTGAAAATAGAAATATCATTTGATCAAGGATTACATTACTAGGAGTATATCCTAAAGAGTTGAAAGACAGGACATGCACATCCATGTCCATTACAGCACAATTCACTGTGGCAAAGAGATGGAAACAACAGATGAATGGGTATCCTAGCTATGGTACATTCACACAATGGAATACTATGCTATATTAAAGAATAAGGAAGAATATTCTAATCATCTCACAACAGGGATGAATTTGGAGGACATTATGCTGAGTGAAATAAGTCAATCACAGAAGGACAAATATTGTATTAGTCCATTATTGTAAACAGTCAAGGAAAGGCTTACTTAAGGAAGGAAACTTATTTTGTAGGTTACTGGTGATGGGAGGGAAGGGGAGAGAAAATTTTGGAGTAGTTGG
The DNA here is from genome assembly GCF_000298275.1 of Orycteropus afer afer. Classification (NCBI taxonomy): domain Eukaryota; kingdom Metazoa; phylum Chordata; class Mammalia; order Tubulidentata; family Orycteropodidae; genus Orycteropus; species Orycteropus afer. The sequence continues at coordinate 1,020,810 of NW_006921996.1, forward strand.
AGGTCACATATTGATTTCGGTGAGGGGAGGGACAGTGATATGGAAAAAGTCTGTGATCAGCATGATGAAATTGGGGAAAGGAAGGACACTGAAATATGCACATAAGATATAGACAACAGAGGCAAATAGTAGTATATGCACAATACTGCCTTGCCACTAACACCAAACACCAGGGTACAGATAAATGCATAGATAAGTGAGAAGATCAGGTGGGGGTCGGTGAACAGGAACAATCAGCTATGGGACAGCAGAGGGGCAGCATTCACATAGATGGAAAGCTGGCAGATAGGAGCGCATAGTTAAGAAGGGCATAGGGAGGGAGTAGTCAAAAGGAGAGGAGGGGAGGAGAGTTTGTTATGTTCAAGGACGGTAATTGGGGCATGAAATTAATGTACACAAACTGTTGAATGTGAAACAAATTTTGCTCTAAATTTGCACACAAAGCACAATAAAAATTTTAAAAATAAAGGAAAAAAATTCAGCTGTTGAGAACCCTTTAGAACACAGTTTTACTCTGACACACGTGAGGTCACCATGAATAGGAATCAATTTGATGGAAGCTTGAGGTGGTACGATCTAGTTACTTCACTTTTTTGAGCCATGCTGCTGGGTACTACTGTGCTGTGTTAACCTCACAGCCTTGAGTGTGTGCTCTTCACAGAGATCACAGTGTGAAAAGCACCCCTAGTGTTGCAGAAGGGAGCTCTGGTAGCATAGTGCCCAAGGCATTTGACTGTTAACCGGAAGGCTGGAGGTTCAAACCCACCAACCACTCCCTGGAAGGAAGGTTGGGCAATCTACTTCCATAGTGATACTGCCTTGGAAACCCAAGGAGGGGTCTCTATGAGTTGGATCTGACTCAATGGCAGCGGTGGCATTTGTGTTTAGTGTTGCAGAAGTTCCATCTGAGCTACAGTTTACTATAAAATGTGGATTTGAACAACCTATACATGCTAGTTATGGAGGTAGATTGAAAATAATGCATTTAAATTGCTTGACATACAGCAGATTTTCAATAAATATTAGTTCACTGTTGGTTTAAAGCTTATTCTTGGGAAGTTGTCATGCACATTGGCCTGGAAAAGCTTTAACACAGTCATTCTAAGAGGACATTTTCCCCCTTTCAATGTACACAAACATATAATTTGTCTTTGGATGGATTGAGACTGATTATTGTCTAAATGCAATGTTGTGCTTTCATCTGAGTAGCTTTCATTAGACACAGAGAATGTAACAGGTGCTGTTCTGTGGAGTGTTTGTACTAGGCATAGCTTCCATGCCCTGGCATGCTGACTTGGGAATCAACAAATGAATGTTCTATGGAAAATGTCACTCCCTGGGTCATCTTTCCAAATTTAATTTAAAGCACATTCCTTTACCTTAAGTTCATAT
>NW_006921996.1:1024341-1025907 GCF_000298275.1 Orycteropus afer afer
CAGTGTTTCGTTCTGCTGTGCATGGGGTCGCTATGAGTCGGAAACGACTCGACGGCACTTAACAACAACAACAACCACCCACATGCAAGATCCTCCACAGTGGCCCCTGCCTCTGACTAGGATAAAAACCAAAACCACTTGCTCCTCCCTTTGCTCAGGCTATTTGCCACCAGATTAGGTGTTTGTGTTGCTATCCCAGAAACCTCCATTATGTGAGGAACATTCCTTGATATATGTGTTACATTATTAGTGCCAACATGCAAAAACAATTTGGGGTGGGGGTGTTGATATTGTCTTCCATGGGGCAAACACAATACTCTTACTTTGCCTTTAATACTCTAATTAGGAGGCAGCTGGGACAAAATGCCATCATCCATCTGTCAGTTTGTTGTATTGTGTTCACTTGGTTATTCCTGTGATGCTGGAAGCTAAGTCCGTTGGTATTTCAAATACTAGCAAGTTCACCCATGGTGGACCCATGGCAGAGATATCAGACTAATATAGACTAAGAAGAAGGCCTGGAAATTTACTTTAAAAAAATAGCTGTTTTGGTTATCTCATGCCACTTTGACAAGAATATACCACAAATGGGTGGCTTGAACAGGAGTTTATTCTCTTACAGTTTTGGATGCTAGAAGTCCGAGTTCAATGTGCCAGGCTCTGGGGGCTGGGTGAAAGCCCTTCAGCCTTGGGCTTCAGCTCTGCCTCTTGCTCTTGGCCCACTGATGCAAGAAGCATCTTTTCACTTATGCAGCTGCTGGCTGCTGAGGCTGACAAGCCCAAGGCTGACAAGTGAAAAGGCACAGTCCTGATATTACCAAACCACATGGCAGGCCACTGATTCAATTCCATTATAAGTTTCAAGTTCAGCAGAGCATGGCAAGCTGTTAAATGAAGAAACAGCTACATGCAAGGTCCAAGCATGCCAAAAAGCTGTAGACCATTCCCAAAACTTCTCCTTATCTACAGGAAGCAGACCACATCCCTAACTAAAGCAGCTACTCAATTGCTTGTGGCAGATTCCACCACAGAGTTGATTTCCAGTCTCATCATGGGGAATAAGTACCACCAGCTGCCTAACCACTCAAAACCAGGCCAAGCCAAGTTGACATATAACCTTAAATACCACAATAGCCAATGAGAATCCTATTATCCCAACAGAATATTATCCATATAGTGCTGGAATATGAGCCCTCTAGGTTGGAACAAAGTGAAACAATGAATGCAACAATAGACTCAAGCATACTAATGATCATGAAGATAGCATGGGACCTGGAAACATTTCCTCCTGTTACACATGGGTTCATCATGAGTAAAAGACAAATTGACAGCAACTATGAGCAGTCAATTTGTATCCAGCAACACAGGATAGAAGAAAAAGAATATTGGATTGAAGCAGGAAGACTTGAGTTTGAATTCTGTTTTTATCAATTATCAGCTATTATATTAAAGACATTGCTTACATATTTTCACTTTTTTGGAATGGGCATTGTTATTAGTTAATAGGTCTAGATCTCTGGTAGCATAGTGGCTAAGACACTTGCCTGCTAACCAGACGGCTGGCGG
>NW_006921996.1:1026007-1034861 GCF_000298275.1 Orycteropus afer afer
TACTGCCTCGGAAACCCAAGGAGGGGTCGCTATGAGTCGGGGCCGACTCGACGGCACATAACAACAACAACAACAACAGGTCTAGATTTTAAAGTGCCTATCACCATGTTCACACATAGTAGATGCTGAGTTATTGTACTGATTCAATGAGATAACATTAAAGAACATAATATAGTGTCAAGGTTCTCTGGTGGCACAGTGTTTAAAGCATCCAACTGCTAACCAAGCGGTTGACAGTTCAAACTCACCAGTTGCTCCATGGGAAAGAAGTGAGACATTCTGCTTCTGAAATGATTTACATATTTGGAAACTCTATGGAATAGTTCTACTCTGTCCTCTAGGGTCACTATGAGTCATAATTGACTTAATGGCAGTGAGTTTGCCTTAATACAGTCAGGCACACAGCAGGTTCTGACTTATGGAATAATAGTTTTAATGCACAATATAGTATCTGGCACATAGGAAGTTTTCAACAAAAGTTATCCTTCATTTTCTACCATCTCTTCTCTGTTACTCCTTCTCACTATTAAGAAATTAAACAACAGATGTTTACTTCTTGCTTAGTCACTATCTCAGTGCCCTGTCCAAATCTTGAACTGGGCTTTCCTAACTGTACGTAAGTAAATCATGTCTGAAGGAAGTAGTTGAACTCATGATATTAGGCAGGAAGTTAGGACAGAAGGGCTGCCCTGGGGGGCTGGCACAAAGGGAGGAGGAAAGGGAGAGAGGTAGAGTATTTAAGAAGGTTTATGAACTAACACCTGTAATTTCTCACAATCATCTGTGAGATTTGACAAATTAAAATTAAGCAGAACAACTATAGACTGCCGAATATTAAAGGAGGTTAATAAACTAACACTTGCAACTGCCCACAACTGCCTGTGAGATTTGACCAATTAATCAGGGTCACAGGACTCTGATTCAAGAGGCCCAGCCCCACCTAAAGAATGCCACTTTCAGGAAGTATAAAAACCAATAAGTGAGGTTAGTTTGGGGTGTCTTTCCCATGGAATGGGAAAGACCCATCTCCACTCTTTGGGAGATGCCCTTTGCTTTTAAATGGCCCTCCTCACTCATGGAGCGAAGTCCATTTCCCCTCTGGAAATGTACTTTGCTTTCAGTAAAGGTTTGTGTGCTTGTGTGACTGGCACCTTATTAAGTAAGTTTGTCAAGCCACTCCCGAAACACCACTGCTTGCTCACAGATTGCCTGGGACTGCCTGCCTACAGATGATTCACTCACAGAGATTTTTCCTGTGAGTAGGGCGAGGACCAGGAAGAGGGCTTCTTTGCCTGGGTAACAATGATGCTAAAGAGTGTAGCACAGTGACCTTGGATTGGGATGGAGGCACATCAAAGAATGGTCCTTCAGGGATCAGAAAGGACAGAATTTTCATCGCAATAATCAATTACCATTTCCCCAAAGCCTGTGCAAAAAAAGGAAGTTAGTTTCCTGCATTTGACATTAACAAGAGTGAAAGTGATAATGGCAGATTTACCAAACTACAAATTACAGTCTAGGTTTTTATGCACATACATTTTGTAGAGAAGGGAATGAGCAACTAAGAGAGGAGAAATCAAACTTTGGGGTGTGTGTGTGTGAGAGGGGAGATCAGAGTCTTAAATGAAAAGGCAATAGTTAAAAAAGGAGTCTCCTAACAATTGTAGGTGGTTGTGATTATAAAAATACTCTACAATTTAATATCTTGTAATTTAGAAGGCCACATTTGAAGATAATGATAGTTAACATGATCTGTTTTTGCCAAGTGACAAGGCTATACACATTTTTTTTATTTAAGGTCAGTTTTATTTTTCTCCCTAAGCGCATTTCTATTATTGTTTTTTACAGAGAGCTCTGATAGCCCTTTTTTGTTCCTCCCTATTTTGGTGCCCTTTCTCCAACATATAGAATATTCTTTTCTTTCAAAAGAACAGTTCTGTTTTCCAGCCAACTCTACTTTTTGGAATGATAAAATTCTAGATTGTCACAATTAATGAGACCTTAGAGACTATGCTTGCGAGTTCAGCTCTCCCTTCTTATTGATGAGAAGACCAAGACGTCATCAGGCTATATAACTTGCCCAAGAACGTATAACCAGTCAATAACTAAATATCTTGCCTTTGTTAAGGAGCTCTGGTAGTGTAGTGCCTAAGGTATTTGACTGCTAACCAGAAGGCTGGCAGTTCAAACCCACCAGCCACTCCTCGGAAGGAAGGTTGGGCAAACTCCTTCTGTAGTGATACCACCTCAGAAACCCAAGGAGTGATCACTATGAGATGGATTCGACTCAACAGCACGTAACAACCCCCATGTTATACAATTGATCATATCCTGATATCATGAAGAACACTACTAATCTCTATCAACATGTTGACATATATATTTGATAAATGAACTTGATGGGATTTTTCTAAACGTTTATCTAGGCCACTGATAATACACTTTAAAACTGACCCTGCTTTGTTTTGTGGCATTTCATAGAAACTGAAAATTAGAGTAGAATTTAGAAATGATATATGTTAACATCTCACACAATGTGTGAATTTCCTTTGTGATATATTTGAAAGGTAAATATCTACTTCCTCTTTAAGCAATTTCAGTGACAAAGCTCTAGCATATGAAGTAGCACAGAAAGAATTTCTTCTTTCTCTGAGTCACTTTTTTTTTTTTTTTTTTTTGGTTGTGCTTTGGGTGCAAATTTGCAGAGCAAAATTTGTTTTACATTCAACAGTTCATGTATGTTTGATTTTCTCTTACTCATTTTTAACACAATACCTTCTGTCCAGCCAGCCTATCCTTTCACTGTTTTTGTTTATATTGATCCAGAACGTGAATCCTTTGATTTTAGGCTACACACATTATTCTCTAGTCTCAGCACCTGCTAGACTTTCTTGAGCCTATTTTTTTTAGGTTTATTTGACTGTATCATTAATTGTTCAAGTCTTTTTCTTGTTAGGGTTTATTGCAGGGCTAGGCAAACCACTTGTGAAAATGAACAACCTCACTTATCTTGCCTTCATTTTGATAGTTTGCACTGGCATTACCTTATTTTAGTGTCACAACGACCTCAAGGAGGGGACAATGTAAGGATTAGTGTTACAAATTATGAACAAATTTTGAAACCTCCTGTTATGCTGAAGGAGTCTACTTGATTCATAGAAGGCCACACAACCAGTAAGGACAGATTTCAGACTGCCACATCTGTCTGTATCACTCAAGCTCAGGTTTATTTTTAACAACATTGTGTATGTTCTCCTTATTAAAGCAATAGCTGGTACCTTTCACTATACCTGGGCAAAGTGAGGCATATTTTGGGAATGTGGAATGGTTCTTTGTGTTCCTAAAATCAATCTTCCCTATACTCTCCTTTTGTTAGCCACCAGGAATCCCAAGGATTCATTATCTTTCACATTTGGTCTATTGTGAATAGCTAATCCCTGTCCCTACCCTCTAGCCTGGTTTAGTTCTCTTAGGATGAAAACACAGCTTTTGTCAGTTTGTACATAGCAATAAGGCTTCCTAAATTTATGACAGCTGTTCCTTTAGATTTCCACATTGGAATCTTGCCTATGAAATATGTCCAACTGTTCCTAGGTAATTTCTCAGCTTTAGACTAATTCCAATCATGTTGAAACAAAACAGACTTGGGAGACATAAGCTCAGTTTTTAGATTCTGAGAACTGGTGTTTTTCATTCTGTTCCAGAATTAGAAATGTGTTGAGAAAGGGAAGGAGAAGAATCAACTGCTCTTGACAGCTGGCCCTTTGGGGGACAGTGAATGAGGAGGAAGAGTATGTAGCATGTGCATTCACTTTCCTCTCTTTGAACCTCAGTATCATCATCAGTAAGATAGACATATTGACAACACCTTCTACTGTTCTTGTAGTTCTTGTAGAACCACAAGATGGATCTCATGTGTGAAGTGCCCTTCATGTTGCCAGGAACACGAATGCCCACAAAAAAAAAAAAAAAACATTTTCTTCTTTTAAAACAACTGAGATCAGCATGAGAAAATGCTGTGGAAACTTTAAAGGTCTCATGATTTTCATTGTTAGTTCTCTCTTGGGTTATTTGAGTTTCACCCCTTAATTAGGAGCCACTCCCTTAGCTTTGGGACAGCATTATATCACAAAGGCTGCCTCTGATCGCCCTGGATAGATCACACCCACGTTTTTAAACACAATTATAATCTCAAACTAATCACAGGTTGAACCCTGGCAGTTTACAGCCTAGATAGGTTTGCACAAAAATCAGAACTAGTATTCACTACCTTTAGGAGCTCTGGTGGCATAGTGCCAAGTCACTTGACTGCTAACCAGAAGGATGGCAGTTGAAACCCACCAGCCACTCCTCAGAAAGAAGATTGGCAATCTACTTCCGTAGTGAAAACACCTCAGAAACTCAAGGAGGTGTAGCTATGAGTTGGATCAAATCGATGGCAGTGAGTTTTACCTTTAGTTTCCTCATTCCTGAATTCACCGGATAAGAAATGTGAAAAAGAGCTCTCACTTTTGGGAGACCTTTTGGAAGTCTTCCTGAAAAGTGAGTCCTTCTGGTTTAGGAAGCTGTGTTGGTTTACCTAGTCTCCAGGGAGTAGGTAGAGAGTAAGAGTCAACATGATATTAAAATGTGTACGCTTTGTAATCAGACAGATGGATTGATTAAAGTCCAAGATAAGCCCATTCTAGTATTATAAAGTATGGGGCAAGTTATTTAGCCACTCTGAGTTCCAGGGTCTTCATTTATAAAATGAAGATTTATTGACTATGCATTGGGCTGTTGCAAGGATCAAAGGAGATAATGCGTATGATGCATTTATTACATAAACCAAACCAAACTCACTGCTGTGGAGTCAAGTCCAACACCTGATGGTCCTGTAAGACAGAGTAGATGTGTCCCATAGAGTTTCCAAGGCTGTAAGTCTTATGCAAACAGACTGCTCCATCGTTCTCCAGCAAAGCAGCTATTGGGTTCAAAGTACTGACCTTTTGGTTAGTAGCTTAGTGCTTTAAACATTGTGCCACCAAGCCTTCTTACTTATCACATTCTCACTGCTGTCAAGTCAAATCTGACTCATAGAGACCCCTCCTTGGGTTTCCAAGGCAGTATCACTACAGAAGTAGATTGCCCAATCTTCCTTCCGTGGAGTGGCTGGTGGGTTTGAGCCACCAGCCTTCAGGATAGCAGCCCAATTCCTTAGGCACTATGCCACCAGAGCTTCTTATTATCACAGAGTAGATGTTAAAGAAATATTAGTTCCCTTTCTAGACTTTCTGTACACACTGGAGTCTACTTCATCAGCAGTGCTTTTCCTTCCCATGCTAGGTATGCTGTCCCTCTTCACTCCCTAATACCATTTTCCATTTTCTTCTTAAATATTTTCCCAGTCTACCTAAAAGCCCAAAAAGCAAAACATATTTCTCATACACTTATTCATTCATTCAGTCATTCAACATTTTGGCTCCTACCAAGGTCCTCAGATATGAGATGTAGGTTAATTGGAAATTATATTTCATAATAAAACATTGCCCAGTCTCTTGTACTGCATTAGAAAATAATCATTTAAGAGATACATTAAATCAATATCAAAGCTTCTGGGATGTTTTGTATTTTTAAAATTATATAAAGCACTCAGATACTTCAATGAGACTTGCATTTGAATGATTGATTTACATGTTCATATGTCTCAATTACTTGCAAAATAATATCATTTGAATAAGTGTTATATATATTAATTTATTTTCTTGTGAATAATGGAGTCATGTCATATTTTTATCATGTAGATTGTGTCTGGAAGTAACACAAATCCTGTCATTTACTAACAAAATAATTCCAGGTTTGTTTTATCCAGGGATTTAGATTTTTTTCATTCATAGCCCCTTGAAAAATGAAGCACAATGAATTCACCTAGGCATTCTATTTTAAAAACATTTATGGACTAGCTACTACATGGCAAAGACAATGGTTTCTCAGTTATGAATGCTTAGTATGCTTACGTAAGTAAAAGTAAAGGCTGAGTACTGTTAGTGTGTTGTGGAGGAAATGTCAGTCAAAATGGAGATATTGGATGTAAAGTTAATTGTTACTCTAAGGAAGTGGTAATAATCCTGATAGGAACTGTGAAATCAATCAGAGGATGAGAAAAAGATGTGAAGAGAGGTGGGAGAAGTGGAGTTGGGAACAGTATATATGGTTAAGAGGGAAGTGGTACAGATGGATTCCAAATGTGGAGTGATAATGCTTGGGTTATATTTTTTATTCCAACAATCATCAAGTCTTTGTTGAGTTTACTGAGTATGAGGCTGGAGATAAAGTGTGGCATAGTTCCTCCCCTCAAGGCATTTACTCACTAGTCTATGTCTATCACAGAATTACCCAGGAAACAATTCAAAGATTCATCTTATCTAGCATATCTCTAATGTAGACATAGATGTACAAAACTTGATAGCTTAATGCTTCCTCTCTTTCTGAATCCTACCTGACCCTCCAAAAAAAAAAAAAAAAGCTGAAATTTGATTTACTGCATAATTGTTCTATAGGAATATAAAATATTGGTCAAAATGCATTAGCAGGTGTTCTCTTTGACAATTGTTTCTTTCACTGTAAATTAATTAAATGTCATTCTTTCCAGACTGATGCTCTCTTTGTATATGGAGAGAAAAATAATAATAATTCTGGATTTGACCCTGTTGAGGTTAAAATCATCTCTCACATTTTAATCAGTCTTCCCTGCAGAACTGAAGACTTGGGCTTAGGTAGCAGAGAGAAGAAATACGGACGGCAGCATGGGAGGAAGTGAAATGAGGTCTAGTCAGGACTCTAACCCCAGTTCTGTCACAAATTCACAAAGTATGATTCTTTGCAAGTGGTTTGAGAACACTTGGTAAATATCTGCCTGAAAAAGATAGCAATATCTAGTTGTAGTCTTAAAGACTTACTGAGGGTTTGAGACTACTTTTTGTTATTGATGTTGGCTGCCATTGAGTCTACTACCCCCAATTCATGACAAATTCATGTGTTACAGAGTAGAACTTCTCCACAGAGTTTTCTTGGCTATAATTTTTCCAGAAGTAGGTCATTAGACCTTTTCTTTTGTGGAGCCACTGGGTGGGTTGGAGTTGTCAGCCTTTCCATTAGCAGTTGTTCTTAAACTGTGTGCACCACACAGGCTCCTGCATATGTATTTATAGAATCACATTTGTGACTTTGAATGTGGACAGTGTGTGTAAGAATCATCTGTGGTGATGGAACTAGCCCAGCTTCTGAATCATTGATTCCTTTTACCCTCAATCTCACTCCTCCATTCCAATAAACATGCAGAATATGGATATGATAAACGTATGAGAAAGAGGCAGTACTGGAAGAAACCATCCTGAGTTACACATATAAGTCACATCTTCAGATGGAAGTTGCTAGATTGTAAGTTACTGGGAGGGAGGAAGTAGAGATAGCAACTTGCTAACTATATGCCTTTACCTGAAAAAGTGCTTTACCCACAGCTAAACCCCAAGTAGTAATGTGGGCATTGGCTAGGGGAAGGGATGGGTTGAATTATCAGGATTTTAATTTCTGCTGCTAAGAATCAGCTAGATGGCAATTAACAGCAAAAACAACAACTCATAGTTATACGGCCTTGGAAAAGTCAGTTTCTCTCCGTTATCTTCAATTTCCTGACCTGCAAATAAAGTGATATGATATGGCAACCCCTAATGTTTTCCAAAGCACAAGCTCTAGGGATACAGACTTGAGCTTATATTCTGGCCCCAACAAATACTTTTGATCTCATGCAATTTATGTGGCATCTAGTCTGTTAATTCTTTTCTATTTTCTTCTTCTCTCCTCCAAATTGTTATGTTCTGTGTATCTAACAACTCCGTTTCTTTATGGTGTATCTCCTGCTCATCCTGCTTTTGATTAATTAAACAGAGTGATGAAGAGTAAATATATTAGCAATGGAGAAAGGGTCAAAGCTGTAATCAGACACCTCTGACTATTAAAGGCCTGCAAAATTCAACTTTTCAGTCAGTATCTGTAGACAGATATTAGAATATTAACCACCCTTTCAAAATCATAATGGTTTACAAAGCATCTTCAAAAACGTGGTATTATTTGAGCATTCCAGGCACCCTGTGAATCATCTAAGCATGCACTGTTTTTCATTTTTGCTGAGAGTGTACATGAGCCCCAGAAAATTTTCATAACTGGATCACAGATTTATTGTTAGTATATTATTTGTGCCCAAGCACTAATAAGATCTGAATACAAGTCTACTTCTACCATGTTGCCTCCTGCTATAATTACACCAACTATAGTAAAACCTGGGAAAGCCAGAGCTGTCAGAGAAACCTATTAAGTGAAGGTAAACTCAAATATTTGCTATTAATAGAGAGAAATAGAAAAGTAATAAAACTGCACCCTGTGAAAGGTGGAAAACTTAGAAAATCCAGAAAAACAAGGCAGTCTCATCAAGTCTGGCTCTCATGGTTTTCACTGTAAAATTACCAAAATAAGGTATATGATTGTTCAATATTCAAAATAGTTATTAAATATATTATGTCATATTACCTGTGAACAATACATTGAAGTAGATTTTAATTTTGCCAGCTCCATTTTACAGTTGAAGAAACACAGTCACTGAGAGATTAAGATATATTTCTAACTTCATGAAAATAGTAAGTCATAAATTTAGATGCAATTTTCTGAATTTGCTCCTTCAGTACATTGCGACTTGTATTGACAGCTTCTTCACTTAGTTTTGCATTTCCATAGATTTATGATATTTTTAAAAATGATTATTTAATAGAATAGATACGGATTAGAATACAATGCATTTATTTCACTGTTTTGTTTTTTT
>NW_006921996.1:1034961-1036205 GCF_000298275.1 Orycteropus afer afer
ATGCAAATTCACTTTCCATACAGGAGTTCACATATACTTTGTCTCATGACATTGACCACAGTTTACCACAATGCAACAGCTCCCCTCCCACTTTCTCCCCATAGTTACCTCTTCCCTGTGTCCATCCCTCCATGCACCCCTGCTTGTGGAGCTGTCTCCCTGTGCATAAGCAGCCCTTCTTTCTCCATGATTGTTCTTTCCAAGGAGTGTATCTACCTGAGGTAAATGTTCAACTCATATGCCTGTCTTTGGTTTGACTGGAAGCCATAGGTGTGGGTTCAATTCCAGACTTGAAGGGCAGCTAGGGGCCATAGTCTTAGGGTTCTACCAGGCTCTATCGGACCAGCAAACCTGGTCCCCCCTGCCATTTTTTTCTTTCCAAATGATTTTGAGTTTTGTTCCACATTGTTCTCCCTCTCTATCAAGGATCTCCTACATAGATCCCCTTCCAAGTGGCTGACAGTGGTAACTGGGCACCATCTAGTTCTTCTGGTCTCATAGTTGTATAGCCTGCAGATCAGATGGTGTATCAGTTGCTAGGACTAATAGTTTCCATGAATTTTTGGTTTTCTTCATTCTTTACCCTGGACAAGGAGAGACCAATTGTTGCATATAGATGGGAGCTTGCAAGATTTTAAGATCCCAGTTGCTACTCACCAAAGTAGGAGGTGGAGCAATGTTTTGAATAGTATGTTATGCCAGTTGAGCTTGATGCCCCTGCGACTATGGCCCCAAGCCCACATGTTCAACTACTCAGTCCCTCTGGGTAGCTTGCTGTGACCAAGCAGTGACCATAACCTTGCCCCTTGTCAGCTCTACTATACACCTGGGAATTCTGATCATTCACATAAACTTGTAGGACCACTGTCTTGCCAACCCTATACATATTCTTGGATACACTCCTAATTTCATAGACATACCTAATAATTCAGCCTGTCCACCCATCTATTCACCCCTATACCCATGTTTGCCTTCACTGACAACACAGTACTCTATGTGCAAAAGGGTTCATCTTTGTTGTCTGTACCTCCCATGTACCTCTTATGTCTTTGTCTTCCTCAATGCTACCATATTGGTTACTCACATTTGGTACATTGCCCTTCTCTTCACCCAAATCAATACTTATCTCTATCTATCTAACAGTTTTCCCTCCCCTCCCCTCCCACCCCTGGTAACCAACAAAGAAAATTTCCTTCTATAGATAAACCTCTCCTTAGCTTTTACAATAACAGACTAATACAATA
>NW_006921996.1:1036305-1047288 GCF_000298275.1 Orycteropus afer afer
CTCTGGACTGGCAAAAGTCCACATCTCAGCCCTCCTTTCTCTTCACCTTCTCTGTTTATCCCCTAGCCACCAGAGCAGGCCTCTGGGCAGTCCCTGGCTAGCAGGGCTGATTTTTAAGTTAATTCTTAGGTCCTACCACCAATCTGGAATCTCTAAGATGCCTGTGCTGTCAGAATTGCTCAGGTTCGCTGCCAGACTGCAGCTCGGTCTGTCTCCTTTTTTGGTATTTTCATGCAAATTCTTCTGCCAGTTGGGGTTTAGTCCACTTCCTTCAAGGCTCAGGAGTCCAGAATAATCTTCTGTGTCTGTGTTAATTGGTTTCCTTTTTCTTTGTTGAAGAGGATCTGTGCAGTCTTTCTGCCTAGTCCGTCATCTACCGGATCTCCCTATTTCACTGTTTTTTGAAATGTCAAGACATATCAAGAGAAAGATTCTTGTCAATCTAAAAGATTCTTGGTATTCAATTCCATTCAATGACATAGTTTCTGAGCCTTGATGTCACCAACTAAAAAGCTGTATGTCAGTACCACCTCACATAAAGTGTCAAATTTCTTTCATCCAGTGCCCTGACTTGGGTGTTTGGAGGTGAATTTATTTGCTGGGAAAAAATCATCTGTCTGGACTGCATAACTAAGTTCTCCTGAATTCTGTTGTGAGCTACAAACATAAATCCAGCATGCAAATTAACTAGTTTTATCCCAGACACTTCCACACTTTTTCTCTTTATCTCCTAATGAGAGTAGACCTGGGGGCACAGTACTTAAGCAAAAAGTTTGTTAAGCAAAAAGGTTGGCAGTTCAAACGGACTAGCTACTCTGTGGGACAAAGATGCAGCAATCTCCTTCCACAGAGATTGAAGCCAAGAAGACTTATGGGGCAGTACTACTCTATCCTATATATTCGCTATATGGTTGTTATGAATTGGAATCAACTTGACAGCAATGACTTTTTTTTTGGGGGGGGGGACCATATATCCACAATACTCAGTAGCATAGAGTATCTGTAGGTTTGTGGTGCAACTAAAAGTTACAATAACAAAGATTTTATACTGTTCTGGCAAGTCTGAGAAGAAAATACATCTCGTCTCGCTGTATTCCCTTGTGTTTTTGCATTTACTTCAGGTTTCTCTTTATGAGTTTCTTCTCTGGCTTGGAGAATTCTTTCTGTTGCTCTTTGTCCTACTTATAGATGTATTTTGTAGCATCTTCAAATAATAAAAAATACAATGAAGAAAAAAATCGTTTACACATTATGATTTATTGTTAAAATGTTTATGGTGGTGAGTGGGGATTCACTCTAGTTTATGAATAATATATTTACACTATTAAGTTTCCCAGTGAATGTACAAGATTGATGTTCAAAAGAGAGACTTTAAGTATGATGAATTGCTACCACATAAAGGTAGTCAATCTTTATCAACTTTCATTCAAAATGAGCTGGAATGGTTGCAGGAATGCTGCAAGAGGTTTACACCAATACTTTCTGCTACATTCTTTCAATTTCATTGGAAAAAAGATATTGAGCACCAGCCTGAAATTTTGTGACAAAAGCAGTGTGTGCTGGGGCTTATCAATATAAGCATATAGGCAGAATCTAAAATTCATTTAGATTTGGGGCTTTTGGAGTGGCTGAAGGGCTAATGCAGAATGGCTGAGATGTCAATGTTTGAATATGCGTGGTGTTCAAATAGGCAAGAAATTCCATCTGTTGTTGTTATGTTGTTAGATGCCATCAAATCATCTCCCACTCATAAAGGCCCTATGCACAGCAGAACAAAACATTGCCCGGTCCTGCACCTGATCCATGATCCTTGCTATACTTGAGTCCATTGTCGCAGCCACTGTGTCAATCTATCTCATTGAGGGTCTTCCCCTCTTTTGTTGACCTTCCACCTTACCAAGCATAACATCCTTCTCCAGGGAATGGTCCCTTCTGACAACATGACCAAAGTAGGTGAGACAAAATCTGGCCATTCTTGCTTCCAAGGAACATTCTGGCTGGATTTCCTCCAGCACAGATTTGTTAGTTCTTTTAGCAGTCCATGGTACTTTCAGCATTCTTCACCAGCACCACAACCCAAAAGCATCAACTCTTCTTCAGTCTTCCTTACTCATTGTCCAGCTCTCACAAGCATATGAGGCAATTGAAAATACCATGGCTTGTGCCAGGCTCATCTTAGTCCTCAAGGACACTTCTTTGCTCTTCAGCACTTGAAAGAGGTCCTTTGCAGCTGATTTGTGCAGTGCTATATGTTGTCTGATGCCTTGACTGCTGCTTCCATTGGCATTAATTGTAGAACCAAGCAATGTGAAGTCTTTGACAACTTCAATCTTTTCTCCATTCATCATGATGCTGCTTATAGGTTGAGTTGTGAAGATTTTTGTTTTCTTTATATTGAGGTATAATCTATACTGCAGACTGTATTCTTCAGTCTTCACCAGTAAGTATTTCAAGTCATCCTCAATTTCAGCAAGCAAAGTTGTCTTGTCAGCGTATCACAGGTTGTTAATGATTCTTCCTCCAATCTTGATGCCAACTTCTTCTTCATATACTCCAGCTTCTTGGATTATTTGCTCAGTATACAGATTGAATAAGTATGCTGAAAGGATACAACCCTGACACACTCCCTTCTTGATTTTAAACTATGTGGTGTCCCCTTGTTCTGTTCAAAAGACAGACTCCTGGATTGTGTACAGGTTCCTCATGAGTGTTCTAGAATTCCCATTCTTCTCAAAGTTACCCATAATTTGCTATGATCCACAGAATCAAATGCTTTTGGATAGTCAATAAAATATAAGTAAACATCTTTCTGGTATTCTTGGCTTTGAGCCAAGATCCACCTGAGATCAACAATGATATCCCTCATTCCAAATGCTCTTCTGAATCCAGCTTGCATTTCTGGAAGAAGTTTTCTGTCAATATATTACTACAACTGTTTTTGAATTATCTTCAGTAAGATCTAACTTGCATGCAATATTAATGATATTGTTCAATAATTTCCACATTCTGTGGGATCACCTTTTTTTGGAATGGGTACAAATATGTATCTCTTCCAGACAGTTGACCATGTAGCTGTTTTCCAAATCTCTTGACATAGCCTAGTGTGTGCCTCCAGTGGGGCATCCATTTGTTGAAACATCTCAGTGGGTACTCCGTCAATTCCTGAAGGCTTATTCTTTGCCAATTTCTTCCATGCAGGTTAGACTTTTTCCTTCAAGACCATTGGTTCTTGATCATATGCCAACTCCTGAAATGGATGAACATCAACCAGTTCTTTTTGGTACAGTGGCTCTGTGTATTCCTTCCATCTTCTTTTGATACTTCCTGCATCTTTCAATATTTTGCCCATAGAATCTTTCAATATTGCAACTCGAGGCTTAAATTTTTTCCTCAGTTTTTCAGCTTGAGAAATCCTGAGCGTGTTCTTCCCTTTTGGTTTTCTAACTCAAGGTCTTTGCACATATCATTATAGTAATTGGCTTTGTCTGCTTGAACAGCTCTTTGAAATCTTCTGTTCAGCTCTCTTATCTTGTCATTTCTTCCATTTGCTTGAGCTACTCGCCACTCAAGGGCAAGTTTCAGAGCATCTTCTGACATCCATGTTGGTCTTTTCTTCTTTTTTGTCTTTTTTATGACTTCTTGCTTTCTTCATGTATGATGTCCTTGATGTCATCTCAAATTCTTCTGCTTTTCAGTCACTAGTGTTCAACACATCAAATCTATTCCTTAAATGGTCTCTAAATTCAGGAGGGCATATTTTGGCTCTTGTGGACTTGTTTTAATTATCTTCAAGTTTAACTTGCATATGAACAGTTGATGGTCTGTTCTGCAATCAGCTCCTGGCCTTATTTTGGCTAAAGATATTGAGCTTTTCTATCACCTCTTGCCACAGATGTAGTCAATCTGATTCCTGTGTACTCCATCTGGTGAAGTCCACATATATAGCTGCTTTTTGTGTTGTTGAAAAAAGATATTTACAATGAATAAATCATTGGTCTTACAAAATTCTATCATGTGATCTCCAGTATTATTTCCATTACCAAGGCCAAATTTGACAACTACCAGTGATTCTTCTTTGTTTCCAACTTTTGCATTCCAGTCACCAGTGATAATTAACACATCTTAATTGCATGTTCAGTCATTTTCAGACTGCAGCAATTTATAAAAATCAATTTCCTCATTTTTGGCTTTGATGGTTGGTGTGCAAATTTGAATCTCTACATCAGTAATTTGAATTTATTGGCTTTCCTTGTGTTGTTGTTGTTAGGTGCCGTAGAGTCGTTTCCGACTCAGCGACCCCATGCACAGCAGAATGAAACACTGCCCAATCCTGCTCCAGCTCCATGATCCCTACCATACTTGAGCCCATTATCGCAGCCACTGTGTCAATCCATCTTGTTGAAGGCCTCCCCCTCTTTCGTCGACCCTCCACTCTACCAAGCATGACATCCTTCTTCAGGGAATGGTCCCTTCTGACAACATGACCAAAATAGGTGAGATGAAGTCTGGCCATTCTCTCTTCCAAGGAGCACTTTGGGTGCACTTCCTCCAGGACAGATCTGTTAGTTCTTTTAGCAGTCCATGGTACTTTCAGCATTCTTCACTAGCACCACAACTCAAAAGCATCAACTCTTCTTCAGTCTTCCTTATTCATTGTCCAGCTCTCACATGCATACAAGGCAATTGGAAATATCATGGCTTGTGTCAGGCGCACCTTAGTCCCCAAGGAGACATCCTTGCTCCTCAGCCCTTGAAACATTCCTTTGTGGTTGACCTTCCCAATGCTACACATCATCTAATGTCCTGATTGCTGCTTCCATTGGCATTGATTGTAGATTGTGAGGAAAGAGAACCCAGGCATGCCCAAAGCAGCAGGATGGGAGAGCAGGAAAAAGGTGATTAAAAGCCAGGAACCTGGACAGAGGAGCAGTCAGCCTCAGGGATCCAGATGAGGAGAGGAAACACAGGCATGTCCAAAGCAGCAGGGTGGGAGAGTGGGAGAAAGGGTATTGAAAGCCAGGAACCTGGACAGAGGAGCAGTCAGCTACAGGGACACAGGTAAGGGTGGTATGAGAGATTTCCAACAGGGAGACAAACTTGTCTGTTGGTTTGTCCTACCATGGTAACATGTTGATGTGAGTTTTGAGGCTGAGCCACTGGTGTTTCAAACCCACTGGGATGCACATGGTGCAAAGGTATCAGCCCAGCTTACAGATTGAGACAAACTATGAAGAAGGAAGAGGCCGTCCACTTCTCAAAGAATTGGCCAGAAAAAACCTTATGGCTTTCATTGTAGGCATGAATATTATCTTATCACTGACAACATTGTACTTGTACTTTAGGACAGATCTTGAAACATCCTTTGTGATGATGAATGTCAACATTTCTCTTCAAATTGTCATTCCTGGCATAGTAGATCATATGGTTTTCTGATTCAAAATGGCCAAAACTGGTCCATTTCAGCTCACTAATGCCTAGGATATCAATCTTTATGTGTTCCATTTCATGTTTGACAACTTCCAATTTTCCTAGATTCATACGTTGTACATTCTGTATTCTGATTATTAATGGATGTTTGCAGCTGTTTGTCCTCAATTTGACTCATGCCATGTCAGCAAATGGAGGTCCTGAAAGCTTTATCTGTATCATTAAAGTTGGTTATTCTCTGATGAGGCAGCTCTTTCCCAGTCATATTTTGAGGGCCTTCTGACCTAAGGGCCTTGTCTTCCTGCACTGTATCAGACAATGTTCCTGGATTATTCATAAATTTGCCCAGTAATATATCAGACAATGTTTTTCTGCTCTTCGTAATGTTTTTCCCAGCCAATTCTTTGAGAAGTGGATGGCCTTGTCCTTCTTCCTAGTCTCTCTCAGTCTGTAAGGTGCGTTGAAACCTGTGCACCATGTGCAACCCTGCTGGTGTTTAAAACATCAATGGCACAGCCTCAAGCTTCATAGCAACATGCAAGCCACTACAGGATGACAAACTGACAGAAAAATTTGTCTCCGTTCACTGTTCGAAACATCTCCATCCTCCCCTTACCTGGATTCTGCTGCTTTGTTGTTCTTGGCTTTCCCTCCTTCCTGCCTCTAGATTTCTAGATTTCATCTAGATTCAGGCAGATGATGTTAGAGAAATGGATGTAGGTGGGTTCAGGTGGGATATGTTTTCTGTACAATGACTTTTGCTAGTTAGACTTTTTATAACATTCTAGTTCCTTTATTAAATATGTGTTATTAAATGTCTATTGTGAATCAAAGGATCTCTTATGCCATAGTGCCTAAGGCATTTGACTGCTAACCAGAAAGTTGGCAGTTCATACTCACCAGGCACTCTGTGGAAGGAAGATTAGGCAATCTACTTCCATAAAGATTTACCATCTCAGAAAACCAAAAGCGGTCGTTATGATTCAGAATCGACTTGATGGAAGTGAGTTTTTTTTTTTTTTTTTTAATTTTAAACCAAAGAAGCTCTGGTGGTGCTGTGGTTAAAGCATTGGGCCACTAATCAAAATGTCAGTGGTTCCAACCCACCAACTGCTCCCCAGGAGAAAGATGCCTCTCTAAAAATTTACAGCCTTGCAAACTCTACTTTGTCAAATAAGATTGCTATGAGTCAGAATCACCTTGATGGAGTGGATTTGATTTTGCTTTATTGTACACCAAGCACTGATATAGGTATTCAGACATATTATAGAACAAGGCAGAAAGAATCCTTATGCTCAGGGAACTATGTACTATTAGGTAAGAGACAGAAATTAATTAATAAACAAGTAAATACGTATTAAGTCAGGCAATGCAAATTACTATGGAGATAAATAAAGCAGGAAAGGAGGGATATAGAGAGAGTGCTAGGGTTGAGTCCAGGGAAGAGCTGCTATTTCATTTTAATTGATTAGAGAAGACATCACTGATTGTTGTTGTTGTTGTTATGTGCCATTGAGTCGGACCTGACTCATAGCAACCCCTCATTGATAAGAGGTGCTAAAGGGACAAGGAGGCCATATCTCCTGACCTCCTCTAACCCCACCAAAGGAAAACAGAGTCACTATCCATAACCCAAAGCTTATTCCTGAAAGGCCAGGCATACTGCCTCCCTCCAGTCCTTTCACCAACTGTTCTTACCAAAGCATCCACCACCTCTCTCCTGGGTTCAATAATTTGCTGCAGTGGCCACACCGAACTCACAGATTATGGGGTTTATTAGGGAAGAATCTAGGCTACAATTCAAGTTCAGGAAAAATGCTCAGTCTCTCTCCCAGCCCACCATCTCTCAGCCAACAGTCTCTCACAGCCTGTCTCCCAGAAGTGCGTGCCCCTCAGTGTCTCACTCAGCAATGCGTGTCTCTTGCATCTCTTTCCCAGCAGCACATGTCCCTCAGGAGTGTGTGTCTCTTTCAGCAGCACATCTTCCTCAACCAGCAGAGAGTCTTCTGCCTCTAGGAGGCTTCCTTTTCAGCCTGGCAGAGTGGCCAAACTAGCCAATCATCAGAATTCTAAGTACCTGAGAGAGAGAGCAAACTTCCCAGAACTTTG
Organism: Orycteropus afer afer; assembly: GCF_000298275.1. Taxonomy (NCBI): domain Eukaryota; kingdom Metazoa; phylum Chordata; class Mammalia; order Tubulidentata; family Orycteropodidae; genus Orycteropus; species Orycteropus afer. The sequence goes on from NW_006921996.1 coordinate 1,043,842, forward strand.
CTCCAGTGCCACTCCCAACAGAAATATCCCACATGGATAACTTTTACAATCAGGAGCTCCTCAGTTGCTCACAGAAAATTCCACCACAGAGTTTACAAAGACTTATGGCTAGAAAAGCCATACCAGGTAATTTACTACACTGCAAGGGGATATTTGAGAAGACATATGAAGAAATTGAAGGAGCATGCCCTATGGATACTTGGGGAAAGAACATCCTAAGTATTGAGAGCAGCTATGTTAAAAGTCCTGCTGTAGAAGTTTTATTCACATATTTGAGATGATTAAAGTGAAAGAAAGGAAGGAAGGAGCTTAGTATATCTGGCAAGCTCATATTGAAGCCTTTCTACAATCTAGGCTCTGAGGGTTTTCAGCATCTAGACCCTTACATATTCATTGATATATCATATTTCTACTTTCTGAGGTAAATATTGAGAAACTTCATCAAGGAAATGAAATTAGATACTGGGGCAACTAATATCACCAGCCATACAACTTCCTCTAGGTCCAACTTCTTAGGACTCTGCCCAAAAGTGGTTAAGCCTTGGAGACTCCATGTTCTCTATCCACTTCCCAGCTGGCCCCACCTTATTTATCTTCATTCTTCAGCTTGGCAAATTGATCATAGTTGTTCTTATTGATACCTCTCCCTACACTACCACATCTTCAGGGATTTCTCCTCTCCACTCCCTCCTGGATCACCTCTTGTCCTTTTTCTGCCCTTGAGGGCAATTTCTGTGCCTGAGTAAGTATCATTTAGAGAGAGATAGTACCTACCCAATTTATAATACAAGTTAACTGAGATACAGGCTCTACTGAAGGGGTAATTAAAGTGGCATAAGAGTTTGGAGGAGGAGAAATTCATTCTGTGAAGGAAGTTAACAGAAGCTAGAGATGAAAATGACCTTTGGCTTGGGTCTTGAGGAATCAACAATATTTATATTGACATTAAGAGAGAAACAGACACAGAGAGAGGAAGAGTAAGAGAGAGGTTTATTTTAAAGAATTGACTCATGAGATTGTGGGAATTGACAAGTCCAAAATTCAAAAGCCAAGTGGCAGGCTGGAAACTCTAACATTCTTGTGTCTGAAATTGCTAGGACAGGCAGACTGGAAATTCAAGCTGGATGTCTATATTACAGTCTTGTGACATTATCCTTCCTCCTTGGGAAACCTCAGGTTTTGCCCTTGATGTCTTCATTTGATTGGATGAGGCTCACCCACATTAAGGAGGGTAATCTGCTTTATTTAAAGTCAATTGTTTTTAAAAGTTAATCACATGTAAATACCTTCATCCAGACTAGTGTTTCACCAAACAACTGAGCATATAGCCCAACCTAATTGACACATAACATTATCTACTACAACACTGTAGTAGGCAGAAGTAGCAGGGGTCAGGAAAATGCACACCACTTAGAAGGAGTTGCTTGTGAAAATATATGCATATATAAAAGTACACCATCATTTCAATTGCTATGAGTCAGTCACTTAGCTGGCTAGTACTGTGGGTGAAGAGATATTACAGACCATGAGACAACCAGGGAGATTAGACTTTATCACAAAACCAATAAAAGTTTTATATTTAACTGCAGGGAGATGTTGCCAGTGAACATTTTTTTTTTTTTTTTAAGAAAATTGTTCTTCATAGCATAACCCTAAGTTGATTTAGATGTGCTCTTTGAAAATGATGAGCCAGTAGGTCATGTCCCATAGTAGGAAGCAGGAAGTTGAAAACCTGTACAATGTGGATTTTAACATTCATTGGTGCTTAATATACATTAAGAACTCTCCTAAGCCCTTTATATATAGACAATCTTGTTAAATACTCACAAAGAGACTATCAGCTTGATACTATTATAATTTTAATTTTGGAAACAGGAGTAGTTTTCCAAATAAGGATAGATTGCTAGAGTTATGTAGGCAGGACCACAAGGGGCCTTAGAAGCCATGAATAACCTTCTCACTGAGTGGAGAAGAAAATGGGAGCCCAGAGAGGAGAAAGGCTCTGTCTATGGTCACATAGCAAGTTAGGAGCATAGCTGGGATCAGAGTCCAGGTTCTGTGGCTTTAGGTTCAGTACTGATTTCTCAGCAGGAATCATTGTACTCTGCAGGAACCCCACCTTCCTGTGGTTCTTTATATTTTTCTGCAAAATATTCACAGATGAAGTACATTGACACTGTATAATTTGAGAGGCTCCACTATACTACCACCATCATCAATGCCAGATATTTCACCATTAATGATAAATTCATTTGGACTAATCATCTCCCTACCTCATTATGATCTTTTTAAAATTAGAATCTTTCCAAATCAAGAACATTTTTGTAACTTCAACTACAGGCTCAAACATACCAAGGATTAGGAGGATGGCACAGGGCCAGGCAATGTTCTGTTCTGTTACATATGAGGTGTCTATGAGCTGACATGACTTGAATGCAATTGAAAACAACCGTTTTATGACTGCGTTTCTCAGAGATTTCCTGCTCCACATCCTTCTTTGCCCTTTTAGGAAGAATATCCTGGACTGCATTAGCTAATGGGTTATAAAGAAGGGTATCAGGAGCAGAATGTGTGGGTACAACAGATGATTTTCATTGTTTCAAGTTTGGAGCTGGCATAAACATCCTTCTATATCACCCGTTCTAGTTCCTGCCATTCTCTTCTATGGCATTAGGCTATGGCTATACTACCTACATGCTGAGCCCTGCACAATGTTTGCATGATGGTTTTATAACTTAAACATGTGCCATCACAGTGGTTTTCCTTCTAATTTTTCATCTGGATCATACATTTGCTGATAACTCTGTGAAGACCCTTTCATCTGCATGTGCTGCTTGGAAAGCAAAGTGGGGTAGGAGAAAACCAGCTCTTGTTCCAGCTCCACCATTCACTTGTTTTTATTCTATGCCATTGAGTTGATCTCAACCCATAGTGACCCCACGTTACAAAGTAGAACTGACCCATAGGGTTTCCTTGACTTTAATCTTTATAGAAGCAGATCACCAGGTCTTTCTCCCATGGGGCTGTTGGATGGGTTTGAACTGCCAACCTTTCAGTTAGCAGCCTAACACTTAACTGCTTGTGCCAGCAGGCCTTGTATCACCCTTCATTAACTTATGACAAGTCCTAGTGTCCCTCTATTTAAAGTAGCACACACACACTGAGGTTGGAGGTAGTATCAAACATCCCTTCCAAATCTAAAAAGCATGAGCCTGTGATTTTGATAGATTGTGATCCATTCCATGTACAAGAAGGAGGTCACTCTTTCTCTTGGAATTTGTGCTCTACTGTCTGAATTGGAGAAGCAAAATGGTACAGTGGAAAGGGCATTGTTGTTGTTAAGTGCCGTCGAGTCATTTCCGACTCATAGTGACCCCATGCACAGCAGAACGAAACACTGCCCGATCCCGCGCCAGCCCCACAATCCCTGCTATACTTGATCCCATC
>NW_006921996.1:1052378-1055227 GCF_000298275.1 Orycteropus afer afer
AAACTTGAGAATGCTTATACTCACTGCCATCGAGTTGGATCCAACTCATAGTGATCCCTACTTCTGTTTCTGAGGTGGTGTCACCACAGAAGGAGATTACCCAACCTTCCTTCCAAGGAGTGGCTGGTGGGTTTGAACCACCAGCTTTCTGGTTAGCAGTCAAATGCCTTAGGCACTACCCCCCATAATGAGGTAGAAAAAGGATTGAAGAAGATCTTTTGAGGCATGTTCATTCAACATACTTTAGCTTACATTTATTTATTGAGCACCTATTGTGTTTAGAGACATGAACATGGATAAAATATGACACTTGCCTTCAAGATGTTCCTAGTTTAGCCAGAGTGTACCACTAATGCAGTGTGTGGAAAGTGTATGCAGAGTTGAGATAACAGAGGTTTTCTATGGCTGCTATAAGAAATTATTACAAATTAAGGGTTAAAACAAACCAAAATTTATTATCTTAAAATTCTTCAGGTTAGAAATCCAACAGGGGCATTACTGTGTTAAATTCAAAATGTTGGCAGGGCTACATTCCTTTTCTGGAGACTCCAGGGGAGAAACTGTCTCCTTGCTTTTTCTAGCTTCTTTAGCCTTCCCACATTCCTGGATTCACAGCTCCTTTTTCCATTTTCAGTGTTAGCAAAGGCAGGAGCAGTTGAAGCAGTTGAGTCCTTCTATCATGATATTACTCTGACCTTCTCTTCTGCCTCCTTCTTCTATTTTTAAGGGTACTTACAGGGCCCATTTGGATAATCCAAAATGACCTCTGTGGCTCAAAATCCTTGATTTAGGCACATCTGCATTTTGACATGTTCCAGGGATTAGGACATGGACCATCTTTGGAGGACCCTTATTATGCCTACCACAGGAGGTTCTAGGGGCCCATTGTTACTGGGGTCTTGAAGGATAGATGAAGGGGAATCAGCCAAATTCTGATTTCCCCTGGAAATTGTTGGGAGAAGACATTCCTTGTAGTAGCACCTACACTCCCTGGATATACTGAAAAATGGCAGTGCATTCAACAAACCACATAGACCTGTGTAGCTGAAAAGTATTCATCTTCAGGCTTCATTTTACCACTTTGACACAATTAACTATTCTTTCGATCTAATATCATGTCCTCTCTGTTTCCCTAACATCACTATCTGCTTATCTTCTTTCAACAACCATCACAGTTGACAAACGAGTGAAGCTGGCCAAATGCTGCTTGGTGTAGTGCCTAAGGCATTTGACTACTAACCAGAAGGCTGACTATTCAAACTCACCAGCCACTCCTCGGAAGGAAAATTGGGCAATCTACTTCCATAGAGATATCCCCTTGGAAACACATTGAGGGGTAAGATCTGACTTGACAGCAGTGAATTTTTTTTTTTTAAATCTGTTTTTGTAGTTAAAGATTTTTTGCAACATAGTCATGCCTATTCACTTATATTTTGTCCATGGCTGTGTGCTACAATGGCAGAGTTAAGTAGCCAGAACAGAGATATATGGCCCTATGAGCCTAAAATATTTTTTATTAGGCCTTTTATATAAAAAAAATTTCCCCACCTTTCCTGGATTCTCCTCCTCTCGGCTCTTTTATCTAAATGAGACAGGGCTTGAGATTCACTCTTTTATTTGTCTTCTATTTTCCAACCACATTCTCCAACTGATCTCAGCCAATCTTATGGTTTTAGCTACCTCCTGTTGATTATATTCAAATTTATGCAATCGATTTTGACCCCTCCCAGTGAGCTCCAGATATAATATCTAGGATCTTTCTCAATATCTCCACTTGAATATTTAAGAGGGGTCTCAAATTTAATATTTCCTATAAAGAACTCTTGAATACTCTAATCTAGATGTCCCCTGGGAGCTCTGGTAGTGTAGTGCCTCAGGCACTTGACTGCTAACCAGAAAGAAGACTGGGGGTTCAAACCCACCAGGCACTCCTCAGAAAGATCATTGAGCAATCCACTTCCATAGTGATACTGCCTCGGAAACCCAAGGAGCGGTCACTATGAGTCGGGTCAACTCCACGGCACATAACAACAACAACAACATAATTCTCCCAGTTGATGACATCATCATTCACTAAGTTACTCAATCGTAATACAGGGGAAAAAGCTTTCAGTTTCCTCTTTCCTTCTCCCCATATCTAATTCATCAGAAATACAGTGATTACTACTTCTAAGTCTAAATACTTCTCACCACTTTATGTCAGATGCCATCCTTGTCTACAACTACATTGCTCATTATTGCATTTTAATAGACATTTACTTATCTCCTTACTCCTAAACTACCCATTCACTTCTTAAATTCACTACAAAGCAGCCAAGGAATCTTTTTTTTTTTTTTAAGTTAACATTACCTTATTTCTTCTTGTGCAATGGATTCTTATCTCAGTTTTTAAAACTCAAATTTCCATGCAAAGGCTAACAAGATCTACATAAGTCTATGCAATTTGGGTCCTATCTATCTCTCTTATTTGGATCTTCTTGGACTTCCTAGTTCTCCTGAATTCACTTGGTGGCTTGGACCAAACATATTCCCATCTCTGAAATTTTGTGTAGTTATTACCCTTTCTGCTGAGACTCTCTGCTTCCATATATTCTTATGTATTGTTCTTACTTATCATTAAGACCTCAATTTAAATATCATATTCTCAGAGAATTCTTTTCTGGCAGTCATTGCTGAATATTCTTCCTCATCTTCTTTCTTCTCATACATCACTTAGATAAATTTTATTTATAGCACTAACCATTTACAGAATTTATAATATTTTATTACTGCTTGCCCTTTCCATAAAGAAAGTCACTCTTCACCCTTCCCTTTCCAACAATAATGAATTGCAAACTACAGGATGGTAA
>NW_006921996.1:1057787-1058329 GCF_000298275.1 Orycteropus afer afer
ACTTCCGTAGTGATACTGCCTCGGAAACCCAAGGAGGGGTCGCTATGAGTCGGGGCCGACTCGATGGCACATAACAACAACAACAACAACATTTATTGAGGGCTTACTATCATAGCAGACAGTCCTCTAAGCACATTACATGTATAAGCTCATTTAATCCTTGCAACAACAGATGCCAAGTAAATTGTGTTGAATACAGGGAACCAAAGACCTAAAATGTTGTTGTTGTTAGGTACCATCGAGTTGTTTCCGCCTCATAACAACCCCATGCACAGCAGAACAAAACACCACCCGATCCCGCCCCAGCTCCATGATCCTCGCTATACTTGAGCCCTTTGTCGCAGCCACATCCATCTTGTTGAAGGCCTTTTAATTGAATTGTTTGTCTTTTTGTTGGTGTGGTGTTGACTTTTTATATAAATTTTGGAGATAAGTCCCTTGGCAGATATCTCATACCCAAATATTTTTTCCCAATTTGTAGGTTCTCTTTTTTCTCGTTTGGAGAAGCCTTTCGATGCATAAGAATTTAATTTTTAAAAAGT
>NW_006921996.1:1059076-1065203 GCF_000298275.1 Orycteropus afer afer
GGTACCTTCAGCATTCTTCGCTAGCACCACAACTCAAAAGCAACAACTCTTCTTCGGTCTTCCTTAGTCATTGTCCAGCTCTCACATGCATACAAGGCGATTGGAAATATGGCCAGTGTCAGGCGCACCTTAGTCCTCAAGGAGACATCTTTGCTCCTCAGCACTTGAAAGAGTTCCTTCATAGCCAACCTGTCCAGTGCTACACGTTGTCTAATGTCCTAACTGATTCTTCCATTGGTGTCAATTGGAGAACCAAGCATTGTGAATTCTTTGACACCAGCAATCTTTTCTCCATTTACATGATGCTGCTTATTGGTCCAGTTGTGAGGATTTTTGTCTTGTTTATATTGAGATGTAATCCATATTGCAGACTATGTTCCTCAGTCTTCCTCTGTAAGTGCCTCACGTCATCCTCACTTTCAGCAAGCAAACTTGTATCATCAGCGTATCTCAGGTTGTTATTGATTCTTCCTCCAATCCTGATGCCATGTATTTCTTCATATAGTCCAGCTTCTCGGATTATTTGCTCAGCATATAAATTGAGTAAGTATGGCCATAGATCATAATCAGCTGTCCATAGATGGGTTTATTTCTGGGTTTTCAATTATGTCCCATTGGTCTATCTTTCTATCATTGTACCAATACCATGCTGTTTTAACTACTGTGGCTGTATGGTGAGTTTTGAGATCTGGGAGTGTGTGACCTTCTCCTTTGTTTTTCTTCTTCAGCCTTTTTTTTTTTTTTTTTTTTAATCTAATGTCTCTTTCCTTTCCATATGAAATTAATTTAATAATTGGTTTTTCTATTTCCTTAAAAATGTTCATGGTGTCTGGATTAGGATTTCATTGAATGTGTGGATTACTTTGGGTAGTATTGACAGTTTCACAACATTCTGTCTTCCCATCCTTGTACAAGGCAAATTCTTCCATTTGTGTAGTTCCCTTGTAGTTTCTTGTAGTAGTGTTTTGTATAGGTCTTTTGTATCTCTGGTAAGATTTATTCCTAAATATTTTATCTTTTTGGTAGCTATTGTAAATGGTGTTGATTTCCTTTTCAAAGATCTCTTTGCCGGTGCAGAGGAATCCAAGTGATTTTTGTATGTTGACCTTGTATCCTGCCACTTTGCTGAACCTATTAGTTCCATTAATTTTTTGCTGAGTCTCTTGAGTTTTCTGGGAACACTGGTGGCATAGCGCCCAAGGCATCTGACTGCTAACCAGAAGGCTGGCGGTTCAAACCCACCACCCACTCTTCAGAGGGTAAATTGGGCAATCTGCTTCTGTAGAGATACCATCTCAGAAACCCAAGGAGTGGTTGCTATGAGTCAAAATGAGTTTCTTTTTCTTTTTTTCTTTTTCTTTCTTGGGTTTGCTATGTATATAATCATGTCATCTGTAAATAGAGATAGTTTTACTTCCTCTTAGCCCATTTAGAAGCCTTTCATTTCTCTTTCTTGCCTTATTGCTGTGGCTAGGACTTCCAATACAATGGTAAATAGAAGTGGTGACAGAGGGCATCTTTGTCTGGTTTGAGATGGGAAAGCTTTGAATCTTTCTCTGTTAACAATAATGTTAGCATAGTGCCCAAGGCATTTGACTGCTAACCAGAAGGCTGGCTGTTCAAACCCACAAGCCACTACTCAAAAGGAAGTTAGGGCAATCTATTTCCATAGTGATGCCACCATAGAAACCCAAGGAAGGGTCACTATGAGTCAGATCTGATTTGACAGCAGTGAGTTTGGTTTGGTTTTGGTATTGGCTTTGTGTATATATCCTTTATTATCTTTTCTATCACTATTTTCTGAGAGTTCTGAAGAGGGATGGGTGCTGGATATTATCAAATGCCTTTTCTGTGTCTAATGATATGATCATATGTTCTTTTTGTTTTGTTTGTGTGGTGGACTACATTGATTGTTTTTCTGTTGTTGAACTATCCTTACATACCTCGTATGAATCCCACTTGGTCATAATGTATTATTTCTTTGATATGTTGTTGGATTCTGCTGGCTAGTATTTTGTTGAAGATTTTTGCGTCTATATTCATAATGGATATTGGTCTGTACTTTTCCTTTTCAGTGATGTCTTTCCCTGTTTTTGGTCAGTGTTATGCTTGCTTCATAAAATGAATTTGGGAGTATTCCATCTTTTTCTATGTTCTGGAACAGTTTGAGTAGTACAGGTATAAACTTTTCCCCAAATGTTTGGTACAATTCTCCAGTGAAGCCATTTGGGCCAGGGCTTTATTTTGTGGAAGTTTTTTTTTTTTTTTTTTTTTAAATGACCTGCTCAATTTCTTCTGTTGTTATTGGTCTGTTCAAGAATTCTATCTCCAACTGGGATAATTTAGGTAGGTCTTGTATTTCTAGATACTTGTCCATTCTTTTAGATTCTTGAATCTGTTGGAGTACAGTTCTTCATAATATTCTGTTATCTTCTTTATTTCAGTTGGTTCTGTTGTGCTGTCACCCTTTTCATTTATCTTTTGTGTTATTTGCATCTTTTTTTCTTTTCCTTTGTTAGATTTGACAGTGGATTGTCAATTTTGTTAATCTTTTGAGGAACCAACTTCTTGTTTTGTTGATTTTCTCCATCTTTTTCTTTATTGTTCTTGTATTCAGTTTCATTTATTTCTGCTCTGATTTTTATTATTTCATTACTTCTGGATACTGTAGGTTTCTTTTATTGCTCTTTTTCTAATTGTTGAAGTTGTTGAGTTGCAATGTTAATATTCTTTCTTTCCCCTTTTTTGATGTGTACATTTATTGCTTTAAATTGACCTCTGAGTACTGTTTTCACTGTGACTAAAGGTTTTGGTAAGTTGTATATTCATTCTCATTTGTTTCTTTTTTTTTTTTTTAATTTCACGCTTTATTTCTTCTGTTACCCAGTAGTTTCTGAGCAGTGTATTATTCAATTTCCACATATTTGATATTTTTTCCTTGATCTTCCTATTATTGATTTCTAATTTTCTAGCATTGTGATCTGAGAAGATACATTGTAATATTTCAATTTTTTTTTTTTTTAATTAATTGAGCTTGTTTTGTGTCCTATTCTGGAGCATGATCCATGTGCACTGGAGAAGAATGTGTAGTGTGCCTTTATTGGGTGGTGTGCTCTGTATATGTCTATGAGATCAAGTTGGTTGATTTGGTTGATTGCATTGTCAGTTTTTCTGTATCTTTGTTGAGTTTTTTTCTAGTTGTTCTGTCCCTCCTTGAAAGTGGTGTGTTAAAGTCTCCTACTACTATTGTAGAGTTGTCTACTTTTTCTTTCAATTCAGTTATTATTTGCTTTTTGCATTTTGGAGCACTTTCATTGGGTGCATAGATATTAATTATGGTGATGTTTTCTTGGTCAGTTTATCCTTTTAGCATCATGTAATGTCCTTCTTCGTCCCTTATGCTGTTTTTCACCTTGAGGTCTACTTGATCAGAAATTAATATTGCCACTCCTGTTCCTTTTTGGTTACCATTAGCTTTGTATATTTTTTCCCCACCTCTTAATTTTTAATTTTTTTTTTTAATCTTTGTGTCTAACGCAGGTCTCTTGTGGGCAGCTTATCAATGAGTCTTCTTTTCTTATCCAATCTGCCACTCTCTTCTCTCTTTCTCTTGACAGTTGCATTTAGTCCATTCGCATTGAGTGTAATGAGTGATGATAATTAATTGCTGTAATGAGTGATGAAAATTAATTTCTGTCATTCTATTGTGTGTTTTGTTTTGTTATGTTGTTGGTGATTTCCTTGTTCCACATGTTTTTGTGTGCTGAGCTCATTTTGTTATCAGATGTTTCTTCTCTTTTCTTCATTATTGTTGGCTTTGTGCTTATTAAATCCATGTGTTTTTCTTCTTTCTGAGTTTACTTAGGGGAATTGTAAATTTCTTTGTGGTTGTTGTTGTTGTTATGTACTGTTGAGTTGGACTCAACCCATAGCAACCCCTCTTGGGTTTCTGAGGGGGTATCACTATGGAAGTAGATTGCCCAAACTTCTTTCTGAGGAGTGGCTGGTGGGTTTGAACCACCAGTCTTCTGATTAGCAGCCAAGTGCCTTAGGCACTACGTCACCCTGAAGTATATTCTTATCTCCTTAAGTTTGGAACAGTTACTTCTATCAAGACATTGTCTTGTCTTCCTCTCCATTTGAAAATTTTGTAATTAAAACTTTTATTCCCTCTATTTGCTTCATTGCTGGTGTCATCTGCAGACCGACTCCCTATTTCTCTGTGTACATTATTTTATGGGCTCTTTTGAGCATCTATTTCTGGTTTGGTTTCTAAGTGGTGATGTCGTGTCCTGATTTTAATTTGCTGTTCTTTGTTGTAGGTTCTCTATTGAAGGAGTCCCTTCAGCATTTCTTGTAGGGTTGGTCTGTTTTTTTCAAATTCCTTAATTTCTGTTTGTCTGAGAATATTTTGATTTCATCTTGATATTTCAGGGACAGTTTGGCTGGATATATAATTCTTGGTTGGAAGTTCTTTTTCTTCACGGTTTTATGTATGCCATCCCATTGCCTTCTTACCTGCTTGTTTTCTGCTGAGAAGTCAGAACACAGTCTTATTGGTTGTCCATTGTAGGTGAGATTTTTTTTTTTTTCCTGAGCTGCTCCCAAGATTCTTTCTTTGTCTTTTGTTTTGGAGAGTTTGGTTATATGTCTTGGTGACTTTCTCTTGAGATCTGTCCTGTATGAGATTTATCGAGTTTCTCAGACAGATATATTTCCTTCCTTCATGATATGGGGGATATTTTCTGTTAGCAAGTCTTCCACAGTTTTCTCAGTTTTTTTTTTTTTTTTCTTTGTCATCCCATATAACTCTTAGGTTCTCTTAATTTCTCTTATATGTTTGTTTTGCTTTTTCTTCATATAGGCTGGTGTCAATGGATTTTTCTTCTGGTTGGGAAATGAATGTGTTCTTCTTCCAGTTCTAGTCTACTCTTTTGTCCTTCTACTGTGTTGTCTATCTCTGTAATTTTAGTGCTCATCTTCTGGATTTCTAACTGCTGTTTTTGTATGCGTTCTAATTGTGTATTTATCTTTTTATTTTGTTCTTGAAAGATTTTCCTGAATTTTCCAGGGTACTGTCTGCCTTCTTGTTGATTCTCTTTGTGGTTTCCTTGAGCTCTTGGATATTCCTAAGTATACACCTTCTGAATTTCTTCTGAGACAGTTCTATTGCTTGTTCTTCTCCCATGATAGATAAATCTTTAGCCTGGGTTATTATCCCTATTGCCTTGTCCTTTTTATTATTATTATTATTTTATTTGAGGTTGTCTCTTGTTTCCTAGACATTTTGAAGTTCTTGTCTTTAATTGATAGTTATGTATTGATTTATTTCACCTTGATTTTATGTTTTACTATATCTGAAAGTGTGGAACAGGTGTACATTTTTGGTTATTAACTCAGCTGTACTAAGTTATTCTCCAGCTCTTTCTGTGTTGGTGGAATCATTGGTGGGGATGTTGATGCAGGTCTCTGTTTGTTGTGAAGGGGATTTGAAGTTGGGGCAAACAGATGTTGTTCACCTCTGTCATTGATTCCTGTGGTACAGGAGTTATTGGCGTTACATATTGGATGAGGTGTTCAGTGTAATTAGTCCTGTTGCCTTGTGGCAGTTTAATGAGTTCCTTCTGTTGGATGAGGCAGGGGAGAAGAGAAAAAAAGGAAAAGAAAAAGAAAAGTTTCCTGTATCGACCCCCCATTTTCAGTATTTGGGTGAGACAGTTCAGTCAGCACTGCCAGCATAAGTAATATAATTTGTGTCTTCATGAGCTGTCTACTAATGATGACATCCTACAGTCAATCAAAGACCTGTGGTTCAATATCAACAGACACCCTATTGGGTAGAAGGCCGCTACTTTCCAGTTGGATTGAGAAGCTGAAAAAACTCAGTGTCCTGGTCCACTCTGTGGTAAAAAGGATCATGTAAGAGTTGAACTCCAGACCACTGCTGTGAACTTGCTCTGGGGTTCTGCCCACTCAGAGGGAGTTTCTCCCTTTCCCCCACTCTTTTCTGGACTCTGCAGCAGCCCAAGCCAAGAGGAGTCTTGATATGTTTCCCAGTAAGATTACTTAATCACTCAGCTCCCAAGATCACTGCCAAAAATCCTGGTATAGGTATTCTGAGACCTCA
>NW_006921996.1:1065698-1069203 GCF_000298275.1 Orycteropus afer afer
ATATTTGAAATATAGTCCCTTACCATATACATAATTTGCAAATATTTTTTCCCATATGGTAGGTATCTTTTCATATTCTAGATAGTATTATTTGTGATGCAAAAGTTTTCAGTTTTGAAGAAGTCAAAATTATATGTTTTCTATACAAGATAATGTTATCTAAACCCACTGCCAATGAGTGGATTCTGTCTCATGTTATCTATGAGGTATAATTCACATGTTGTAAAATTCACTTTTTCTCAGTTCTTTAAGTTTCACAGATACATATTGTCTTGTATCTACTATCATAGTCAAAATGTAAAATAGTTTCATCACCCCAGTATATTTCTGTAGGCTACCACTAATCTATTTTTGTCACTACATTTTTGCTTTTTTAAGAATATCATGTAATTGTGATAATAGACAATACAACACCAGATGCACTGATGATTTTAGTGCATATAATTCCATTTGTAGTATCTAGTAGTTCTCCATGTTCAGGTATATATCTATTATTTGTCTATTGCCAACATTATGATCCCTGCTTTCTTTACCTCCTTTCATAGTTTTTATATTAATATTCTTTTGTCATTTAATTGTATGCATGGCTACTTTATATGATATATATAGCACACCAAAATCTCAACATTGTACTCACATATTCAAATTTCCTGATCATACAGGCCTTGGTTAAATTTTAGAAAGCTGACACAATAGGATAAAAATCTAAAATGAGGAAATTACAAGTGGACACAGGGTGGTAGCTTTCCAACTTATTTATTTATTTATTGGATAATTTTTTCTTCAAATGAAACCTCACGTGGAAGCTCAGCATGCAAATACATAAAAGCAGATTTTTCTCTTGTTGAATCCTGAATAGAAACCTTGTCTATTCCTACTCTTTCCTTCAGAGCACAGTTTGGATGTCAGTAATCTTGCTCATGACTTACTCTGAATTGATAGTTTTTTTAGAAGCAGAATCGAGACACTAGTGATCAGGATTGGTCTCAAGATGAATAAGGATAGATTTGAGAAACAATTAGCCTATTTGCAGGATTTTCATCTGGGGCGGTGGTATCCTCTCTGTTGTTTATTGTTCTATTGCCACTGGAGGAAATGAGAATACTCAGGGGTAATAATAACTGTCTTCACATAACTGAAGGACTCTTCTGTTAAAGCGGATGAGAATGATTTAAAGTTATTCAAGAAGATAGAAATAAATGAAAAGTGATTAATCAAACAAGATGGGAGAACATTCTAAAAACAAGACCAACAGTAGAATTGGCTGTATCTTCAAGGCAGTATATAAGGTAGGTTTTTCTGCCTGGTATGAAGAACTTCAGTAGGGAACACAGGAATGATCCAAACATTGAGTTCTGTGTCTGTGGATGATTGTACACACATAACCAGTAACCAGTTACCATTGAGCTAATTCCACATTATGGCGACTTCATGTGTGTCAGAGTAGAACTGTGCCCCATAGCATTTTCAATAGTTATTTTTTTCAGAAGTAGTTAATCAGGCTTTCTTCTTTCCAAGATACCTCTGGGTTATCTCAAACTGCCAACCGTTCTGTTAACAGTTAAAATTGTTAGCCATTTGTACAACCCAGGGATTCCCTGCACACACATAGCTCTTTTGTAACAGGTATCTATTGAACATCATCTTTTATTTTACCACTTCCTACTATCTATCCTGGAGGCACAGAAGGGAGTGTCAGAGTGGTCAGTAATGAAGATCTTTAAAGTAAATTTATCTTTAAGTCAAGTTTTCAATTCCAACTTTAAAAAGGGCAATAAAGTCAAAACTCACAGTTTCAAGTGTTCTGTATTTATTAAAATAGTATACATTATTTTATTTCAGACCTCTTTTCTATGACATGAGAAACATTTGAAAAAGGAATAAAACAGAATTCTGTAGGGTTGTGTGTGTGTGTGTGTGTGTGTGTGAGAGAGAGATGTATGTATTTGTTCTTGTAGCATGTGCTAAGGGCTAAGATGGGCTTTCAGCCATGTTTCCCTTTTATCTCTGTCTTTCTATAAACATTCACCTTCCTGGTTACACCTGAGACCAGTGATCTTCCTGCCTTTCTTGAAAACCACCTAGGGATTCTACCCACTTTTCCTTTCTACACTTAGGCATCCTTTTGAATTGTTCTCATTAGCATTAAATAATGTCAGTGAAGGGCTGCTCAAACTTGTATCTTTAATAAATCTGCACGTGATAATGCCTTTTGAAAATGAATCTGGAGATATACTTCAAAGAACAAATATTTCAAAACTAAAAGTAAATTCAGTATGATTTTTTTTTAGCTGAACTTTGTAGATTTAGTTAGAATTTTGCTTTTCTTTTGTTGCTTTGTATTACTTTTTTTTTTCTCCCAAAAAACACATCATTTCAGTTGTTTCAATTTGTTTGAACTTTGTAGTTTTTCTGAACAAGTGTGGTATGGTTGACCAGCTGATATGATGGTGAAGAGTTTCCATAAGTCAGGAATCAGAGTGTGGCTTGGATAGATCCACGCTCTGGGTTTGACAGTTTATAATCAAGGTGTTGGGTAGACTATCTCATCATGTGAAGGCTTAACTAGAGACAAAATCTCTCCCAAACTCATTCAGGTTATTGGCGGAATTAATTTGCTTGTGTTGTATGAGTGAAGGCCCCAGCTTTTTGTTACATGGATGCTTCTATGGCAATCTAGAGGCTGTCCATAGCTCCTTATGTGCACTTTCACTACATGCTTGTGCAGTTCATTAAGCCAGCAAGTATAGTCTCCTACTTCATGGAGGGTAAACAACAACAACAAGAACAACATACTCACTGCCCTGGAGTAAATTCTGATTCATCGTGACCCTCATTGGGTTTCCAAGGTTGTAAATCTTTATGGAAGTAATCTACTCCTTCCACAGCAGCTGTACACTTTCTACACTTGATGAATAGCCAGCCTTCTGGTTAGCAGTCAAATGCCTTAGGTACTGTGTCACCAGAGGTAGCTCGTGGAGGGTAGCTCTCTCTTTTTAAGGGCTTTCACTTCTTTAAATTTGGCTGATTCAGGATAAACTCATTTTTGATTAATTAAAAATCAACTTACTTGGCACCTTACTTACATCTGCAAAAATCCCTTCAACTTTGATATATTCTACTGGCTAAAAGTAAGTCATACGTCTTGCCCACACAGAGGGGAAATTTTGTACAAGGCATGAACACTAATGGTGAATATTATCAGGATTCCTTCAGGGTCTGTCCATGACAGGTGTGGAAAAAAAAAAAAATCACATTGTGGAGGACAAGAGGCTGATCTCCAGTCAATATAGTTATGGTATAAAGAGTTAAAGGGGTTATATACTGAAGAAATATAATTCTAAACAATGTGTTGTCTAATCTGGGAAATGTCTGAAACAGAGCTTGCTGAATTGAAAGGGTCAGATAAAAAAGCATGAATTAAATTCTGTAGTCAAAAATCATCAGTGGGAAAGGTTATAGAGCATTAAAGTTGTCAGCAAGGGCAGAGTGGCTAAACTCATAA
>NW_006921996.1:1069693-1085957 GCF_000298275.1 Orycteropus afer afer
TTTTATTTCTACACCTGAGCAGATGAGTAACAGAATGAAATTTATTTACGGGAAGATCCAGGCCAAAATAGGTCTATGCAGAGATTACCAAATCAAACCAAACTCACTGCTGTTGAGTCAATTCAACTCATAGCAATCTCTCTTCAGTTTCTGAGGTGGTATCCCTGTGGAAGTGGATTGCCCAATCTTCCTTCCAAAGACTGGCTGGTGGGTTTGAACCACCAGCCTTCTGGTTAGCAGATTAGAGACTATGAAATAGAAATTCTCAAAACAAAATCCACTGCCATCAAGTCAGTTCTGACTCATAGTGACCCAGGAGTGATGGCATGATCTGGCAGTAGTTTGCAAAGGTAGAGGCAGGCAGATTCTGAAATCTAGAAGATCTGGCAGTGGGCTGCACCTGCATGTCTCAATTCAGAGGAAGAACTCTTATCCTTGGAGGACTAGAAAGATCAGTTTAGGGCTACTATCCCTGAAGTGGAGGCTCACAACCAAAGAGACAGTTACCAGGAGGAGAGAATGAGATGTGCCACTAGGCTGACTTGACACTGCACTTGTAAATTTCTGACTTAAGTTACTAAACTGGATCTTAAACTTAGGAGCAGGACTCAGCCTGGGGGAGGAACTTCACCTGTAAAAGCTGGAGGGCAGCATGCTGAGCAAGGCATTACAGTTACCTTGACAAGCACTTACCTGTCAAGAGTTAGACCTGTCTGAGATATTAGGAATTCATAGGTAAGCAAGATCCTTCTTGCCCTAGGTTTGCTCACAGTGGAGTGGCATTATGAACTATTTCATCTACATATTGATTGCAAGCTGATTTTGACCCCACAGATGCCAAATCAATCCTGTAACTACAGACTCTCTCAAATATTTCATGAAAAACTAAGATTGTAATTGTAATAGTGATAATAGGTTTATTTATTATTTTTTTTAAAGGAATACTTCTTGTTATAACTTCCTTTTTGATAAGATGATTTCACACATGACATCTTTTCTGCCATTCATGTTAAGCCATGAAGTGTTTGTCATAAAGAACAAAGAGTTGGGTAGCTGAGAACATAGGACAATAGAACAGATGGAAGATTTGATGGAGAGGAAGTGTCCACTGGACAGAAAAGAAGCATAAAAGCTCTTTTGTCTTAATGGAAGAGAGAGAGGAAGATAAGAATGAAAAGAGAGATTCCAGAGTCATGTCTCTTCTCTCAGTGTTGAAATGCTGGGCCAGAAAGACAAGAAGTTAAAGGCATCTAGAGGAGCAACTAGAGGAGAAAGATGAAAACAAACAAGCTGTGCCTCACTTACCACTTAAGACTCTGTGTGGTGGAAGCTTTGCAGGCTGTCCCTTGGCAAAACAAGAACAATAAAACCCACTGCCCTCTTTGATTCTGACTCATATTGACCCTATAAGACAGAGTAGGGTTTCCAAGCCTATAAATTTTTGCAGAAGCAGACTACCCCATCTTTCTGCTGCATAGTGTCTGGTGGGTTTTACCACTGACTTTTGGTTAGCAGCTGAGCACTATGCCACCATTGTTTCCTGTTTAAGGTTCAAAATGACAAATTATGCAGACATGCTTTGTAAAATTTCTCAAATTTTCACTTGTATGCCTGGATTGATAGCTTTAGCAAGAAACTGCTTGAAAAAGAAGCCAACCACTCAGCAGGACAGTAACTCTATGAGGAACCAACAGAAAGTCAAGGGATCATCACAGAAGTGGCAACATAGTCTAGCATCTCAGGACACAGAATGTTCCCCACAGCCCCCTCCTACTTAGAAATTCAGAAGACCCAGTACATCAGCATCAGATAGTGATTTGTGGGCTGGCAAACGGTGAAGGGAAGCAGAAAGAAACCAACATTTAGAAAGAACCTACTATGTGTTCACAGCAGTAACTGTATTATTTTGTTTAACCCTCACAGCACCCAGAGGGTAAGTTATTATCCCCAGTTTAAGAAGAAGAACTTGGGGCTCAAAAGGTGAAATGTCTTGCTCAAGTCCCCAAACTTTTCATTAGAGACTTTGGGTTAATCCAGACCTATGATTTTTAATGCTCTGCTCTTGACACTACGCATATGGCACAATGGAAAGCTTAGCAGATCTGACCACATTTTATTTTTTCTTTAATCCAGTCAAAGCCTCTTCTAATTGCCTTGCTAATTATCTGTAGGTAACATGGGTTCTTGGTAGGAAGAGAAAGGAAGGCAGGCATTAACAGCAATATGCTGTATGCAGATTTCATAATGTTGATATGCTGTATTTACTTAAAGCTAATTTCAGACCTTTAAACACACTGAAGAGCAAGGATGTCTCATTAAAAACTAAGGTGCACCTAACCCAAGCCATGGTGTTTTCAATTGCCTCATATGCAAGTGAAAGCTGGACAATATTAAGGAAGGAAGACTGAAGAAAAGTAAATGCTTTTGAGTGTGTTGTTGGTGAAGAACATTGAAAATACCATGAACTGCCAGAAGAACTAACAAATCTGTCCTGGAAGAAGTGCAACCAGAATGCTCCTTGAAAGAGAGAATGGCCAGATTTCATCTGACCTGCTTTGGTCATGTTATTAGAAAGAAGTAGTCCCTGGAGAAGGATATCATGGTTGGTAAAGTGGAGGGTCAACGAAAGGGCAAGGCCCTCAATGAGATGGATTGACACAGTGGCTGCAATGATGGGCTCAGGTATAGCAAGGATTGTGAGTTCAGCACAGGACTGGGCAGTGTTTTGTTCTGTTGTACATAGGCTTGCTAGAAGTTAGAGCCAACTCAAAGGCATCTAACAACAACAACACAATTTTAGAACTGAAACCAATAATTTAAATGTATGTATTTCATTGTAATTTAATACATTTCAATGAAATTAAATCCAGTTCAATTCAATTAACAAGCATTCTCTATAAGACACTTTGACTAATTTACAGAGAAATAATGATGAATTGGAACTGGTCCTGTCTTGTCCTCAAGGAACTTACAGTTGGCTGTAGGTATTATGGTCAAATTATAAAATTTTATAAATATGAAATTATATAATATTTATGGAATATTTCTCATGAGAAGATATTTTTTAAAAATCTGCATTAATTCATTAACCACTACCTCCCAAACAGTATTCCTTACATATAAATATTTAAAAAGTGCTTTGTTTTCTTCACTGTTTTGTTCCACAACAGGGTATAATTGCAAACTTTGAATAGAAAGTGATGATGTAAGAGTCTTTACCCATATTTCTATTCAGAAGCAATTAGTGTGTCTGAGAAAATATGTTGTCTTTGTTTTCAAATCTTTAAATCAAAGCAACTTTCAAAATGACTTGGTAAAAATAATTGCACCCTCTATCTGCATGAGAAAAATACAAAATTAGTTTCTGTTATAAACCAGAGTATATTTCAGCAAGAAAAAAAAAATCAAATATTGAAAAATAATTTATCTCATCTTCTCAATGTTATTTTAAGCTACTGATTTTTATTTTCAATTTAAATGACTTCTTACAAATGTTTTAAAAATAATTGTTTCAGATTTTAAAAACAAAAGATTGTATATCTCCATTTTTATGTAAGAATCAGTTGTAATCCGTAATAAAAAAGTTCTTTTAGCTAGACTGTATTTTGAACTTGAATATAATTTTGCCTTATTTTAAGATCATATAAAGTTGATTTGGTTTTCCATTACCTGAAATTTCCCTTGATGGTTAAGTCATTGGATAAGCCTAGATTTAAAAATCATTGATATACTGAATATGAAATTAAATTATAATACCCAGTCTTGATAAGATTATTTAAAATAGTTTGTCAGTGGCATTTATAAGAGATTTGCACAATAGAGCAGTTAACCATGACAGTACTGCCTTTTCAAGAAAACCATGTCTAATCTACCTGTTTATAGTATGATTACCTTAGGTTAAGTTGATCACTGTGTTTTCTAGCATCACACCTAATATTGACTGTTGTGTATGTATCACAAGGAGAGAAGCAATCCATATTATCATTGTTTTCTAAAGCCAACTTTTCCATGACAATTTCCCATCATAACATCCATGATATTTTTAGTAAAATAGAAATTCAACCTATTAAAAAAAAGTTGTTTATTTCCTCATTTTCAATTTAATTGGAAACATTTTAATTTAAATGATTTCTAACATATGTTTTAAATTCAATGCAATTAAAAAATTTTAAAGAAATCTCTTAAATGCCAATAAAATTTGGATGTGTTGGTATTATTCTGCACGTTATGTATTTTACATCCTTAGTCTTGGCGGTTGATTCTTGAAGTCCTTGGTACCTCGGGGAATTCACCAATATGTGCAGATCCTCTAAAAGCCAAATGTTTTCATGAATCCTGCAATATGGAATTCAACTATTTTTATCCTCATATTACTTAAATATAAACTTGTAAGTTGCTGTTGGTCTGACTCATGGCCTTACGTATGATGAAGGGTTAATTAAAGCACAGCAGGCCATAAGCAATGGTCATCTTGTCTGTCAAGATTTATAGACCTTTCAAACAATAAACAAAAGGCTCAAAACACAGAACAGAGTGCTCTAACCGGTCAATAGACAGCAGACAATGGAGGGTGGGCATATGTATCAAAACCGAGTAATAGTATACTAGGAATCAAGTTAAAATCTACCTAACATCGTTTATAACCCACATTAAAAGCCCAAAATAAATCCAGGGCTGCCAAGAAACCACTGCATGAGAGACCCAAGACCCTTGAACCAAGAGAAAAAAAAAAAAAAAAAAAGATTACCCAATCATAATTATGGTTCTTTGTTTTTACTTTAACCAATCATGCATGTAAGTAATTTACTCATTGGTACATGTTCTAATGATTGTAAAGGGCACTTTGAAAGACCCTTATTGCAATGAATCAGCACTTACCAAAATTGTATAAAAGCACTTACTAATTTTACTTTGGATTTTGGCCTGTTTATAGTCACAGTGCTTTCAGCCTATTTCCCATTATTTACTTTCATTTTCTAATGCATCACAATAAAAGATCTCTTTTGCTGCAGAATGCTCTGAGGAAAATTCATTTTACTACATGTTTAACAGAATGAAATGTTGCCTGGGCCTGCACCATCTCCATGATCTTTGATGTATTTGAGCTCATTGTTGCTTAAACTTAAAACTAGGTAGAAACTCCTTACGCTTGCAGCTCATACTACTCTGAAGTCAAAATAAATTTACAAACTAAAACCAAACCAAATTATAAAAGAAAAAGAAAAATTGTCAAGAGTAATTTAATTTTGCAAAAACTAAATTGCTGCTTGTACTGCAATTATAGACTGGACTACAGCTATAATTGTAACATTCCAATCCTTCTGAGTTTGACTAACACATTTTTCCCCCATCACTTTTTGCTCTACTTCAGAACCTGAATTCCTGTGGTTCACAATGATGTCATTTGAAGTTCATACAGAAGGATGCATGATTTGCCTACTAAATCTGTCACTGTTCTTTTCTCCTTAGCCTGGTACAATTAAAGTAGCACTGTTTGACTGGAGACAACTCATTTGTAAATATAATTACAAACTTGGACACTGGAACTGTGAGAAAGAAAGGAAGAAAGAAAAAAGGAAAGAGAAAAAACAGTCATGCTGATTATTCAAAATATGCTATTTCCTTTTTTGAAATTATATTTTAGTGGTTATCAATGATGTAAGAAATTTTAGAACTTCTGGAAGTAACTTAAAGATCTCTGAGAACTTGACATTGGACTTCTGTTTATGGAAACAATTAAATAACACTGAAAGAGAACCGTTCTCACCCAATATAACACACATTCTCCTTCAGTTTGACTCTGGAGGTGGCAGCAGGTAAAACCTGAGGCTGGACATTAGGTAATCCTGTGGTAAGTTATGTGAGAATGACTTGGTAGAAATGTCCTTGAAGTCTTGACATGTGGGTGGTCTAAAGAGTCAAGTCGAACAAAAAGTGATATACAACTATATGTAGAGTCTAGGTTCTTAAAAACAGCCCTATGTTTCCCACATGGAATAACCCTTTGAGATGCTATGCAAAAGCCAATGGTCTCCCATATGTATATGCACATCTGACATCAGAAGTTCAGAGCACTCAAGTGCTTGATGGACAGTTCACACCTTACCATCTGTTTTCTTGATCTAAAATCAACATTTATCTAGTTACCAGAACTGGTTAAGAAATAAACACTGAACAAACCTTGGACATTCCTATATTAGTTAAAGAAAGCCTGCCAGTTTACCATGTCATTTTCAAATTAGGGCTATAGTATAGCCTAGAATTGAGAGATCTACATTCTACTTTGGAGCCTGCCACCTTAGAACTACATGACCTTGAGTAAGGTGGTTAACTGTGGCAGCATCTGATTGTTCTGCTGTTAAATGGGAATAATAGCAGCACTTACCCCTGTGAGAGCTGCACTGAGGAACTAAATGAAATAGAGCAGGAGAAGTTCTTGATACAGTACTTGGACCAGAGCAAGTGCTCAATGAATCAAACCATTATTATTTACATTAACACAATAATTTATTGATACTCATATGGACATGTGGAATGACATCTCTAGAACAGTGGTTCTTCACCTTGTCTAGTGAGGAGATGTAAAAAGTATTAATGCCTGAATGCAAACCCAAGAGATTCTGATTTACTTTATTATGGAGAGTGTCTAGGGCTGTTGTTGTTGTTAGGTGCCTTCAAGTTATTTCTGACTCATAGGAACACTATGCACAGCAGAATGAAACACCACCCGATCCCGCGCCAGCTCCCTGATCCTTGCTATACTTGAGCTCATTGTCGCAGCCACTGTGTCGATCCATCTTGTTGAAGGCCTTCCCCTCTTTCGTCGACCCTCCACCTTACCAAGCATGACATCCTTCTCAAGAGAATGGTCCCTTCTGACAACATAAACAAAGTAAGTGAGATGAAGTCTGGCCATTCTCGCTTCCAAGGAGCATTTCAGCTCCACTTCCTCCAGGACAGAATTGTTAGTTCTTTTAGCAGCCCATGGTACTTTCAGTACTCTTCCCCAGCACCACAACTCAAAAGCATCAACTCTTCTTTGGTCTTCCTTATTAATTGTTCAGCTAAAACATGCATGTGAAGCAATTAAAAATATCATGGCTCTTGTCAAGTGCAACTTAGTCCTCAAGGTGACATCTTCACTCCTTACCACTTGAAAGAGGTCTCTTGCAGCTGACTTGCCAAGTGCTACACGACGTCTAATGTCCTGACTGTTGTTTCCATTGGCATCGATTGTAGAACCAAGTAATATGAATTCTTTGACAACCTCAATCTTTTCTCCATTTATTGTAATGCTGCTTATAGGTTCAGTTGTGTGAGGATTTTTGCTTTCTTTATATTGAGATGTAATCCATACTGCAGACTGTATTCTTCAATTTTCATCAGTAAAAGCCTCAAGTCATCCTCACTTTCAGCAAGCAATGTTGTGTCATTAGCATATTTCAGGTTGTTAATGATCCTTCCTCCAATCTTGATGTCACGTTTTTCTTCATATACTCCAGCTTCTCGGATTATTTGCTCAGCATATAAATTGAATATATATGGGGGAAGGATACAACCCTGACACAATCCCTTCTTGATTTTAAACCATGCAGTGTCCCCTTGTTCGGTTTGAACAACAGCCTCCTGGTGAATGTATAGGTTCCTCATGAGCATAATTAAGTGTTCGGGAATTCTCATTCCTTTCAATGTTATCCACAATTTATTATGATCCACACAATCAAATGCCTTTGCACAGTGAATAAAAAACAAGTAAACATCTTTCTGGTATTCTTTGCCTTGAGGTAAGATCCATCTGACAGCAGCTATGATACCCCTTGTTCCACATCCTCTTCTGAATCCAGCTTGCACCTCTGGAGTTCTCTGTCAGTATACTGTTGCAACCATTTTTTAATTATGTTCAGTAACATTTTACTTACCTGCGATATTAATGATATTGTTTGATAATTTCTACATTCTGTGGGATCACCTTTCTTTGGCATTGGTACAAACATGGATCTCTTCTGGTAAGGTGGCCAGATAGCTGTCTTCCAAGTCTCTTGGCATAACAAGTGAGTGCCTCCAGTAGAGTATCCATTTGTTGAAACATCTCAATGGATATTCCATCAATTTCTGGAGCTTTGTTCTTTGCCAATTCCTTCACTCCAGGTTCGACTTGCTCCTTCAGTACTTTTGGTTGTAGATCACATGGCACCTGCTGAAATTGATGATGATCTACCAGTTCTTTTTGGTACAATGACTATGTATTCCTTCCATCTTTTGACGTTTCCTGCATCATTCAATATTTTGCTCATAGAATCTTTCAATATTGCAACTCAAGGCTTAAATTTTTTCCTCAGTTCTTTCAGCTTGAGAAATGCTGAGCCTGTTCTTCCCTTTTGATTTTCTAACTCCAGGTCTTTGCACATTTCATTATAGTAATTGGCTTTGTCTGCTTGAGCTGCTCTTTGAAATCTTCTGTTCAGCACTTTTATCTTGTCATTTCTTCCGTTTGCTTAGCTACTCTCCACTAAAGGGCAAGTATCAGAGTCTCTTCTGTCATCCATTTTTGTCTTCTCTTCTTTTCTCTCTTTTTAGTGGCCTCTTGCTTTCTTCATGCATGATGTTTTTGGTGTCATCCCACAATTCTTCTGGGTTTTGGTCATTGGTGTTCAATGCATCAAATCTATTCTTTAGATGGTCTCTAAATTCAGGAGGGACACATCCAAGGTCGTATTTTGTCTCTCGTGGACTTGTTTTAATTTTCTTTAACTTCAAGTTGAACTTGCATATGAGCAGTTGATGGTCTGTTCCACAATCAGCTCCTGGACTGGTTTTGGCTAAAGATTTTAAGCTTTTCCATTTCCTCTTACCACAGATGTAGTCAATCTGATTCCTGTGTGTCCCATCTCATAAAGTCCACATGTACAGACATGATTTGTGTTGTTGAAAAAGGTATTTTTGATGAATAAGTCGTTGGTTTTGCAATATTCTACAATGTGATTTCCAGCATTGTTTCTGCCATCAAGGCCGGATTTTCCAACTACTGGTGATTCTTCTTTATTTCCAACTTTTGCACTCCATTCACCAGTGATAATTAACACATCCTGATTGCACATTCTGTCAATTTCAGACTGCTGAAGTTGATAAAAATCTTCAATTTCATCATCTTTGGCGTTGGTGCTTGTGCATAAATTTGAATAATAGTCATATTAACTGGTCTTGCTTGTAGGCATATGGATATTATCCTATCACTGACAGCATTATACTTCAGCACAGATCTTGATACATCCTTTGTGATGATGAATGCCATGCCATTCCTCTTCAAATAGTCATTCCCAGCGTAGTAGATCATATGGTTGTCTGATTCAAAATGGCCAAAACTGGTTTGTTTCAGCTCATTAACACCTAGGATATCAATCTTTTTGCATTCCATTTCATTTTTGACAATTTCCAATTTTCCTAGAGTCATGCTTCATACATTCCATGTTCTAATTATTAATGGATGTTTGCAGCTGTTTCTCCTCAATTTGAGGAGATTGCATTTGTCAGCAAATGAAGATATTGAAAGCTTCACCTTATCCATAGCAGTAAGGCTGGCTTTACTCTGATGATGCAGCTCTTTCCCAGTCATATTTTGAGAGCCTTCTAAATTAAGTGACTCATCTTCCTCCTCTGTATTGGACAATATCTCCAGATTATTCATAAAGTTGTGCAGCAATGTATCAGACAGTGTTTCTCTGCTATTCATAATGTTTTCCCTGGCCAATTCTTTGAGAAGTGGATGGGTATAGCTAAAGCAAATGGATGGGAATCAATTATTTGAGAAGGGGAGGGAACCTACGCCATGCCTCACAAGGGGCAAAGCAGGAAAGCAAGGAAGAGGAGAGCAAAAGGCCAAGGGGACTGGGACAGAGTGAGGAGTCAGTGGCTAGGACATCAGGGGTTAAAAGCTCCCAGCGGTTATAGCATACACCCAAGATTGAGAATCACAGCCCTAGAAGTGCCCACAATAAGTGTAATCTGATGCTAGAAATACTGGCATTTTGGACTCTTCTCCCAGTCTGACAGCTGATAATTGGTGTCCTTGAACAAATTACCTTCCCACTCAATTTCCCATTTATATAGTACAAAGGCTAGATGTCATATAAGCCTCACAGATTTAAAATTCTTTGCTGTACAAGCTCAGAGCTGAGAGGAAACAAACAAACAAACAAAACCCAGGTTATAGCTATAGCTCCAATCTGCTTTGGAAAAAAAGTTGAATCAATGAAGCAGCTATTTTTAAACTATTCATTTGGAGTGAAACAACAAAAATATGCATTCCTATTTTTGATTCATATTTATACCAGTTGGTATTTATATTCAGACATTGGTATTTGGAGACATAAAACTCATAATTCAAACTACATGGCAGCTTAAAGTGGATGAGCGTATTTTACTACAATTTGCCATGAGCTGGATGGCACAAATAACTAAGTACTTGGCTGCTAACCAAAAGTTTGACATTCTGAACTCATCCAAAGTCACCATGTAAAAAAAGACCTAATGTTTTGCTTTTAAAAAGTCATAGCCATGAAAACTCCATGGCGTACAGTTGTATTCGACACACACAGGTTTACCATGTGTTGCAATTGACTTGATGGCAACTATTTTTTGCTGTTATTTTCCTTCAAACCCTTAACTAAGAAAATAGAGCATGTGAGAATATCTTCTTTAATACCACTTTTTCTTGGGGTGTGTCAGAGATATACCTGGCAGAAATTTCTCTGTGTAGCTGTGGACAGGAAGATTTGGGGAAGAAAATGGTTTGAGGGTCATACCTACCTCAGGATTTAATCCCAGTACCAGCTCTGCATTTGTGAAGATTCATCCCAGTTTCTTGGCTGTGCATACACAACTACCTCTGAGTATCTGTATTTTAGAAGAGAGTGCATGGAATGCAATCAAGATGTGCTGATTATCATTGGTGAGTAAAATGCAAAAGTTGGAAACAAAGAAGAATCACTGTAGTTGGAAATTTTGGTCTTGGTGATAGAAATAATGTTGGGGATCACATGATAGAATTTTGCAAGACCAACGACTTATTAGTTGCAAATATCTTTTTTCAACAACAGAAACAGTGGCTATACATTTGTACTTCACCAGATGGAGTACACAGGAATCAGAATGACTACATCTGTGGCAAGAGGTGACAGAGAAGCTCAATATCTTCAGACAAAACATGGCCAGGAGCTGATTGGGAACAGACCATCAACTGCTTGAATGCATGTTCAAGTTGAAGTTGAAGACAATTAAAACAAGTCCATGAGAGCCAGAATATGACCTTGAATATGTACCTCCTGAATTTAGAGAGCATTTAAAGAGCAGATTTGATGCATTGGACAACAATGACTGAAAAACAGAGGAATTGTGGGATGAAATAAAGAACATCATCCATGAAGAAAGAAAAAGGTCATTAAAAAGACAGAAGAGGAAGAAAATACCAAAATGGCTGTCAGAAGAGACTCTGAAACTTTCCTTTGAATGAAGAGTAGCTAAAGCAAGTGGAAGAAACTACAAGATAAAAGAGCTGAACAGAAGATTTCAAAGAGCAGCTCCAGAAGACAAAGCCAAATACTATGATTAAATGTACAAAGGCATGGAGTTGGAGAACCAAAAGGGAATGACATGTTCAGCATTTCTCAAGCTGAAAGAGCTGAAGAAAACATTTAAGCCTCAAGTTGCAATATTGAAAGATTCTATGGGTCATATATTGAATGATACAGGAAACATCAAAAGAAGATGGAAGGAATACACAGAATCACTGTACCAAAAAGAACTGGTCATTATTCATCCATTTCAGGAGGTGAAATGTGATCGAGAAAGGACCATTGGTATTGAAAGAAGACGTTGAAGCTATACTGAAGGAACTGGTGAAAAACAAGACTCCAGGTATTGACAAAATACCCATTGAGATGTTTCAAAAAATGAATGCCATGCTGGAGGCACTCACTTGGCTATACCAAGAGATTTGGAAGGTAGCTACTTGGCCAACTGACTGGAGACTGGAAGAGATCCATATTTGTACCCCTTCCAAAGAAAGGTGATCCCAAAGATGTAGAAATTATTGAACAATATCATTAATATCACACTCAAGTAAAATCTTACTGAAGATAATTCAAAAACAGTTGCAGCAGTATATTGACAGAAAAATTCCAGAAATGTAAGCTGGATTCAGAAGAGGACATGGAATGATGAATATCATTGCTGGAAGTCTGATAAACCTTGGGTGAAAGCAAAGAATATCAAAAAAGTTGTTTATTTGTGTTGTATTGACTATGCAAAAGCATTTGATTGTGTAGATCATAACAACTTATGGATAATATTGAGAAATACGGGAATTGCAGAACATAATTATATTCATGAGGAATTTGTACATAGACCAAGAGGTTGTCATTTGAACAGAACAAGGGAACACTGCATGGTTAAAATCAAGAAGGGAGTACATTGAGGTTGTATCCTTTCACCATACTTATTCAATCTCTATGCTGAACAAATAATCCAAGAAACTGAACTATATGAAGAAGAACGTGGAATCAGGATTGGAGGAAGATTCATTAACAACCTTTCATATGGTGACAACACAACTTTGCTTGCTGAAAATGAGGATGACTTGAAGCATTTACTGATGAAGATGGAAGATTAGTCTGCACTATGGATTGCACCTCAATATAAGGAAAAAAAAATTCTCACAACTGGACCAATAAGCAGCATCATGATAAATGGAGAAAAGATTGAAGTTGTCAAATACTTCATATTACTTGGTTCTACAATCAATACCAGTGGGAACAGCAGTCAAGATATCAGATGACATACAGCATTTAACAAATCTGCTGCAAAAGATGTCTTTCAAGTGCTGAAGAGCAAAGATGTCTCCTTGAAGACTAAGTTGTGCCTGATCCAAGCAATGGTATTTTCAACTGCCGCATATACATGTGAGAGCTGGATAATCTCTTATTCACACTGAATAAGGAAGATTGAAGAGTTGATGCTTTTCAGTTATGCTATTGGTGATGATTGCTGAAAATAGCATGGACTACTAAAAAAAACTAACAAATCTGTCCTGGAGGAAGTGCATCCAGAATGCTCCTTGAAAGCAAGAATGGCCATACTTCTTCTGGCCTACTTTGCTCATGTTGTCAGAAGGGATTATTCCCTGGAGAAGGATATCATGCTTGGTAAATTGGGGGTCAATGAAAAAGAGGAAGGCCCTCCACAAGATGGATTGACACAGTGGCTGCCATGATGGGCTCAGGTATAGCAAGGATTGTGGGGTTGGCACAGGACCAGGCAGTGTTTCGTACTGCTATAAATAGGGTAGTTTGAGTCAGAGACAACTCGATGGCACCTAACAACAAACAAAAACAAGTATGGAACATAAATATTAATGGATATTATATTATCTTCAAGCAGCATGATAATGACCATGTATGTAACAATTTATAGTTTAAAAAACACTTTCACACACATTATTTCTTAGTGTTCACCATAAGCCTATAAATTAAATATGTTTCTTTCAATTTCATAGAAAAGTAACATGTATACAAAGAGCAAAGCCATGAGTCAAAGCTAACTTGATGGCACCTAACATCTTAAACAACATCTATCTAGCAAAGGACTCTGTCTCTGATGACAAACCTCATGAAACTCCACTGTGCCAGGCTCATATCTGGATGATGTGAGTCCTACAGAATGTGGAAATCCCATAATCCTTTCATGTCTGCTATGTGAGTGCTTGAATTTCTGAGATCTGTCCTTCCCCTCCTCTCCTCTCCTTAACTTCTTCTTTCTCTTCCTCCTTCCTCTACTATCTTTTATTTTCTTATTAGATTGCTTTAGTTTCTCCCCTCTCTTTTTCCCTTCTGTAATGAATATGATAACTTCCCCCAGTTGGAGCGTCTTTGTTTTTCCCCAAATGTGTCTATAATTCTCCTTAAACATCACCCTATTTTTTTCCTCAAGAAGCCTTTTCTTGTCTCCATTGAGACAAAGTTCTACCTTGATCCCTGTCCTGCTTGGCAGGAGCACAAATATCTTTCTGGGTTCATGCACACTTTCTCCCCTCAAAGTACTAGATCTACATCCCCCGCAGCCACTGGCTCGTGGGAAAGAAAAACAAAACAAACAAACAAACAAACAAACAAAACTAACAACACCTTTCATAACCTGGAACCCCCGCCCATTTTTTACTGTTGTCTTTTGCTACTCAGGTTCTTCTGCACATCAGGCCCCCTGTGTTACAACATCTCCCTTGAACATCATTTATATTTATGCTCCGTGCACACTCTGCTTTGGGTCTCCTGTCAACCAATGGTCTTTGCTGCTGAGGCACAGAGTTGCAAAGTAGGATATGCTCTTTCTCTCCTTCTGGGTTTCTGTGTCTTCATCAAGGAGACCTTCATGAAGCTGAGAGAACACCCAGCTTCTTTTCTGGATCAGTCTAACAATCTGGGATATTTTGAACTCATTCAATGAGATTAATTAAGACTGAGAATTTTTGTTTATTTGTTTATTTTTTCATTTTTATGGATACTTTACAAAATCAAGCTGTTGGTCTTTACTATAGGTTAAGGAGAGAACTGGTCTGGTTTCTAAATAATTTTCAATTTCTTACTAAAATATATTTTCTTTTAGACAACACAGATTTCCAGATGGTAAGAATATGATGATGATCATTTGAATTAGACCAGAATTTAATTCTTGTATTATTTATGTAGAGGATTATGTTAGTCTCTGAATAATTTAAAACCAATTCAGTAAGGAAAACCAGTTGGGTTTGTATTTATCTCTCTTTCTCCCTCTTTGTTAGTCACTGTGCATTATGTAATTTAAATAAATGTATTATGCATTATTATATGCATTTGATAGAAATTCCTTATCTTTTATGGAAACTGAAGATCACAATTTTACTGGCAGGTGTGTAGGTCTGCCTCATAATTAAGATAAATATTTTTGCTGAAAATACCTGGCAATTCACTCTGTATTCCCAAAGACTGGAGTACCTGGAATCTAAAGCTACTGTTGTTTTAATTCTCTCTCTTCCACACAACTCTCATTTTTTTTCAGAACAGTAGCTTTGACACATTTCTTTATTTCCTGCATTTCGTAGTACACTTTTTAGTACTGATTGACTCACTGACTGATCTCATTCAATCATAACCTGTGAGGAAGTTATCCTTAGTACCATTTTATATAGGAAAACCCTAAAGCTCAGGGTGACTGTCATGGATTGAATTGTGTCCCCAAATAATATATGTCAACTTGGCTAGGCCATGATTCTCAGTGGTTTGGCATTAGGTAATGATGCTATTTGGCAGTTATGTAATAATCTCCCATGATATGATTTGATGTGATCAGCCAATCAGTTGTAAGGTGATTAAGGTGGGATGCAACACTTCATTCAAATTACAGCCCTGCTCCAATACAAGGGGAGTTTATTTCCAGAGAATTACCCTTTAGCTTACAAGACATAGAAGGAAAGACAAGCCAGCTGAGAGTGAAGGACCTCAATACCACCAAGAAAGAAAAGCTGGGAGTGTAATGTGTCTTTGGACTCACTGTCTTTGCACTGAAACCTCCTAGACCCAGGGGCAGATTGATACCAAGGCACATGGAGGTCTTCAATGGATGCCAGGTCCATAAATATTGAAAAGAGACAGGGAGTTTTCCTCAGGATCAAGAGAGAGATAAAGCTTTCCCCTGGAGCTGGCACCCTAAATTTGGACTTCTGGCCTCCTAAACTGTGAGAGAACAAATTTATGTTCATTAAAGCCATCAACTGTGGTATTTCTGTTATAGAAGCACTAGATCACCAAGTTGCCATGTCTTCCGATTGAGGACTTTAAGCTAATAAATCACCCCAATGGAATTAACCTGCATATCCCAGTACCAGTAGCTAGTTATTTATACTGCACCAAAAGGATACTTAGCAGGAGATGAAGTTGAAACTGGGCCTTAAATAAAATCTCTGTCAGCAAAGAAAAGAAGAGAGGGAATCCCAAATAATAAAAACTGGAAAAACAAGAATCAAAAATAGTTTGATATAAGTAGGAGGAAATAATTTTGCTTAATTGGAGTTAGAACCCATGCCAGAAGAAAGTGAAAACAAAAACAGATGGATAGTTTGGAGGGCTCTAATGCTAGGTAAAACATCTAAAATTGGTGAGAGATTATAAATCACCACCTTTAAATTTGGATCATATTTGTTAATATTTAAGGTGTTTGCATAAATATCACATATTTT
>NW_006921996.1:1086837-1097735 GCF_000298275.1 Orycteropus afer afer
TTATCAGTGGATATATATATATATATATATCAGACTGTAAAAAATATATATATTTTAGGAAAGTTTGAGGAGAAATAAGATATATATTTTTTTCAGAATACTTATCTAAATTTCTACTGTTGTTTTTGTTGTTGTTGTTATGTGCCGTTGAGTCAGACCTGACTCATAGCAACCCCTCCTTGGGTTTCCAAGGCAGTATCACCATGAAAGTAGATTGCCCAACCTTCCTTCCGAGGAATGGCTGGTGTGTTTGAACCGCTAGTCTTCTGGTTAGCAGTCAAATGCCTTAGGCACTATGCCACTTGAGCTTCCAAATTTCTACTAGAATAATTAAAATTGATATTTGTTTGGCCAGACTTGAATTTCTTTTGAGTGGAGGGAATAATGTTATTTACTTAGCTCTTTGTAAATATTATATTCAATAAAACATATGTGTTCGGTTCCTCTTCTTTTCTTTCTTTTTTTTTTTTTTTTTTTGATGAACAATTTATTGATAGGTGAAGATTACCCAAGGAAAATATGTTGGCTCAGACAGATATTTAATGCCAGTCAATGTTGTTATTGTAACTAAACAATCATTAATTTATCCAATCAAAAAAGTATTTATTGAGTTCAAGGCCAGGCAAAATGAACCAGTGGCAGGCAATAAGGATAAAAATGTACATGAGATAGAATGCATATTCCAAAAAAGATTGCAATAATATTTCCTCCCATACCTGCTCTTTCAGAACCCTGCCATTTCCTGTAAAGAGGTGGAGTCTATGTCTTCTCCCCTTGATCACAGTCAGGTCTTTTTGACTGAGTTTAATGGAGTCCAGCAGTCATGACTTCTGAGGCTAGGCCATAGAATGTGATACAAATTCTGGGCCTCATGGGACACTTTGGTGCCCTGAGCTGCTATTTAAGAAGGCTAACGACACAATGTTGTGAGGAAGTCCAAAGTAGCACATGTAGAGGAAACAAACAGGGACACTGAGAAAACATGAAAAGAAGAGATGCTTAGGCAACTCTTAGCTGTTTTAGCCTGCCACTGTTTCAGCGCCAGCTATTATCTGC
Source organism: Orycteropus afer afer (assembly GCF_000298275.1). Lineage (NCBI taxonomy): Eukaryota > Metazoa > Chordata > Mammalia > Tubulidentata > Orycteropodidae > Orycteropus > Orycteropus afer. The sequence goes on from NW_006921996.1 coordinate 1,087,894, forward strand.
CTAGGAATGCATAGCAGACAGACCCTGAGCCAGAACAACACAATTGAGCTATTTCCAAATGCTGACCTGGGGAAATAATAACTGACTTTGGTTTTAAGCAACTAAGTTTTGGGGTTTGTTCAAATCCACCAGTCATTCCTCGGTAGGAAGATTGGGCAAAATACTTCTATAGTGATACCGCCTCCGAAACCCAAGAAGGGGTCACTATGAGTCAGATGTGACTTGATGGAAATGAATTTGTTTTTTTTTTTTTTTTTAAGTTTTGGTTATTTGCTTACTTAGTGTCCCTCTGGCAGCGTAGTGCCTAAAGTGTTTGACTGCTAACCAGAAGGCTGGCAGTTCAAAACCCCCAGCCACTCCTTGGAAGGAAGATTGGGAAGTCTACTTCTGTAGTGATACTGCCTCAGAAACCCAAGGAAGGCTCGCTATGAGTTGGATCCAACTTGACAGCAGTGAGTTTTTTTTTTTTTTTAGTGCCCTCTAACAGAAATATCACAAATGGCATGGTTTTAACAAACAAAAGTTTATTCTCTTACAATTTTGGAGGTTAGAAGTCTGAGTTCTAGGTGCCAGGATCTAGGGGCTGGATGAAATCCTCTTGAGCATGGGATTCAGCTCTGCTCTTGCTCCCAGCCCACTGAAGCTAGAGGCATCTCTTCACTCAGGCAGCTTCTGGCTGCTGAGGCTGACAAGCCCAAGGTAAAAAGGCATAGTCTTGATCTTGTCAAACCACATGGCAGGCCATTAATTCAGGTCTACTAAAAGTCCCAAGATATGCAGGGCAACAAGACAGGCTGCTGAACAACGACTTGGCTACATGCAGGGTTCAAGCATGCCATCAACTGAAGACCTTCCTCAAAGTTGCTTCTTATATACTGGAAGCAGACCTCATCCCTAAAGCAGCTGCTCAGCTGCTCCAGTAGATTCCACCATGGAGTTAATTACCAATCTCACCCTGAAGAATAACCACATCTAGCTGCCCAGCCACTCAACCAGGCCCAGCCAAGTTGACACACAACCTTAACTACAACAGGATTATTTGTTGCATAAAAATAGATAACCAAAACAGACCATGTAGAATACTGCCCTTAACCAATTTAGAATAAGACATGAGAGTTATGCCTAACTAATTATAATGTAGGACAGATACTTATAAGTGGCAGAAGAGAAAATCAATTAATATACTTTAGGAAAAGTGAGTACAGAGAAAGATTAAATGAGTTACACAAAGACCAGGGCAACGGCTTCACCAGCAAGCTGCTTGATAAGTTGGCTTTGAATTAAGGATGAGATTTGGATATATAGAAATGAGAAAATTACAGCTAGAAGGAAGATCAAACCCTCTGAATCAATTCGGCTCATAGCAACCCTTTAAGACAGAATAGTCCTGCCTCATAGGATTTCCAAAGCTGTAGTCTTTATGGAAGCAGACTGACAGATTTTTCCCTTACGCAGCAGCCAGTGGGTTCAAACCAACAGCCTTCCAGTTAGCAGCTGAGTGCCTAACCACTGCACCACTGGGGCTCTTTAAAAGATGTACATTAATACAAATGTGTAACTAGTTCAAAATATTATATGCTGAATATGTCTCAATTATAGTTGCTAGTTCAAACGCTATTAGACAAGATGATTTCTGTGACATTTCAGTTTGTCTTATGGCAAAATCAAGCTGGTGCTTTCACATCCAATTCAGAATTTATATCTGTTTTACTTGTGTGTATCATTTTGAAAGTTGCTGAAACTTATGCAGTCCTTATATTCATCAAAATCACATTGTCAGATAACCATGTTCCTGTCTCTCTGGTAGCTTTTTGGAAAACAAGGTCGGAATAAGCCATTGTCCTAAAGGAGCTTATAGACTGGTGTGTTGGGTGTGTGTGTGTGTGCAAATAAATGCACTCTGGTAGTGGGGAGAAATGAATTATAAGATGACGAAAGCTGGTGGCACATGGGAAGGAATGAGCAATAATGCCTGAGGGGAGTCAAGGAAAGGCTAGCAGAGGATATTCTAACTGATTCATTAAGGATTCAGCTCTGCCATGCAGGAAGGGGGAAGAAAGAATTCCAGGCAGAGGAGACAGCATGAAAAACAGCCTCAAAACATAAAACATGGTGTGTTTTGGGAACTCCAAATATCTCAGTACAACCCAGAATGCTATATTTAAGTGGGAGCCTGAGAGATAAGGCAAGAGAAAAAAAGCAGGAGCGAACTCAGGGTGGGTGCTATGTTCTCTGCTAAGCTGACGACTTTGGACTCCATCCCAAAGGTCACAAGAAATCTTTGAAAGGTTGTAAATTATTGAGCCTACACATTAAAATTGTAAGTATATCTCACGTAGTCGTTTTCTCTATGTATTGTTTCTGGGAGTAGAATACGCTCTTTGATCAAAAAAGCCTTCTCATGTTTGCTCACTTTAAAATTCTGTCATCTGTTTCCCCAATGGTTAGTATTCACCCTAATAATTGGACTTAATGTAGCCTGAAAGAAATGCCACCACACAGGAGTCAGAGGCAATCTATTCCGAAGTGTTTTCCATTCACTGTTCTTTCTGGAAATGTGGTTTCTCATGCCATGAAACTTGCATGATGCCATAAAGACCCTAATTGTAGTAATTTATGGACTCTGGCTCTGTCAGACCCATTCAATCTCCCAACAATGGATTAATTACAATTTGAGGACCCCCTGCCCATACACAAACCACATTATTAGTCCAGCCCCACTATCAGGAAATCTGCTGGTAAATAATTCAAGATAAATACAACCCCAGTGGGGAATTACAAGTGCCTATATTTCATGACCCATGACATCTCCTTGTGACATGTGACACTGTGCTGATGGGACCTCAGGTTCTTAATGAACCCTCATATATTGGTGCTGCTCCTTTTGTTTCAGGTTATCTGATCTTCCTGAAACCCTGTCATTCATCATCTTTGGCTATGAAGGGCAATTCCCCCAGAAAGCCCATTCCCGTATTTCTTCTCTTCTGCAAGGCTGCTGATGATCTAAATGCTTTATGATTTCTTTTTTTCATTCAGGATTTTTAGAGTTCCTTGGGTGGGGGAGAACTTTAAAATCAGCCACCATTGTCCATTGAAGATATTTGTTTTTTAGTTTCATTTAATTAAAAACAAAAAACTTCCTGGTTAGTTAATAACTCTGTTTATAAACACGGAGGCTTTGGGGAAAAAAATAAAAATTAAAAAAATAAAATAAGGTTCTAGGTTTGGTTTCTGGACTCTAGCAGTTTTCATTGTAGCTCAGTTTTGTTGAAAAAGAGCAAAATTAAAATAACAAGATGTTAGAGTGTTAGGGTTGACAACCTAACACGCATATAGCACATAGCTCTCACACATACATCGTTTTTGGATGTTAGTATTACTTGGGCACACCATACCAGGTTACAGGGCTAGCAGGTAGAAATGCTTCTGACTTAAAAATCTTTTTCTTAATCACTCCCCTAAGTAACTTTATTTTTAGATCACTTTACAATAATTCCTTGACAATGTCTTTTGGTTAAAACTTTAAGAATATAACAGAGGGATTGTTTGTTGATTAAGTTTTGCCACGTAATACAGTTATTTTTATATAATTAGAAATAAAGGCCAGATTTTAACTGAGGTAATCTGTCCTTTGAGATTTAGAGAAAACTGATCCAAGTTTTCTCTTGCAGTAGACACTTATGTTCCTATGTTTGTTTTCTTCTCACTTGCCTGGGAGTGGAATGCAGTCCATATTCTAAGACTTCTCTTAATAACATTTCTGTATATAAAACAGACTTTATTAAAGCTTTGGGGAAAGTTGTTTCTCGCAGTACAAACAATATAAAGTAGAATTGAATTGTGTTCCCCCAAAATTAATGTCAACTTGGCTGGGCCAAGATCTCAGTGGTTTGGCAGTTATATAGTGATGTAATTTGGCAGTTATGTAATAATCCCCCATGATGTGATCTGACATGATAAACCAATCAGTTGCAAAAGGATTAAAGTAAAATGTAATACTCTTAATCCAGTCACAGCCCAGATCACATGTAAAGGGAGTTTCCCTGGAATGTGGCCTGTAACACCTTTTATTTTGTAAGAGATAAAAGGAGAGAGAAGGGATCAGAGATGGGGAGGGAGGGACCTACTATCACCAATAGTGAAGAGCTAAGAGCAGAACATGTCCATTGGACCCAGAGTGCCTGTACTAGAAACCTGCTAGGACCAGGAGACATGGAGAGAAAAAGCCTCCCCCTAGAGCCAGTGGTCTGAATTCAGACTTCTAACCTACTGAATGGTGAGAAAACAAATTTCTTTTTGTTAAAGCCATCACGTTGTGGCATTTCTATTATAGTACCACTAGAAAGCTAAGACACTATGTACACCGTGAAAAAGTTAACATATAAACTTATTTGCAGGGAGGATACAATAAGTAGAATTCATTGTAAACAATACAGTAACCAAAAAAAAAAAAAACACCACCATCAAGTTGATTCTGACACATAATGACCCATAAGGTTTCCAAGGCTTTAAATCTTTATGAAAGCAGATTGCCTCATCTTTCTCCTGTGGAGCTGCTGGTGGATTTGAGTCACTGACCTTCTGGTTAGCAGCCAAATACCTTACCCACTGCACCATCAGAGCTCCTTAAACAATACAAAAGTAGAGTAAAAATTAAAGCTACAGATCAATGAAACAATGATGTGTGATACTGTAATAAAATATACATGATATTATACATTTGTTAAAACCTATAGAATTGTACAACACCAAGTGTGAACCCCAAAGTAAATTATGGACTTCAGTTAATAATGATGTTATCAGTAGAGAGTCATCAGTTGCAACATATGTACCACATTAATACAGGATGTTAAAAATGGAGTGGGGAGGGAGAAAGTATTTGGGAACTCTGTACTTTCCGCATTGTTTTTCTAGAAACTGCTCTTAAAAATAAGGTCTATTATAAAATATATCAAAATTACCTTTCACCATATATGATATATTTTCTCCTTAATACAGGAAATATGAGATCCTTTGCCTTTCTGGTATCTCACCTCTTGAAAAACCTTGCCACTGTTGCCTTTCTCTGCAGTATCGTCATTGAATAATGGTCAGGTTTTCCACTCCTCCTAAAAAGCCTCTTTACAGATCAAGCCTTCTCATTTTTTTGTGTGTGTTTGCTTTACACAGAACAACTTAACTTCCAACTTCTCTAAATAGCTCATCTCTGTGCTCTGCAGACAAAAAGGCTGTTACTTCTGTCCTCATTTTTTAGCAGTTTTGCAAAATTTTGTCTTTCTTCTTCATCCCATAAATCATGAATTTAAAGCTGTGAAATTAACCATTGTCTTTTGTTACTATTATATACTGCCCCTACAGTCTTCAAAGAGGGAAACTTCTACAATCAGATTTGATTTTATATATCTATTTTTTTTTAATTATCTTGCTATGTGTGATGTTGTTTTTGTTGTTGTTATGTGCCTTAGAGTCAGACCCTACTCACAGTGACCCCTCCTTGGGTTGCCGAGGCAGTATCACTATGGAAGTAGATTGCCCAACCTTCCTTCCGAGGAGTGGCTGGTGGGTTTGAACCGCCAGCCTTCTGGTAAGCAGTCAAGTACCTTAGGCACTATGTTTAGCTAGGATGATTCTCAGTGGTTTGGTATACTCTATGTAATCATCTTCCATTTTGTGATATGATGTAAGCAGCCAATCATTTGGAATGGGTGTTTCCTTGGGGGTGTGGCCTGCCTCCTCTATATAAATGGATTTTGTGGCAAAGATCTCTCTCTCAAGCCTGCAGTCTTTTCACTGTCGAGCTTCTGATTTGTAGGACATAAGCCAACAGAGGCCTTCAGCCTGTTGCCTGACTTGCATGTTGAGGGTTTGTCAGCCCTATAACTATGTGAGCCAGCAGGGGTCTTCAGCTTGTCCTCTGACCCATGAATTTGGGATTTGTCAGCACCAACAATTGCCTGAGCTGTTTCTTCACAATTGTATGAGTTATTTCCTTGAAGTAAATTTCTTTGTTTATATATATACATACATGTAAGTATATGCTTTACTAGAGAATCCAGACTCAGACACTATGTATTCACATATTACACAGGTACACAAAATCTGTCATGAAGTAATATTCTATTTCTAAGCAATTCTTCACTGAAAAATTGGTGAAGACTCTAAGAAAATGATTTCTCCTTCACTCTATCTCAGGTATTATCTAGTCCTACTGATGTATTACACTTTGTATCACACATGTGACACTGATTGTATTACATGTTTTCCACGCTGCTTTTACTTCACATTTGTCTGTCTATACTTATTTTCACATTCATGGATTATTTGATGAAAATACTTAGCCTTTTTATATAGTCAAGGACATGGGTAAGATTTTCTTATACAGAATATGACAACATTAAACTGTAGATTTGTACAACTGAACACCAACTTGACTCCATCCAAAGTGTACCAGCTGTGCAACATCTGATAAATATGAAACCTCTCTAAACTTCTGTTTTCTCACTTGTAAAATAAGAATACAAATGATAATTACTTTAAATGTTGTGACAGATGAAAACAGATCATTGTAGGTGGAGGATTTAGTATTATGTCTGTTATATAGAACACTTCCAATAAATAAAATTTTATATTCATGATATTATTTTTATTCCTTCTAATATGAATTATTAGAAGGGATAATAATTCCTTATTATTTATTTATTATGGGGGAGCTCTGGTAGTATAGTGCCTAAGGCACTTGACTGCTAACTCCTCGAAAGGAAGATGGGGCAATCTACTTCCATAGTGATACAGCCTTGGAAACCCAAGGAGGGGTTGCTATGAGTCGGGTCCGACTCTAAGGCACATAACAACAACAACAACAATATGAATTATAAATGCTTGTCTCTAATTATTTCTTATGCTGAGAATAAAGTCTCACAGTTTGCAAACGTCCAAAGATACCTGGCTGTTATGAATGCTCTGTGCTACAACCTGCTGTTTTGTATTATTTACCTAAAGATGGGTTTATTCTTCCTTTGGTCAGAAATGACTCTTTTTATTCATTAAATTGATACCCTGTCACTTACTGTAAAAGAATACTTAAATCAACTCCTCTCTTGCAACCTTCACCTTCTCAGAGCTGTAGTTTTAGGAATGTCACAGAACAGTCATTTCAACCTGATACTGTGTTTGCTACATTAATCCATATTATTTCTGATGGAAGTAAAGACTGGAGTTGCTGATTTACATGTGCAGTGTAGCCATGCATCTACTAAACACCTCTCTAGAGCTTGATGCATAGGAGGGACCAAAATATGTTTGTCCTTTGAAAAAGTAATTCAACAAATATATATTATGTAGCTAGATAATTGCTAAATAAGTGAATGTTCAGAGAAATTTAAAAATAGTAGGTCTGTGCAACTATTAAATCCAAGAGAAAAATTTGTCCTTTGTTTCCAGTAAATTCTTTGTTCTTCCCTCGCAAGTCATTAGCAAGGCAATGTAAAAATGTACTTTGTCATGTGTACCTTACCTATCCCTTCCTATAACAGGGAAGTTCAAGGTCATTTTTCTCCCTGGACAAACAAACAAAAAACACAGTGTAAATTGTGTGTAATCCACTGAGACAATGAGAACGTTATCCAAAGTTTCCATTGTGGGCATGATATCAAAACCAAAACAACACTTAATGTCATTAGTTGAAAAGTATAATCTTCCTTCAGAAAGGCTGAGTACTACTGCAAATGCGAAGACAGACTTGAAATTATACTTCTTCAGAAGATTTCTGTCATTACAAGGATATTTGATTTGCATCTCAGAGGAAAAAAAGGGACCTTTGAGGTCATCTCAGTGTGCCTCACCACAGGCACCGAGCTGCTCATAGATGTTGCTACTTATTTAAGGAACAGTACAGCCTAACTGTCTCAGGAGGAGGCCAACTTGGCTCAGGCCTGATATACTAAAATTCCCTGAATATTTCCCTATTTGGTCCCTTCATTACTAACTAACTTTAAATAAGGAGCTCTGGTAGCTTAGTGCCTAAGGCACTTGACTGCTAACCAGAAGGCTGGTGGTTCAAACCCACCAGCCACTCCTCGGAAGGAAGAGGGGCAATCTACTTCTGTAGTGATACTGCCTCGGAAATCCAAGGAGGGGTCGCTATAAGTCGGGTCCAACTCAATGGCACCTAACAACAACAACAACACAACCTTAAATAACAAACTTAATGTTTCTTCTCTCATTGCCATTAAGTCATTCCTGACTCTTAGTGACCCCCTTCAGGTTTCTCAACCTGTAAATCTTTACAGAAGTAGATTGCCCCATCTTCCTCTTCCTTCTGCAGAGTGGTTGGAAGGTTTGAACCACTGACCTTCCAGTTAGCAGTCAAGTAATGTTTCTTCTCTAGCCTCTTGCACATCCTTAGCAGATTCCACCAAGTAGCTAATCAATGACCCCTATCAATACTTTATAAGGTAAAAATATGGCCATACTAATTCTGTGCTCTGGGACTTCTGGAGCAGAAGGATATTCAGGTAAAAAGGGTCAGTAGGCAAGTGTAGGTCCCAAGTCCCCTACAGTCAGGAAAGAGAGGGAGCAGAAGAGGCCAGGGACCTCCAGAGTGACAGGATATCCAGGTAAAAAGGAGCAGGAGGCAAGGCAGGTCCCAAGCCCCCGAAAGCCAGGTAAAGGAGGGAGCGGCCGGGTACCACAGAGTGGCAGATTCCAAGTAGGAATTAGTTAAGGGGAGGGCACAGAGGTTTCCAACAGCTAAGGGGGACAGATTTATCTGTCACTTTGTCATCCTGTGAGGCTTGTATATTGCTGCGAGACTTAAGGCTGCGCCATTGGTGTTTCAGATGCCAGCAGAGTTGCACATGGTGCACAGGTTTCAATGCAGCTTACAGACTATGACAGACTAGGAAGAAGGAGGAGGCCATCCACTTCTCAAAAATTGGCCAGGGAAAACCTTATGAATATCAAGAAACACTGTCTGATACATCTCTGGGCAACTTTATGAATAGCTTGGAAACATTGTCCAAAAGAGTGCAGGAAGACGAACCCTTAGGGTTGGAAGGCACTCAAAATAGGACTGGGAAAGAGTTGCCTCATCAGAGTAGAACCAACCTTAATGATATGTATAAAGTAGGTCTTTAAGGACCTCCATGTGCTGACGTGGCACAATTCAAATTGAGGAGAAACAGCTGCAAACATCCATCCATTGATAATCAGAACATGGAATGTACGAAGTATGAATCTAGGAAAATTGGAAGTTGTCAAAAATGAAATGGAGTGCATAAAGATTGATATCCTAGACATTAGTGAGCTGGAATGGACTGATTTTGACCATTTTGAATCAGATAACCATATGATCTCCTATGTCGGGAATGACAATTTGAAGAGAAATGGTGTGGCATTCATTATCACAAAGGATGTTTCAAGATCTGTCCTGAAGTACAATGCTGTCAGTGATAGGATCATATCTATACACCTATAAGTAAGACCAGTTAATATGACTATTATGCAAATCTATGCACCAACCACCAAAGTGAAAGATGAGGAATTTGAAGATTTTTATCAACTTCTGCAGTCTGAAATTGACCCAATGTGCAATCAAGATGTGTTGTGTATCACTGGTGATTGGAATGTAAAAGTTGGAAACAAAGAAGAATCACCGGTTGTTGGAAAATTTGTCCTTGGTGACAGAAATAACACTAAAGATCATATAATAGAATTTTGCAAGACCAACAATGATTTTATTCATTGCAAATACCTTTTTTCAACAAAACAAATAGCAGCTATACATGTGGACTTCACCAGATGGAATACACAGGAATCAGATTGACTACATCTGTGGCAAGAGG
>NW_006921996.1:1098316-1109786 GCF_000298275.1 Orycteropus afer afer
TACACAGAGTCACTGTACCAAAAAGAACTGGTCAATATTCATCCATTTCAGGAAGTGGCATATGTTCAAGAACCAATGGTATTGAAGGAAGAAGTTGAAGCTGCATTGAAAGAATTGGCAAAGAACAAGGCTCCAGGAATTGATGGAATACTTATTGAGATATTTCGACAAACAAATGCCTATCTGGAGGCACTCACTCATTTATGCCAAGAGATTTGGAAGACAGTTACCTGGCCAACTGACTGAAAGAGATCCATATTTGTACCTATTCCAAAGAAAGGTGATCCCACAGAATGTGGAAATTATCAAACAATATCATTAATATTGCATGCAAGTAAAATTTTACTGAAGATAATTCAAAAATAGTTGCATCAGTATATTGACAGAGAACTTCCAGAAATACAAGCTCGTTTCAGGAGAGGAGGTGGAATGAGGTTTATCATTACTGATGTCAGATGGATCTCGGCTCAAAGCAAAGAATACCAAAAAGATGTTTCCTTGTGTTTGGTTGACTATGCAAAATCATTTGATTGTGTGGATGATAACAAATTGTGGATAACATTGAGAAGAGTCGGAATTCTAGAACACTTCATTGTACTGACAAGGAACCTGTACGTAGACCAGGAGCCTGTCATTCAAACACAAAAAGGCAACACTGCATGGTTTACAATCAAAAAGAGAGTGCATCCTTTCACCATACTTATTCAATCTGTACACTGAGCAAATAATCTGAGAGGCTGGACTATATGAGGAAGATCAGGGCATTAGGATTGGAGGAAGAATCATTAAAAACCTGCAACATTCTGGCGTCACAACTTTGCTTGCTGAAAGTGAGGATGACTTGAAGTACTTACTAATGAAGATTGAAGAATACAGTCTGCAGTTCGGATTACATCTCAATATAAACAAAACAAGAATCCTCACAACTGACCTATAAGCAGCATTCCGATAAATGGAGAAAAGTTTGAAATTGTCAAAGACTTCACATTGCTTGTTTCTGCAATTGACACCAATGGAAGCAGCAGTCAGGACATCAGATGTCGTATAGCACTGGGCAAATCTGCTGCAAAGGACCTTTTTCAAGTGCTGAAGAGCAAAGATGTCTCCTTAGGACTAAGGTGCACCTGACACAAGCCGTGATATTTTCAATCACATCATATGCATGTGAGAGCTGGACAATGAATAAGGAGGACCAAAGAAGAACTGATGCTTTTGAGCTGTGATATTAACAAAGAATGCTGAAAGTACCATGGACTGCTAAAAGAATGAACAGGTCTGTTCTGGAGGAAGTGCAGCCAGAATGTGCCTTGGAGGCGAGAATGGCCAGACTTGGCTCACATAATTTGTTCATGTTGTCAGAAGGGACCATTCCCTGGAGAAGGATGTCATTCTTGGTAAGGTAGAGGGTTGACGAAAGAGGAGAAGGCCCCCAACGAGATCGATTGACATGGTGGCAGCAGCCATGGGCTCAAGTATAGCAACAATCATGGAGCTGGCTTAGGACCTGGCGCTGTTTCATTCTGCTGTGCATAGGGTCACTATGAGTTGGAGATGACTCCACGGCACCTAACAAGAACAACTCTGTGCTCAGAAGCTTTCAAATTCTAAAATGGAATTAAAAACCTGAATGTTTTGGTATCTGTTTACCATTCTATCATTCCCTTTTTTTAACATTTCATGTTCCACTAAAAAAAAAAAAAAAAAAAAATCACAGCCATCAGGTTGGTTCTGACTCATATAGATACCTGCTTGGGTTTCTCTATGGAAGCAGATTGCCCAGTCTTCCTTCCAAGGAGTTGCTGGGGGGTTTGAACTGCCAGGCACTGATAAATATACATTGATCAATAAATATTATGAATGAAATATGACAATTTAAAAAATATTCTAGATCTTCTCAGTCACAGACACTCTGATTTCTGTTCTTTCATAGAACTTTGTTTTGGGGTGTGGGTATCAGAATTTTTATCTGACGCAATAAAGTTTCTGACTAAGATTATAAAAGTAGAGAGGGAGAGGAAAGCAGTTCTTCCACTTGCCTGTTGTCTTGAAGTTTAAATGAGTTAATAAATGTAATGTGGCTGGCACATATTAGGCATTCAATGAATGTTTAGATTGTCTTCTCACTGATGGTTAAACTTCGTTCTTTGAAGTTGTTACTTATCTTGAAAAATATCTAAAGCTAAACTGTGGTATAATCAAATCCCTTCCCTCCTCCATGCCTGCAAAAATGTCCATGTCCTAGTCTCTGAAACCTGTAAATAGGTTGGTTTACACAGCAAAGGGGATTGAAGGTTATGGATAGAACTAAGGTTGCTAATTTGCAGACCATAAAATAAGGAAGTTATCCTGAATTATCCAAAATGCCCAATATAATTATAAGAGTCCTTAGACATGGAAGAGTGTGGCAGAAGAGCAAGATTAAAGAGACAGATATAGCAAGCAAAGAAGGGTAAGAATGATGCAATATTGTTTGCTTTGAAGATAGAGGAAGGACACCATGAGCCAAGGAATGTGGACAGCATCTAAATGCTGTAAAAACAAGAAAATGTTTCCTCTCCTAGAGCCTCCAGAAGGAATGCAGCCCTGCCAGTACCTTGATTTTAGAGCCATTTCAGACTTCTAACCTACAGAATTATAAGGCAATAATTTTTTTGTGGCAATTTATTGCAGTACCAATTCAAAACTAATATACAACCAAAGGTACAAGTTTCAATCTCTGAGGACCAGGAAGGTGTATGGTGATTTGGTTATAGTGGATGACATTGATAGTTAAAACACAATTGCCTATAAAGTAATGAACTGGATTCTTCATGTGCTTATGAACTCTCTTGACACATTAAACTCTAAGAGTTCATATAATCTTCAATACTAAACTTTATCTGGCAGCTCTGATGGTGTAGTGCCTAATGCAACTGACTGCTAACTAGAAGGCTGGTGGTTCAAACCCACCAGCCACTCCCAGGAAGGAAGGTTGGACAATCTTCCGCAGTGATATGGCCTTGGATACCCAAGGAGGGATCACTACAAGTCAGACCTGACTATTCAGCAGTGGATTTGGATTTTTTGGAAGTTTTATCTATTCAGTGAACATCAGGAAAAGGCTAAATGTCTTCAGTAGTCAGGAAAATTAGTGCTAGAGTCCTGCCATAGTCCTGCTCTTCCAGTGTGGGAGGGTAGATTATTTAATGCTGTTGAGCAGGAGATGCCACAGCAGTTGGTCTGTAGGATGCCGCTCATTTATTAATTACTTTCATCATGAAAATGACAGCAATGATAATGACCATTAATTGTTAGTAAACTGCTGGAGCTGTACATACATTGTTTCTAATTCTCTCAAAAGGAAAAAAAAAAAAAAAAACAGTAAGAAAAATTGTATGAAGTAAGCATTATTATATCTATTTTACAAATTAGAAAATTAATGCACAGAGAAGCTAAATGACTTGCCCAAATTTTCAGAGCCCCTACACCATCGTCTTTGTGATTGAGCCTGTGCTTTTTATACCATATATTAGTGTCTCCCTAAACCGTTGCACCTCTTTTTTTCCTTTTGCAATAAAAAAGCAGTTGGCATTGTGCTAAAATTTGTATTGCACCTTGGTTGGTGAGACCCTTCTTTCCCCAACATGAAACCAACTGTGTTCCAGAGATTTTTGATGGATTAGATATTCAATGCTCACTATTTCTAATAGATGCTGCACATCAATCTGCTGCTTATGGTACTGAAGAGCTATTATTTCACCACAATATCATCATATAAAATGTCATTGTATTTTCCTAGGCTCAGTTCTATGATATGCAGTCACACTGAAATCAGAGGCTATTAGGACATTTTCCCAGAACAAAATGTGTCCCAGAAGAAACAATGTGATGTGGCTTATCCTGGTGTGTTATTTTCTCCAGAGAACTTGCCTCCTCCCCTGCAAGCTCACATATTTTAAGCTTCACAAATAACACTTTCAAGAGGACTGTGAAATGAAAGGCCCACACAGTAATGGAGAACTCTAGGGGGCATATGTGTGTATTTGCTTTCCTTAGGCAGATTGTGAAAAGGCACAGAATGTGGGAGGTGTTATGGTAGGTTTCATGAGGCCTGGAGAGCATGAAAGAATCCCTTCATCAGCCCTATTTTTGCAGAACTTCAAAGTGAGGTCTGGAAAGAATATGTTTCTGAAAAGCCAGGCTGGAAATTCACCATCAACTCTGTTTATTTCAATTGTGTTTCAAACCCATTGCTCAGAACTTAAGCTTGTCAAAACTTTACTAATGTAAATTGTCATCTGGGTTTTTGGTTTTCTTCTCAGACTTGATGCTGTCATCTGGGAGAGAAGGTGGTGGTAGGAACCAACAAGTCACAGATTCTTATCCTTTTGTGACTGAACTACATTATCCCCCAAGAAGCTGAAAGTGAGAAAATCATGTATTAATTAATTTATCCATGCATTCATATTAACCATTTAAATTAAATATAACTAGTGCACTAAAGATTCAATACCTCTTTTTCTAAAGAGCACACTGTTTTTTACTTCCCTCTACATTATATTATTTCATTAATCCTGTGGCTAATATAACGTTTAATAACTGGTTCCTGCCATTGAGGAAGTTGTGATGTATTGAGAAGAGACTTTTAAACGTGGAAAAAAATGCATCTATTTAAGGCACCTCCCACAGGGCATGCCAAATATTTTGATATAAAAGATAATATGCTAAATTAATGGCATGGACAATAATATTTCCCAAAAAAGTGCTACTACTGTGAGATGAGTTTACCTGGGAATGTTTTGAGAGTGTCAGTTAGTAACCAATCCTGTGAAAGAAAATGGTAGGATTTGAAAGGGTAAGTATAGAAAAGCAAAGGCATTCTTGGTGGCAATGCTGCTGAATGCATGTTCATGCATGTACCTAGGTAGTCTTAAATGAAGTTGAGGCTGTTTGTGGGAAACATGAGAGAAGAAACCGGAAAGACAGGCTAGTCAGGGAGTTGATTGCTCTGGCAGGTAATAGGAAGCATATTGTAAGTTTTGTGTTGTTCAGTTTTTCCATGAAGGAGATGGCCAGTTCAAAACACTTGTTTAGAAGAATCTCTGTCAGTGATTATCATGGTGTCTTGTGAGATGGAGAAACTGAGCTGGTGTCCAGCTGGGAAGGTAGTCTATTGATCAAGAAGTGAAAAAAGAGAGGGGAAACTGAGGAACCATGATGGTTGAGGGCCCACCATGGGCCAGGTACCTTATATACATGTTCCTGTTTAATCTGCTTGAGACCCTCTGCAATAAGCATAATCATCTTCATTTTAAAGATGACCAAAGTGAAGCTCGGGTAAGTTTGATGACTTGCTTCATTCAAAAAACTATGTAGAACTTTTGTTGGCTCTAAATCTCCTGTTCTTTCCACTTCATCAGGCTGCTGGGAGATCAAGAGCATGAAGTTACTGTACTGAATCAACCCCCGTATCACAATTGACAATAAAAGAGCTCATACCTTCCTCACATACACACAAACACCATCTATTTGTACACCCCCCTTTTCCCCAAGACACAGGAAAAGTGGAATAAGAATATGGAGGGTAATATATTCTCTCAATAGGAAAAAAAGTTCCTTCTCTTGTTTATTAAATCCTTTGAAGTCATCTCATTACTTAATGTATTCCATTGCAGTGATTGTCATGATCTAATACACAACCAAGGGTTTTCTTCCTTTTTTAGGTGTTCTGAGGAACATAGGCTTCATAGCATTTTCCTTTTGGAATTTTGAAAGACTGGTTGTGTTAAATTACTTTTTTGCCTGATAACATCTCTTTTGACATCTACAACCAGTGTTATTCATGTCTTGTGCCTGTGCAAAACACTGTCCCAATGGTGTCTTCTTTATACTGAAATAATCTGTTTTGCATGTTTCTTTCATATCAGACTGAGGAGTCTTTGAGACTAGAGTTGGTTGGTTGTTTTTTATTCCTCCCTTCCTTCTTTTATTTTTTCTCTGTTCCCTTAATTCTTGATCTTACAGTAGCATCTTGTCATACTTAACTAAACCAAACTAAGTATGTAATTGTATGATAAGTAAATAAACATTTCAAAAAACTCAGAAGAAAAGTCTACCAGTCTACCAGTCTGTTATTTGCAGTGATTAAACAATTAGACACATAATTCACTATGAATATTTTCATGTTCTGAAGGCTTAGTGTTTACTTAGAGTATTAGATGATTACTTACTAATAGCCCTCTGTCTTGTTGCTATCAAATTGATTTTTTCTCATAGTGACCCTAACGGAGAGAGTAGAACTTCCTCGTAGGGTTTCTAAGGCTATAAATCCTACAGAAGCAGGCTGCCACATCTTTCTCCTGTGGAGTGGGTGGTGGGTTCAAACTGCTGAAATTTCAGTTAGCAGCATCTATTATCACTGTGGGAGCTCTGATAGCATAATGCCTAAGGTATTTGACGGCTAACCAGGAGTCTGGCTGTTCAAACCCACCAGCCACTGCTTAGAAGGAAGGTTGGGCAATCTACTTCAGTAGTGATACCACCTTGGTAAACCCAAGGAGGGGTCACTATGATCAGATTTGACTCGATGGCAGTGCATTTTTGCACTGTATTTTCACTGCATTACTAGTGCTCTTTCACTTACTAATACCAACCCAGAAAGCAAGTTTTTATGCTAATTATGTGCAGATCTATATTTCATTTGATCTACTCTTAGTTATCCTTTCAATTAATCTTTTTTATTTAAATTGTTAAATTCTGTTTCTTCCCTGGTGGAGTTGTGTTTAAAAAGTCCTGTTTCAACTCATCATTGTGTTGCATAACAGAGAGAATATGAGATGATGACATAGATGGCTTTAATTCCTCTTTTCCACAAACTGACTTTGTGATTTTTATTTGGTTTTCATTTCTCCTGTTTATGCATCAAATTTCTCACCTGTGTAATGAGGGTGTTGCTATCCATAAGTGCTGAAAATTTCACTAACTCTCAAATTTCCAAATAAGGAAAAGGCACAGTGAATATGTTTGAGGGTAAACATGTTGACCATGAGACTTGGAGGACTGAAGCAGTCATAAACTAGCCAAGCAAGTTTGACAAGACTGACGTTTTCACTGGATTAGAATCTTAGCTAGGCTGCTTATTTGGCTTCTGCCCCAACTATCTGGCAGCCCTTCAAATGCTCACCCACTCTGCCGAGGTGGGTGGTTAGATTCTTAAACACTCAGGTGGTCTTGAAATAGGTACAATATACTAAAGTTGATGTCTCTTGTTTCTAAACTTTGGACCAATAAGAATCTTTTTGGTTAAGTTATTATCCCATGGATTCCTTTGTTTTTAAAGATTGGCCAAGGAAACTTCATTACTCAAGTAATGATTCATATTTTCTTCTTTGTGTTAACAATATCAAGTTATATTTTTGATCTGAGCTTGTGGTAATGCTGAGTTAATCAATGTGACTCTCTCATCAAAAGCAAATATATACATTTTAATTGTTTTTCTGTGTGACCTGTTTGGAGGCAAATGTATGATTTCCAACTGCGACAAGGCTTTACTTAGGATGGACAAGAAATATCTAAAAGATTTGGAGTAAGGAAAGGATGCTGACTTCATGCGTCTTTCATTAGAGAGATCTACAGGAAACTGGAATTCTCAGGACTGAACCATGTCTTAATAAGATCAGCAGAGATTCACATCAAAGTAGTTAAATATGTAGGCAAATTTATTCACAAGCAAAATAGTGACTCAAAAGAAACAGCAGAAAAAAATCCAAGAAAGCTTAAAGAAGTATGGAGTAATGTAAAAAGAGAGCATTTACTTTAAGAATCTAAAATCTAAGTAGTAACCTGGTTTGTGGATAACTTTGTGAATTAAAATCAGCATAAATACAACCCTTAAAATGTGGAGATTGATCTAGTCCCTAACTTCCTGTTTCTTAATCTTTTCTGACACCTGCCACTTATGCAGCATACTCTCTTATCCTAGCCACCTAGAGTTAGCATAGATCTCATAGGTTAAAGGACATCATCCTTTAGACTGCCAAATATGCAGATCATCTGCCACAAATGCCAGCTGCAAGTTCAGGAGTTCATATAGACACTTTCACTCTCACCTGCTAGGTGCTAGTTCTTCCTTCCTCTTTGAGTTCAATAATTTGCCAGAATGACTCTCAGAACTCATGGAGAATATTGTATTTACAATTAAAGATTTATTATAGTGAAGGATAAAAGTAAAAATCACCATAAGGAAGAAATGTATGGGTGAAGTCTGGGAGGTTCCCCACTGCAAATCTGTGTCTCAAAGAGGGTGAGTCATCCTTCCTTTGCAAACCAGGAAGCTTCCTGAGCCTCTGGGGTTTTATTGACCAGTCCTGCATGATCAGCTAAATCAACTCCTAAGGCTGGTTGACATTGGCCTCTCATGTGAGTCTTTTCTGCTCTGACCAGCCCTCACCCACCATCACAAGTCATAAGGTGTGCCCTGGAAGTCTCAGACCAAGGCATCCCAATTACTCTAAGGGTTATTTTTCCAGAGCCAAGAACAATGGCCATCTTATTTGGGGTAAAACTTTATCATGCACATAGGAGATAGTAACTGAACTCAAGAATTGAAACAGCTTTTTGATATAAAGTTGCTTTGAAATAATGATAGGTCTGCATGAAATGAAGAAATTCACTTGATGAAGAATGATTGGTTTTCTAGTGCTGAAGAACACAGAATCAGGCCCTGAGACAGTGGATATGGGTTCTCTCATTCCTGGGGCCAGTACAGGGACAGGTCCCAAGTTATCAGAAGTCTTATATTTAGTTATTGGAGCATCAATGAGCATTTATTAAATTGTACTGAATGATTGTCATTTGAAAAGTATTAGATCAAATGGATAATTGAATGAGTTCTCTACCCTATTTTTGAGACTGTCCATAGAAGCAATATAAATAGAGAATGAGTGTGAGTTGGAGTGGAGCAAAGAACCTTCTGGAGTATAGTCAAATATGACATAGTCTGGGTTGAGTATGATGAAGACTAACTTGTTGAAGTGATATTACAGCATTGATGTGCATTGATGTGTAGGTAGAACCCCACAGTGGCTAGGCCTGGAATGGAGTCAGAAAAACAGGATCTTGGTTCTAATTTTGCTACTAGCTTTCTGTAAGATACTAGGATAGACTTAGAGAATTTTGATGTCCAAGCAGGGTCCTTAGAGTTCTTAGAGACAAATCATGAATCCTTATCCTTCCCCAGAAAATCACCAAGTAATGTTTCAGGTCTCTGTCAGTAAAACGATCAGCTCATATTCACATGATGAAGGTGGTGCTGCATCTAGAGCACTCTTCATTCTCCCCATTGCATAGTGACAGCTCACCCACACATTAACAAAGACCACCCTCCCCACAGAGATCTGAGTCTGCTGGCTCTCTCAGAAGTTTCCAGAGCTCTTGACTAGTTTGTATTCCCCTGAAATATGCTCCAAGTCTTACCACTCAATGATGTCTTTTTTCCTCCTTGAAGTAGTTAGAAATCCTCTGATCACATTTAGTAAGTGGAGCAGAACTCACAGGCTTTGCAAAGGCCTTTCATTAGCCAAGTACAGCAAAGCCCCATTAATTTGACTGAATCAGTGAAAGGTATAGAAGTCAGAGATGTGAGTCAAATTGAACCATGAACCAAAAACCAGGACAGGCCTCTTTAGTGTGAAAAAGAGCAAATAGTGATCTATTAAACTGTATCACAGAATATTTTCAAACATTTCATTAGGTCTGAATTCCTTGCTAAATCATAAATTAATCTGACTTATATACTATTGAAATGTAAATATAATTCTTACATTTTTCAATTTTAGTCACTAACCTAGAGCTTTCATACAGTGTTACTGGAAGAAGCTTCTACTAGGCTTTTACCAAACACTCAATTCAGTTGTAAATAGAGACTTTCATGTTTGTGTAAGGAATCCATAGTCTTTATTAGCTCCCTTCTACTTCTCAATTTTTAAGAACCATGAACACTCAGTTCAGTGTCCTTTAACTTCATTCATGAAATTCTGTTCACAAATCACTCAACTCACTAGTTCAAAGTATTTTTGGGAATCATGATAAATTTCACTTGATGTGAACCACCCAGGAGTCCTTGAGTGGTTTATATAGTTAAGCAGTTGACAATTACCCAAAGGGTTGGTGGTTTAATTCCAAGCAGATATGCCTTAGAAAACATGCCTGGTGGTCTGCTTTCAAAAGGTCACATTCTTAAAAACCCTATGAAACAATTCTGCTCTGCACACATGGAGTCATCATGAGTGGGAATTGTCTGAAGGGCAAATAATAACAAAGATCAGATATAAGACAATTTGTGGAAGTTCTTCTGCATTTCAATATTGCTCTAATTGTGGAGGTTGGCAAACTTTTTCTATGAAGGGCCACAATAGATATTTTAGGTTTTGCAGACCACATAACAGTCTCTATCTCTTTTTTTTTTCTGTCTCATTTTCCATCTTGGTCTTAGGCTTCCTTTCCTCCTCCTCCTCTTTCTTTACAACACTTTAATAGTGTAAAAAACATTCTTATCTCTCAAGCTATACAAAAGCATACTATGGGCCAGGTTTGGCTCACAGTTTGGAGTAGTCTGTCCATCCCTGTATGGGTCTTTGAGTACATAGCTATAGATTTGATAACTGAAATGGCTTATCTTTTTTTGCTATGATGATCTGTAGCTGAGTCCCAAGGGATGCACCAATGTGGACTTAGAGGTGATCCTCAACATTTGTGCTTACTGTTTTTGGGGAAATCATGAATTGCTTTGAGAATTTGTTATACACTATGAACACTAGCCATATAAACATAAACTTTTGCATACAGTTCAGAGGTTTCCTAGATTTTATACACACACACATACATATATGTGATACACACATATATATATACATACATGTGATTCACACACACATATATCTGATAGTTAAGGTTATGTGTCAACCTGACTGCACTATGATTGTGTTTTCTATGTTATGATGTAATCATCCCCCATGATGAAATCTGATATTATGTGATCACCTCCATGATGACATATGGCATGTAGCCAATCAGTTGAAAAGGAGTTTTCTCAGGGGTGTGACATGCTTCCAATATCTATCTATATATATACATATATGGGCATCCTGGGGAAACTCTTGGGGTTTCTGCTGGATCTTAATCCTTCATTTAGCTCACTGGTTCCTGCACTTGAAACAGTGACCTGCTATATTGCTTGCTGATCTTGGGATTGTTGGCTTTGCAGCTTGTGAGTCAACAATCTTCCATTTTACCTCCTAATCTTGGATTTTTCATCTTCAAAGCCAGCAGCCTGCTATACTGCATGCCAATCTTGGGTTCATCAGCCTCTGAAGCTATGTGAGTTAGAGGAAACCTCCAGCTTGATGTTTGACCCATGGATGGGGATTTGCCAGCCTCCACAACTGTGTGAGCCATTTCCTTGAGATAAATGGCTCTCTCTCTCTCTCTCTCT
>NW_006921996.1:1110156-1132907 GCF_000298275.1 Orycteropus afer afer
AAGAATTGGCCAGTGAAAACCTTATGAATAGCAGTGAAACACTGTCTGACATATTACTGGAAAACTTTATGAATAGCCCTGAAACATTGTCCAATATTGTGCTGGAAGATGAACCCCTCAGGTTGGTAAGCACTCAAAATATGACTGAGAAACAGCTTCCTCCTCAAAGTAGAGGTGACCTTAAGAATGTGGACAGAGTAAAACTTCCAGGACCTCCATTTGCTGATGTGGCACAACTCAAAATGAAAAGAAACAGCTATAAACATTCATTAATAATTGGAACATGGAATGTATGAAGTATGAATCCAGGAAAATTTGAAGTTGTCAGAAATGAAAGGAATGCATTAATGTCAATATCCTAGGCATTGCTGAGTTTAAATGGACAAGTTTTTGCCATTTTGAATGAGATAACCATGTGGTCTACTATGCCAGGAATGACAGATTGAAGGAAATTGTCATGACATTCATTATCACAAAGAATGTTTCAAGATCTATCCTGAAATACACTGCTGTCAGTAATAGGATAATATACATAAGCCTACAAGGAAGACCAGTTAATAGTACTATTATTCAAATTTACACACCAACCACCAAAGCCAGGATGAGGAAATTCAAGATTTTTACCAACTTCTGCAGTGTGAAGTTGACCAAACATGCAATCAAAATGTTTTGATTATCACTGGTGATTGGAATGCAAAAGTTGAAAACAGAGAAGAATCACTGGTAGTTGGAAAATTTTGTCTTGGTGATAGAAATACCTCTGGGGATCACATGATAGAATTTTGCAAGACCAACGACTTACTCATTGCAAATATCTTTCTTCAACAACACAAACAGCAGCTATACATGTGGACTTCACCAGATGGAGTACACAGGAATCAGATTGGCTACATCTCTGGCAAGAGGTGGTGGAGAAGCTCAGTATCTTCAGTCAAAACAAAGCCAGGAGCTGATTGTAGAACAGACCATCAGTTGCTCGTATGCAAGTTCAAGTTGAAGTTGAAAACAATTAAAACAAGTCCATGAGAGCTAGAGTACAACCTTGATTATATCCTTCATGAATTTAGAGACAATGTAAAATATAGATTTGATGCATTGAACACCAATGACTGAAAACCATAGGAATTGTTACATTAAGAATATCATCCATGAAGAAAGCAAAAGGCTATTAAAAAGACAGGAAAGGAAGAAAAGACCAACATGGATGTTAGAAGAGATTCTGAAACTTGCCCTTGAGTGGAGAGTAGCTAAAGCAAATAGAAGAATGGACAAGATAAAAGAGCTGAACAGAAGATTTCAATGAGCAGCTTGAGAAGACAAAGTCAATTATTATAAAGAACTGTGCAAAGACTTGGAGTTAGAAAACCAAAAGGGAAGAACATGCTCTGCATTTCTCAAGCTGAAAGAACTGAGGGAAAAAAATTAAGCCTCGAGTTGCAATATTGAAAAATTCTATGGGCAATATATCAAATGATGCAAGAAGCAAGAAGCATCAAAAGAAGATGGAAGGAATACACCGAGTCACTGTACCAAAAAGAATTGGTCAATGTTCATCCATTTCAGGAGGTGGCATATGATCAAGGACCAATGGTATTGAAGGAAGACGATGAAGCTGCATTGAAGGAATTGGCGAAGAACAAGGCTCCAGGAATTGATGGAATACCCATTGAGATGCTTCAACAAATGGATGTCATGCTGGAGCCACTCACTGGGTTATGGCCAGAGATCTGTGTATATATACATGTTCTGGTGGTGTAATTTTTTTTTTCTTTCTTTATTTCCAGGAATTGGGCAATCATTCCTATATACTCATATAGTTACTCCTCTTGTAGCAAACTTTTTGTAATATGACCAAAATTCTTTGCACATTACAGTTTAAATGTCTGCTTACTATTCTTTTGGTAGATTTACCGATTTATTCATTCACTTTAGTGTATTTAGATGTTTAGGCTAATTAATATTTTTTTGTTATTATAAATAATATTTTGGTGTACATCTTTGTACATAAAAATTTTACTTTTGTGACTGTTTTATCATTTTTCTTTTTAATCTCAGTGGAACAACTTTGCCAAAAGTAATAAATATTTTTGCATATTTTATTACTACCAAAAAAAACACAAAGTCACTGCTGCTGAGTTGGATCTGACTCATAGTGACCCTTCCTTGAGTTTCCGAAGTGGCATCACCATGAAAGTAGGTTGCCCAATCTTCCTTCTGATGAGTGGCTTGTGGGTTTGAACTGCCAGCCTTCTGGTGAGCAGTCAAATGCCTTAGGCACTATGCCACCAGAGCTCCCATTTTATTACTAGTTAATGGGTAATAAATCAATACTGTATTGTATATTTGGTCATTATAAAAAGTCTTCAGATATTGTAGCAGAGTGCAATATTATTTGTAATGCTTACTCCAAATAGTTTTTCTTAACTACTGTATAAAAATATGAAGAAGAATATTCTTCCTAATCATTTTGCATCTTGAGTATTAAGAATTCTAAATTATATAATGCTTAACGTTGCCTCACAGAGCAGTTAATCAATCTGGGTCTTTGTGATTTGATGCTCCACTGTTGTTGTTTTTATTATGTGCCATTGAGTCGGACCTGACTCATAGCAACCCTTCCTTGGGTTTCCAAGGCGGTATCACTAAGGAAGTAGATTGCCCAACCTTTCTTCTGAGGAATGGCTGGTGAGTTTGAACCGCCAGCCTTCTGGTTAGCAGTCAAGTGCCTTAGGCACTATGCTACCAGAGCTGATACTCCACTAGTGAAAATTAAACATAAAATTTTTACTAATCTATTCATTCATTCAACAAATATATTTTAGTACTTATTTTATATAGCTAGTGTTCTAGATGGGGCAGTGGTGGCTCAGTGGTAGAAATCTCACCTCCCATGAGGGAGACTGTTGTGTGATTACAAGCCAATGTACCTCATGAACAGCTACCACCCATTCTGCAGTAAAGGCTTGAGTCCTGCTATGGTGCTGAATAAGTTTCACCAGAGTTTTCAGACTAAGACAAACTAGGAAGAAAGACCTGGAAATCTACTTCAGAAAAATCAACCAATGAAAACCCTAAGAATCACAGTGGTCTGATCTTACGCATGGGGTCATTATGAGTCAGGAACCAATTCAGTAACAGCTAACAGCAGCAGCAAGTGTTTGGGGTATGGGAAACACATCATAATGATGATGATGATGATGATGATGATTGTGGTGGTGGTATCAGTGGTAATAATACTTATTATAATAAAAATAATAGCAAACATAATGTATATAATGTGCCAGCCACTCTTTTAAGCACTTTTACATATATTAACTTATTTAATTATACTTTATGTTGTGAATGTCTTTAATAAGTCATTTTATAGAAGAGGAAATTGATACCTAATGAAGTTAAGTAATATACCCCAAATAATCTAACTAGTAAGTGTCAAAGCCTATATTTGCCTTCAAGCAATTAAAATAGACAGTGCCTGATCTCATGTAGATCTCATGCAAGACTGGTGAGAGTATTCTATATGAGATGAATCATTTTGAATTTCCATGCTTCAATTTAGCTATATAGATGAAATTTTGTTTAAATAAGATAAGAAAGTGTGGTACTGGATCATGAGTTCATCTGTTTCTCTTTTGACGGGTTTGAGTAAAAATTAAACAGACTAGTTTAGACCGTATTAGCAGGAGACAGTGCAGTACAGACTTAGGTAACATCAAGTACTTTTTCAAAGCACTCACAAATCTGAGTGCTAATTTGCCTGCATACATTCCCTAGGAAGATTATTTTCTGTTTTTCACAAGCCTCTCTTGTCTTTGACCATACCAACTTTGTTCCTTATCATCAGGGCCTTGCATAAAATCATAGGTCTTAGTATATCACAATAGTATTTAAAGAGTGTGAATCTTAAGTGGCTAGCAATGTTGGGTATTCCTGTTAACTTCTGTTAAAGAAATATTTACATTGTCCAGAGAAAATGTTTGCTCACCCACCCCTAGATCATCATTAGATGGCAGACACTACTTGTTATAGCTGTGACTCTGACTAGGAACTGGCACAGATGCAAAATCATGTACAGTCATACAGATCTGGTTTTGAATCTCACCTTTATCTCTGACTAACTGTGTGATCTCAGGCAAGATATTTAATCATTTAGTTTCTTTATCTAAAAACTAGGGTTAAAATCCCCACATTGAGAAATCATCAATGTGAAGAAAAATACAGCATATTTTTTATGTAGTAGGCATTCAATAAATCATAATTTCTCTTCTCCCTAGACTAATGAAATGGCTATTGGGTGATTCACTGTTGGAGAGAAAAGAAACTATGAAAGACTAAGAATTTAATTCCTAAGATATGTGCATTAAAACAGATAAGGGAGGCATCAAAATTATTTTCAGTTTGTTAAATGCAGACTGAGCCACATTCAGAACAATCTTCCTGAAGCACAGCTCCCAATATTTCATTCAAGTCCCCATAATCTTTCAACAGCTCTTCACTGCTTGCAGGATCAAATACAAGCTTTCAACTAGGCATTCAGAATCCTGAATAATATTGAAAAAAATTAAAATGAAATTCTCATCTCTCACCACTACCCTTCATATAATATGGTCCAGCAAACTTGAAATATTCATTATTCCAAGAAGATGCTTTTTTTGATAGTATGCCTTTGTTCATCTTACTCTTGACATATTCTCTCTGCATTTTCTGCCTGGTAATTATTCCATTCTTTGTAAGGCTCTCTTAAAAGCAATTACTCTACACTCCACAGCTTTATCTTCAAATAAAAATATAAATTATCTTCTTTTTGCTTATCCAGGATATTTTGTGCTTCTGCTGTTAGAATTTGCTTCGTTCCAGTTTGTATTTACTTGGTGCATGGTCATCTGCCTCTTATTTCCTTCATCTTCTCAAGAACATAGGATTTATCACCTTTTATACTTGCAGAACTTGAGAAAATACCTAGCATGACGGTCTGTATTCAATAAACATTTGTCAAATGAATAAAAAAGCTTAACTAAAAATATTAGTTTCAGAAGTAGACACCTAGAATCTAATATTGGATCCTGGGTTAGTTCTTCAATCTGATTCTAAATTACCTCACCTATAAAATAGAAAACAATGGCTAGTAATTTTCAAACTAGGTTTCATAGAGTCATAGAGGTTTAGTGATGACTGTCGGCCTCCACTCTAGGAGTGAGAAGTCATTCTAAACCTCCTTTCCTGTTTCAACATGCAAAGCTCTTCTTTCATTTATTCACATAGAAATATTAAACGAATTTTCATTTAAAGAAAATGTTCTGAAAATTAGAAAAAACAAAACAAAACAAAACAAAAAAAACACAAGATTGAACAGTCTATTGGGCTCTGTCTATTTCTTCCAGACGTAGTTTTTGATTCAAGTATACACATATTAAGTGGCATTCAAAAACAACTCTGTTATAAACAGGGCAGACTTTTGATGCCCATTCAAATTCAGAAACAAAGTGGGGAGTTGGGGAACTACCATTCTTTTAACAGTTAAAATGTGTTTTGATCAACTACTACATGTCAAGTAATTTGTTTAATTTTGTTATCTGCAATAGTCATATAATTTGTCTCACTTTACATATGATAAAGAAGATTGGGTAAGAATGTCTCAAACCAAACACCCAAGAGGAGCTGGAACTTTGATAGAAATCAGGTATGGGCAGTCTTAAAACATGTGCTCTTTCTTTGTTATGACATTTAAGTCAATATAAATGGATTCTGGGTATTAAAATGCTCATATACATATGCAAAACAATGGAGTGGTTTTGAAAATTCCTGTCTCCTCCCAATCTGTAATATGTTGTGGTTGTTTGGAGAGTAGCAGTGACTCAGACAGCCTTATCATTATAGTTTCCCATCAGTTCAGCTCAGACCGATGAATGGAATGATTACAAAGCCTGTTCCTGTGCTATTCAACTCACAAATGCTGAACCATGAGTAATTTCCACTAAGCTGGTTTGTTTATGTTGGAATTTTACTTGCTGCCTAGAAAACATGCAGGGAGATTTTAGCTAAAGCACCCAGCAGGAAATAAATTCCCTGATTGGTTGTGGAAAGAAGGGAGATGGTATAGGCTTTCAAGGGGGTTCAGATACAGGTGCTTCAGATATATACTGAGTTAAGTTTATACAGGGAAATTTGGATCCATATGGATAGATTTAGGCAGGTAGTAAAACAATTTTTTTTTTTTCTGTTTGAAGTAACAGGTTTTTTTTTTTTTTTTTTTTTTTTTTTTTTTTTTTTGTTGTTGTATTTTTAAGTATCTGGTCCAAAACTGAGGGGCCTGAACAGCATCCATGAAGGGAATGATGGGAATTGAGAACACTCAGTGCTGAAGTGTCAAACTGTTTCTATTGCATTTTGCTGTGGTGAGACATCATCTATACCACCCTTTTTCCTAAAGAAGAAGTATTCAGTTATAAAAAAGAAGCCACAGTAAAAGCAATGCCTCAATAAACTAACAAACTCACTGCTGTCAAGTCAAATCTGACTCATGATGAACCCTCCTGTGGTTTCTGAGGGGGTATCTCTGTGGAAGTATATTGCTCAACCTTCTTTCCTAGGAGTGGCTGGTGGGTTTGAACCTCCAACCTCTGGTTAGCAGTCAAATGCCTTAGGCACTATGCCACCAGAGCTCCCAAAAGCAAAGGCTTGGAGATGTTATTACATATTTACTTTAGCAAGAGGGTATGGATGAGTCACATAAAATCTATGAGGGCAGTGATTTTTGCCTGTGAAATACATATACTGTGTTCTCAAAACAGCACCTGCCCCAAAACAAGGGCTTAGGAAATGTTTTGTGATTGAATGAACAAGTTTTAAAATCTAGGAACTGGATAAATTGAAGTCTCAATTATTGTGGATTTAAATGTATCTCACCATACCATAGGAACCTCTGACTGGCACAAGTGATTCACTCTGGGCTACTAACAAAAAGATTGGAGGTTCCAACCCAAGTTTCAGAGTTGCCTCAGAAAAAAAGATCTGGTTATCTGCTTCTGAAAGATCTCAACCATGGAAACTTCATGGAGGGCACTTCCACTCTGAAACAGATAGAGTTGCCATGAGTCAGAATCAACTCGATAATAATTCATACACTGAACCTCATATAGTGTACCATGGCAACAACCCATGGTAAACATTGATAATAACAAAAATAAATAAATAGCACCACTTTTTAATTAAAAGCAAGTATCACTATAATTTTAAACAACCACTTCAAAAAAGTCCTGACACTTTACTTTTGACAAAGAATCCATCTCCCCAAAATACAAAAAAATTCAGTTACTGACAAGTTATTGCAATAATTGACAGTTATTGCACTTCAACTGCAAGAACGTCCCAACTTCACCCAGCCTAGTCAATTTCTTGGTCGAATATTGAATTTACAGACATCACAAATCTTTAAAAAGCATTACCTTTAATTTAAAAAAATCATATGTTTATTCACTTAATAGGTTATTTCCACTTACTTGCAAATAAAATGAATAGCCATGGAAATACACCCCTAATATACATAAAAAGACTTATATTTTTAGATTAGATTATAGTCCTTTGGACAGATCCTCTCAGCCCCTTTATGGGCTCAGGATAAATGTGTGAGAATGACCAGAGAAATGTAGTAATTTCTGGGTCCACCTTAGGAGAGAGGAGAGCAAAGAGGAAGCCCAAGGGAAGATTTGTGTTTCAGACAAATTGCTTTATTTTAAACAATCTAATTAGTTAATATTTCTTTTACATGCTGCCACTTTGATTATTGTCTTCTTTCTACAAAGAATGAGCTAGGTTTTGTGACTAAGATTGATAGAGTATTTGCTAGTGAGAGTTTATCTCCTTAATGAAGAAGTGAGAAGAAAGGAACATAAGACAGTGCAATAGAGAAACTGGTTGATAAGGACCTCCCCTCTCAATCCTACTAATGCTAAAGCATTTTTTTTTTCAGTTGAACAAATAGCTTCAGAGTAACCAAAAAAAAAAAAAAGACACACAGATGTGAGAGACTCTCAATCTCAAAATGTCCTAGCAGGGCACTGAATAACATCTTCCTTGAGGGTCTAGTTGAAGATGAGTATGTGCAATGTCCTATAAGTTTCAAGGGATATACATCCGGAGATCTTGAAAAATGTGTGATATTCATACAACTAATATCCAAACAAATAGCTAACTTAAAGGTTGGCAGTTCAAGTCCATCCAGAGGTGCCGTTGAAGAAAGTCCTGGAGATCTTCTTCTGAAATATCAGTCGCTGACAACCATGTGGAGCACAGTTCTACTCTGACATACATGCTTTTACCATGAATCAAAGACGACTTGACAGCAACTGGTTTAACTGGTTGGTGCTAAACCTGGGTATTGAGGATAATGCACAGCCTATGACTTTAAGAAACTTGCAGTCTGGAGTCCCTGTCTCTCTAATGACAATGAATAAAGAATAATGTAAGAGTGTTTGCTGTGGTATTTCTAATGATGTTGTCTTATTTTTCACTAACTGTGAACTTTCAGAAGGCAAAGATTGAGTGTTACCCTTGTAACTGGCAGTAATTTTCACCCAATGAATAAATAAAATAATGAAGATTAGAAGTTGAAAGGAATTTTTACTACTCATATATTATCTTGAAATATAATATTTTTATACTATTTATTATAGTATTAAATTTTAAATACATTCTGATTGAGTCATTTCAAGGAGATAAACTTACGCTTATGGTCTGGAATTAAATATTCTCAGATAGATTGAATCCAGGACATTTGAAAATAATGCCCTTTAAATAGAGATATCATATATATATATATATATATGTTGTTATTAAGTGCTGTCGAGTAATTTCCGACTCATAGCGACCCCATGCACAGCAGAATGAAACACTGCCCGATCCTGCACCAGCCCCACAAGCCCTGCTATACTTGAGCCCATCATCGCAGCCACTGTGTCAATCCATCTCGTTGAAGGCCTCCCCCTCTTTCATCCACCCTCCACCCAACCAAGCATGACATCCTTCTCCAGGGAATGGTCCCTTCTTACAACGTGACCAAAATACGTGAGACGAAGTCTGGCCATTCTTGCTTCCAAGGAGCATTCTGGCTGCACTTCCTCCAGGACAGATCTGTTAGTTCTTTTAGCAGTCCATGGTACTTTCAGCATTCTTCGCCAGCACCACAACTCAAAAGCATCAACTCTTCTTCGGTCTTCCTATTCATTGTCCAGCTCTCACATGCATACGAGCGACTGGAAATATCATGGCTTATGCCAGGTGCACCTTAGTCCTCAAGGAGATATCCTTGCTCCTCAGCACTTGAAACAGTTCCTTCGCAGTTGACTTTCCCAATGCTACACGTCATCTAATGTCCTGACTGCTGCTTCCGTTGGCATCAATTGTAGAACCAAGCAACGTGAATTCTTTGACAACCACAATCTTCTCTGCATTTATTGTGATGCTGCTCATTGGTCCAGTTGTGAGGATTTTTGTTTTCTTTATATTGAGATGTAATCCATATATATATATATATATATATATATGGATAGATATTTATGTTTGTTTATATATACATATATATGCCTGTGTGTGCATGTATATATATATATATATATATATATATATATATATATATATTTCTTTTCTTTTTTTTTTTCTCTCACCATGAGCCATGAGGAAACTGATGCTTAGGGAATTTATATGAATTTCATAAAATTATATAATGAAAGACTGACAAAGTTAAGACTGAAAACAAGTTCTCCTACTGCTAAGCCACTGCTTGTTCTACAACATGGCACATGTTGCTTCAAAGAGGTAAGATGCTGGCTGGATTCTAAGTTTGGGACTGAAAGGTTGGGACTATATTGCATATTGAGTTTCCAAAAACTATGCAAAACACAGAAACATCATCCATTAGAATTTGGAAAAGAAAATGTGCTAAGATTCCATTTTATTTATGCCTATCTAAAAGAGTTACTTCTTACTTTGGTTCTTCAGTGCCACTCTAACAGAAAATACCAGAAATGGGTAGTCTTAACAAATAGGAATTCATTCTCTTACAGTTTAGGAGGCTAGAAGTCTGAATTCATAGTGCCAGCTCTAGGGGCTAGATGAATGCCCCTTGACCTTGGGCTTCAGCTCTACCTCTTGCTCTTCGACCACTGGAGATGGAGGCATCTCTTCACTCAGGCAGCTGCTGGCTGCCTGGACCAGCAAACCCAAGGTCGACAAGTAAATTGGTACAGTCTCAAATTATCAAAGCACACAGAAGGTCAATAATTCAAGTGCATTAACAGTCCCAAGATCAGCAGACATTGTGGCAGGCCTCTGAATGACG
Organism: Orycteropus afer afer; assembly: GCF_000298275.1. Classification (NCBI taxonomy): domain Eukaryota; kingdom Metazoa; phylum Chordata; class Mammalia; order Tubulidentata; family Orycteropodidae; genus Orycteropus; species Orycteropus afer. Next base: position 1,120,490 of record NW_006921996.1, read on the forward strand.
ACTCAGCTATATGCAGGATTCAAGTGTGCCAGAAGCTGCTGAGACCCTTCTCAAAACTACTCCTTATATACTGGAAGCAAACCACATTCCTAAGGCAGCTACTTAGCTGCTCCAGTGGATTCCACCATGGAGTTGATTACCAATCTCATTAAGGAATAACTACATCCAGCTGTCCAGACATTCAAAACCAGGCCTAGCCAAGTTGACACATAACCTTAACTACCACACTTCTCAACATGATTTTCCAAATGATGTTGAAAAGATATTAATGATCCTCAGGATGGTACCAAAGTAGGTCAACAAAGGAGTTCCTCAATACATTAACTTCTGAATTATTCCCAGGCCATACACACAGCTCTTCTGTTTAGTATTAACATTTTTTTGTGAGGAAATTTATACCAACTTACAAAGAATTGACTTAAAATGAGCTTTAGAATAATATCCAAACTTATTTAATTGGCTTGACAAGCTGTTGTTGTTGTTCTTATGTACCATCGAGTGGGACCTGCACTACATGAAAATTATTTTGGCAAGATGAAACATTCCTTTATGAAATTTCAGAACAGAAATAGGGTCTGAATAACTAGTTGAGAGGTAATGAGGGATTGAACCAGGGTGAGAGAGTGTAGAAGCTGTGGGTATAAGAGGCAATGCTGAAGTAACTTCAACAAGATTTGTTAACAATGAAGCTATGGGCAATAAGCATGATCAGAGAGGAAAATAAAGCTTTGGTTGGAGCTTGGACATATATGCCAAGAACATTCGTAGTGTCTGACCTGAAAATAATCATCAGGAAGGGTGAAAAACTTGGCAAAGCATTATGAATGGGGGGAGATGATAAATTCAGTTTTCCAGAAGAAAAATTGTCAGGGATGTCCAGGTTTCTATTAGCAAAAGAGTGAGGTGAGATGGGGACTTGAAACCTATGAAAAAGGTTAGAATTAAAACTATGGATAGATGTATGAGTCATCTGCTTAACATTCAATTGAAGGCATAGAATTAATTCACTGAATAGATATTTGTTGAGTGTATACCATGTGCCATACACTGATCCAGGTGCTAGGGAAACAGCAAGTCACAAACACAAATTTCTTGCCTTCATGGAGTTTGTGTCTGTCAAGTACAAAGGGCAGATAAACAATACATCAATAAAACAAAAGGGTACTAGGATGCAGGCTTGCTATTTTAGAAAGCACATTCAAGGAAAGCTTCTCTTGTAAATTGACATCTGAGGGGTGAATTTATAATGATTAACATTAGGTGTCAACTTAGCCAGGAAATTTTCAATGGTTTGGCAGGCACTGGACTAGATGTTCTTCCATAATGTGATCCCCTTTAATTTTATGATCAAATGTGTACAGCCAATCAGTTGAAAAAGAAGTTTTCTTGTGGGTATATTCTGCTCCAGGGTATAAATAGATGTTTTGGCAAAGCTTGCTCTCTCTCAGACCCAGCATTCTTTTACTTACATGACCTCTGGTTCTTCAGATGGTAAACTGCAAAAATATTCAGCCTGCAGCTTGACTTGCAGATCTTGGATTTTTCAATCCCTATTAGGCCATGAAAAACCAAAGGGAGCTCTGGTGGTGTAATAATGCCTAAGGCATTTGACAGCTAACCAGAACGCTGGCAGTTCAAACCCACGAGCCACTCCTTGGAAGGAAGGTTGGACAATCTACTTCCATAGTGATACTGCCTCAGAAACCCAAGGAGGGGTTGCTATGAGTCGGATCTGACTCAACGGCAGTGAATTTTTTTCTTTTATTATTACACCGTGAACCAGTAGATGTCTCCAGCCTGCAGCCAGAACCATGTACCTACTAGCCTCCATCACTGTATTAGCTAATTCTTTGAAGTACATCTCTTAAATAAACAGTTTAAAGAGGAATGGTGTGGCATTCATCATCAAAAAAGATGTTTCAAGATCTGTTCTGAAGTACAATGCTGTCAGTGATAGGATAATATCCACATGCCTACTAGAAAGACCCGTTAATACAACTATTATTCAAATTTATGCACCAACCACCAAAGCCAAAGATGAGGAAATTGAAGATTTTTACCAACTTCTGCAGTCTGAAATGAACCGAACTTGCAATCAGGATGTGTTAGTTATCACTGGTGACTGGAATGCAAAAGTTGAAAACAAAGAAGAATCACTGGTAGTTGGAAAATTTGGCCTTAGGGACAAAAATAAGGCTGGAACTTGCATGGGAGAATTTTGAAAGACCAATGACTTGTTCATTGCAAACACCTATTTTCAACAACACAAACAGTGGCTGTACACATGGACTTCACCAGATGGAACACACTGGAATCAGATTGGCTACATCTGTGGCAAGAGGCGATGGAAAAGCTCAATATCTTCAGCCAAAACCAGGCTAGGAGCTGATCGTGGAACAGATCATCAACTGCTCACGTACGAGTTCAACTTGCAGTTAAACACAGTTAAAACAAGTCCAAGAGAGCCAAAATATTATCTAGAATATATCCCTCCTGAATTTAGAGACCATCTAAAGAATAGATTTGATGCATTGAACACCAAAGACTGGAAACCAGATGAATTGTGGGATGACTTCAAGAGCATCATCCATGAAGAAAGCAAGAGGTCACTAAAAAGACAACAAAAGAAGAGAAGACCAAAATAAATGACAGAAGAGACTCTGATACTTGCCCTTGAGCGGAGAATAGCTAAAGCAAATGGAAGAAATGACCAAATAAAAGAGCTGAACAGAAAATTTCAAAGAGCGGCTCAAGCAGACAAAACAAATTACTATAATGAGGTGTGAAAAGACCTGGAGTTAGAAAACCAAAAGGGAAGAACACGCTTGGCATTTTCAAGCTGAAAGAATTGAGGAAAAACTTTAAGTGTCGAGTTGCAATATTGAAAGATTCTAGGGGCAAAACATTGAATGATGCAGGGAACATCAAAAGAAGATGGAAGGAATACATAGAGTCACTGTGCCAAATAGAACTGGTCAATCTTCATCCATTTCCGGAGGTGGCATATGATCTAGAACCAATGGTACTGAAGGAGGAAGTCGAAACTGCTATGAAGGAATTGGCAAAAAGCAAGGCTCTGGGAATTGACGGAATACTCATTGAGATATTTCAACAAACAGATGCCGCACTGCAGGCACTCACTCTGTTATGCCAAGAGATTTGGAAGACAGCTACCTGGACAATTAACTGGAAGAGATCCATATTTGTACCCATTCCAAAGAAAGGTGATCCTACAGAATGTGGAAATTATCAAACAATATCATTAATATCACACTCAAGTAAGATCTTACTGAAAATAATTCAAAAACAGTTGCAGCAGTTTATTGACAGAAAACTTCCAGAGGTGCAAGCTGGATTCAGAAGAGGATATGGAACAAGGGATATCATAGCTGCTGTAAGATGGAACTTGGCTCAAGGCAAAGAATACCAGAAAGATGTTTACTTGTGCTTTATTGACTATGCAAAGGCATTTGATTATCTGGATCATAACAAATTATGGATAACACTGAGAAGAGTGGGAATTCCCGAACACTTGATTGTACTCATGAGGAACCTGTACCTTGACCAAGAAGCTCTTGTTTGAATGGAACAAGAGGACACTACATGGTTTAAAGTCAGGAAGGGAGTGCATCGGGGTTGTATCCTTTCTCCATAATTATTCAATCTATATGCTGAGCAAATAATTCAAAAAGCTGGACTATATGAAGAAAAACGTGGCATCAGGATTGGAGGAAGAATCATTAACAAGTTGAGACACGCTGATGATACAACTTTGCTTGCTGAAAGTGAGGATGACTTGAGGCACTTACTGATGAAGATTGAGGAACACAGTCTGCAGTATGGATTATATCTCAATATAAAGAAGACAAAAATCCTCACAATTGGACCAATAAGCAGCATCATGATAAATGGAGAAAAGATTGAGGTTGTCAAAGAAATCACATTGCTTGGTTCTACAATTGAAGCCAATGGAAGCAGCAGTCAGGATATTAGATGATGTGTAGCACTGGGTAGGTCAGCTGCAAAGGAATTCTTTCAAGTGCTGAGGGGCAAGGATATCTCCTTGAGGACTAACGTGTTCCTGACACAGGCCATGATATTTCCACTTGCCTCATACGCATGTGAGAGCTGGACAATAAATAAGAAAGACCGAAGAAGAGTTGATGCTTTTGAGTTGTGGTGCTGGCAAAGAATGCTGAAGGTACCATGGACTGCCAAGAGAACTAACATATCTGTCCTCGAGGAAGTGCAGCCGAGATGCTCCTTGAAAGGGAGGATGGCCAGACTTCTCACCTACTTTGATCATGTTGTCAGAGGGGACCATTCCCTGGAGAAGGATGTCATGCTTGGTAAGGTGGAGGGTAGACGAAAGAGGGAAGGCCTTCGACGAGATGGAATGACATGGTGGCTGCGACAATGGGCTCAAGTATTGCAAGGATAATGGAGCTGGAGCGGGATCAGGCGGTGTTTCGTTCTGCTGTGCATGGGGATCTCTATGAGTCGGAAGAGACTCGAAGGCACCTAACAACAACAAGAAGTCTGACTGATTCTCCAGATCCTGATTATACCCTATGTTTTTTTTGTTTGTTTGTTTGTTTTTATCCATGCCTCCTCTAACATTGTTCCTTCTGTGCTAACATTTTTTGATCCCTGCTTATTTCTATCCTGGTCACCTTCAGTGTTGTTATTCTGCTAAAATCCTTTGGATTGTTTAAAGACCCAACTAAAATCCCAACTTTGATAGAAAGCCATTCTGCATTCCCCTGTTTAGAATTATTTCTTCTGCCCTAGATTTTAAAACTATTATGTTCTCCTGTTCAATTATTTATTACAGTGTACCTTGACTTAAAATAAATTATGTGTGTTAGTTTCCTTCACTAGATTTTAAGTTGTTGAATCCTAGAGACTATCTCATTTTCTTTTGTATTTGTTGGACTCTATCATAATGTTTAGCACATAGAGAGCTTTTAAAAATTATCAAAATGGTCATGGGTAAAGGATTACACCTTTTGTAGTTTAAAGGCTGTATTGGAGGAATGGACATAATACATACCTTAAATAACAAAAATAGAAATAAAATATCTTGGTAATAATTTTAACCCTAAAAATGTATACCAGTTTTCTAGACAGTTTGAATCCCATATAGGTAGTGGAAACTTCCAGCATCCTACCATACAACTGAAAGTTTACTCAGGACAAAAGCAATTTATTTCACTGAGGGCTCAAGAGATATCAATATGATATTGAAACAAGTGGAGATTCTCTCTACATCAGCTGTACTTGGGGCTCAAAATCAGAACAAAGGCCTGCCGTCCTCTCCTACTTTCTCTCTGTCCTTTAATGTCTGATGTGCTATGTATGTTCTAAGTGCTGTGTGGGTTATGAAAATAGTTCAACACTTAATGTTATGGAGCCCTATGGCTTCTGTTATCATATACTTCACAGTTTAGCTATATTAAATTGCTTCTCAAACTTTAATGTGCAGGTAAATCATCAGAGATTCTTCATTTATAATAAAGTTTAGATTAGTGCTGTCCATCAGAACTTTCTGTGATGGTGGAAATGTTGAATCTAGTATCACCCAGTTGCTTAACCACTAGATGTAAGTGACTCTTGAGGACTTGGGATGTGGAAAATGTCACTGAGGAACTGGGAATTTAAATTTCATTTAAATTGAATTGAGCTAAATTTAGTTTAAATGACTATATGTGGCTGGTGGCTACAGTTTTGGACAGTATATTTATCTGTTGTTATTGTTATGTGATGTCCAGTTGGAACCAATTCATAGCGACCCCTCCTTGGGTTTCCAAGGAGTATCACTATGGAAGTAGATTGCCCCATCTTCCTTCCAAGGAGTGGCAGATGGGTTTGAACCGCCAGCCTTCTGGTTAGCAGTCAAGTGCCTAAGGCACTAGGCTACCAGAGCTCCCATTCATATTATAGTCTGAGTACCAGCACATTAGCATCACTTAGGAATTTATGTGAATTCCTCAGGCTCAATTCCAAATCTACAAAATCAGAACTTCCATTTTAACAAAATCCCCAAGTGATTTTTATGCTTATTAAAGTTTGATAGGCACTGATCTAGAATCTTAAACTTCAGTGTGCATCAGAATCACAGTGAGGTCTTGTTAAAACGTACATCTCCAGACTCTGTACCTAAATTCTTAATTACTAGGCTGCAGAATGGAAGCCAGGGTCACACATTTACATTTCTTAACAAGTTCTTAGGTGATTCTGATGGTCCTAGTTCAAGCTGTGAGAACCACTCATATATGATCTTCCATCAAGACTTCTAGATAGTTGAATTTGCTCTCTAAACTTTCATCCAAATCACAATTAAAAAAAAAAAAGAAAAAGAAAAAGAAAAAGAGTTCTGGTTGAGGTACTGAACACTATTTTCTTTCCGAATTGATGAAGCTATTTGTAGACTATTAGACCATTACTTGCTAAATACTTGTACTGTAGTTGAATTGAAAGAGATTAGGCTTTGAAGGTAGGTTGAAGTGACTTGAAATCCTGTATCTTCCACTATTCACTGTAGTTATGGCAAAACTTTCTGAGCATCAGGATCCTCTTCTTTTTAAACCTGGATCATCAAATGTAGGGAGGATCTGAGAAAATATAAATGTAAGCAAAATGTGTACCAAATCACGTAGTGCATCATGAGTTCTGAATATATTGTGACTCATACCCACTGGAACCAAGGCAACACTACTCAGATGCTTACATATCACACCTTGTTTTTTTTTTTAATATCTTCTTTTAAGTTTTCTCAAGCCCTGTGCCATAGAATTTTGATTTGCCAATTTTATTCTGTATTTTTTCTCTTTCCCTCTTCTTCTTCTTTATTTTTTCCTTGCATTTTTCTTTATTCTTTGTATTCCTTGGGATTATTATTAGTGGATTATAAACAAATGTTAAGTATTTATATAATAATTAGGAGAAATTCTCAAAGAGGTTATCAGAAAAGAACCATATATCCCAATTTCCTTAACTCACTGGTGATTGAGTCGTAGGTGTTTTGTGTAGGCTTGAAATATTTAGATTATCAAAAGACTAACTGAGAAGTGACACAAAAGCTGCCAGTTTCATTTCTGTTTCTTGAAATTGTTTCTATATTGTTCTCTGACTTAAAAGCTCATGAAAATGATTGATGCCCCATGGGGTATATCTCAAAAGATATTTAGGTTGGAAATAGGTACTTATTCTCTTCAAGTTCATATGATTATTGCATCAGTGAAATGTGGTGTGATCATCAGTAGAGAACAACAACAACCAAAAAAAACACACTGCCATCGAGTAAGTTCCAACTCATAGTGACCCCTCTTTGGATTTCTGAGGCAGTAAATCTTTATGGAAGTAGATTGCCCAGTCTTCTTTCCATGGAGTGGTTGGTGGGTTTGAACTGCCAGCTTTTTGGTTAGCAGTCAAATGCCTTAGACACTATGCCACCAGAAATCCTTAGTAGAGTACAGGGTGAGAATTTTCCAGAGATAAATTAAGATTATGAATGCCCTTGGCTCATAGAATATTAAAGCCAGAAGAATCCTTAGATGCTATCTTCTCCATCATCCTCAGTTTTTCAGATCAGAAAATCAAAGGCTAGATAAAGACAGATACTATAATTTATGCAAGGTCATACATATGCAGGCTTCTATTGTGTTCAGTTTATTTTAGTCCAGATTCTTTTTCAGAGATGATAGAAACACAATTTGAAGATGCTTAAATCAATAAGTGTCTCCACTGGTCCATGGTCTTCAAGGAAATGTTACCAATAAACACTTGAAGTGTAGAGATGGAATTAGTGCTCAGGGTCAGGGTTTCACGTGCTGTTAGGATTGGTTGCCTGTTATTTCTGTCACTCTTAGTACACAATAGGTGTCTGTATAAGGAGCTCTGGTAGCATAGTGCCTAAGGGACTTGACTGCTAACCAGAAGGCTGGCGGTTCAAATCCACCAGCCACTCCTCAGAAGGAAGGTTGGGCAATCTACTTCCATAGTGATACTGCCTCGGCAACTCAAGAAGGGGTTGCTATGAGTCGGGGCCAACTCAAGGAGGGGTTGCTATGAGTCGGGGCCAACTCGACGGCATACAACAACAACAGGTGTCTGCATGATCATCAACTGCTTTGAAGTGTTAATATGACATTATGTTATCCATGCAAGAGATAACCTGATGTTCTGGAAAGAATGTTTCTGGAAAGAATGATGTTTGAAAGAATAGCTTGGATCACCTGACAAAGTATGGATCAATCAACTGTGAGTAGTGTAGGGTCTTGTAATAACATGACAGCTTCCACAATAATCACGAATATAACAAGGAAGTAACTTTTCCCAGAGGGAAAAAAACAAAAAAAATACATGCTAGTCCTGGAAAATTAAAAAAAGGCAGGTGAAGCATTACATAAGAGAAAACATAGATGGTCTCTAAGGTTGTAGTACAGTCTCTGGGTGGTGCAAATGGTTAACATTCTTGTCTGCTAAACAAATGGTTGGCAGTTTGAGACCATCCAAAGACACTTCAGCAGAAAATCCTGGTGGTCTACTTCCAAGAAGTCAGCCATTGAAAACCCTATGGAGCACAGTTCTACTCTAATACACATGGGGGTCACCGTGCATCAGTGCTCTGGAAACTAGTTTTTATGGTTAGTGATATGCTTTGGGGAACGTGGCTTCTGTGGTTAGTGCCATGACGCTGATTAGTAGCTTATATGCTTTATTTACCTTGTGAAATTTTATAGTAGTTACCTTATTGGGCTATTTGAATATTCGTTCTTAGTTTCGGCTGTGAGGATGATATAATTCGGTGTCCTTTCACATTAGTAAGCATTCAGAAGATTATGTCTTTTAATCTTAAGCACCAAATAATGGACCTTTTAGGGGAAACTGCTTCTATAGTCTGTCCAGTAAGGGCTCCATAATCTTTATATTTTTATTTATCTTTTAGGATTTTAAGCATATACCTGATATATTATTTTTAATTAAAGAGTCTATTAAGACAATATAAGATTTATTTTGAAATTCATTAACCAAGATCTATTAGGAATTAAATATAGATCTGGTGGCATAGTGCCTAAAGCATTTGACTGTTAACTAGAAGGCTGAAGGTTTAAGCACACTAGCCACTCCTCGGAAGGAAGGTTGGACAATCTACTTCTGTAGTGATACTGCCTCAGAAACCCAAGGAGGGGTCGCTATGAGTCGGGGCTGACTCGATGGCACATAGCAACAACAATAACAACAGTTACCAATCTAGTTACCAGTTTCACTTTTATGGAGTACTTATAAAACCATTGGTTAGTCATTCGTATTGACGGTGTTAGTAACCCTTTTGCTCTTGATATGGCTTTTGTTTGATTGCTTGTTTATGTGATTTTGTCTCTTTCGGTATGATTTTCTTATTTATTTCAGAACCCCAATAATTCATAGCAAATTGGTTTCCTTACTTCATCGCTAATTTAGTGATTTTAGAGAATGCAAAATCTCTCTTCAAATGCATAAAATTGAATTTTCTCCTCATCCAAGACTTCTATCAGTAACGTGAATGTTAGACTTAGGAGCAGTATCTAACTCTGAATGACTGTGGTTAGTGTGCATATGCACACATGTGAGAGTAGTGAGGTGTCAGGTAAGGCTCTGAGAGTGAAGAATTTCCAAGAAGGATGATAGGTAGGATTCAATGTGGTAAAGACAGTAAGGAGCTGAGTTCCAGGCAGCAGGAATAATGTTTGTATATAAAAGTCCTGGGCAAGAAAGAGCATGTCCAGTAAAACAGTAGGTGATAAAACAAACATCTGAGTCTCAAAATCATGAGAAAAATCTGGGTTACAGATAAATGTTTTTGAGCCAACAGTATGTAGAGGGTAAGCCATGCTAAGATGGAAAAAAAGGAGGAATAGACTAGAATCTTGAGAATGCCAGAATTTGAAGGACACTGAAAAAGAAAGAGGAAGTTCACAAAATTCTCATGTGAGGAAACCTAAGAGAAGGTTTATTTCCAGAAGAATGAAATTGTCCACAAGGTTGAATATTATGAAGAGGTAAATAATAATAATAATAATAAAGATTGAGAAAATTCTTAAAATTTAACAAGAAGGATCTTGGTTATTTCATGTTTCCTCTTGTTTCTCATTCTTTTGATTCCATAGGCTTGTGAACTTGAAAATAAATTTCTCTTGCTAGACTGGGGTTCTGCAATCTTATGTTCTTCACAGAAGGGCACACTGGTTGTGGACACTTTGGGAAAAACTTTTTTTCTTGCTCTTTTTATTAATGGTAATATTTTAAAAAGTTAATCCTTAATGATCATTTACATAAGCCAGATATTTTACTTAGTGCCTAAAGAGAATGATCACAAATCCTTATAGCAATTCTGCGTCTTACAGATAAAGGAACTGTAATGACTTTCCAAAACTCCCATACCTTCAGATTTGGAATTTGTGATTTGGATGACATTTGGCTCTTAACCAAAATGTCAGTGGTTTGAACCCACTAACCACTCTGTGGGAGAAAGATGAGTCAGTCTGCTTCTGTAAAGATTTACAGCCTTGAAAACCCAATGGTGGGCTCTAGGAATGGGAATTGACTTGATGGCTGTGAGTTTGGAGTTTGGTTTGACCCACCAGTAGCCTATCCTTGATCTTCTCTCTCTTTTTTTTATGCTTTTACTTACCTCATCTCTTATTACTCTTCCTCTGTTCACTATTCATTCCCCTTTGCCCCTTTGCTATAACTTGAACACAGAAATCATTTGATCTACTCTCATTCCCTTGGCGATCTCAGTCACTGTCATGGCATATCAGTTGTTAGTCACCCTAGAGTCTTTAATATTCCTTGAACTCATTAATCATTATATTTACTCTCATCTCCTTGGTGATGTTCATCATTTTCATAGCATATTTGTGTTAGTTGCCCTTGAGCTGGCTCCAACTCATGGTGATCCCATGTACAAAGAACAAAACATTGCCCAGTCCTATACAACTTCATGATAATTGGTTTTCTTGAGATCATTATGGCAGGCACAGCATATTTGAATGGCTTCCAATCTAGAGGGGTCTTTACTGTTCCTTGCACACATCAAGCATCTTCTATCTTAAGTTTTTACACTGGCTATTCCCTCTACCTGGAATTCTCTTCCCACCTATATGCATGACTGACTCCTTCAATGCCCTGTAAAATGAGATTTCCCAATCCCTGATTTCCAGTTCTATTAGGAAGAAGAGGAAGCACTTAAGAAAATTATCACTTTTACATTACCTTTAAAAATGACGTTTAATTTAACATAGTGGACTCAGCCACTTGTTTCATTTTAATTATCTTGTGGGCTTATATTTGTGTTCAAAGAATTATATTAATAAATAAGTGTGATAGAGTCCATCATGTGTTAAAGTCTTATAGAATCCAAATTGAGTTCAACCTAAAATTGTACAATGCTCAGTGCTGGAAACAAGAGTAGGTGTGATTTTGAGAGGGAATGTAGAATTAAATTCTTTTGTTCATGCAATTGATGAGAATATAGTAAGTTGATTAGAAAGTGAACACATAACTAGGACCCAAGAAAAAGTCAGCAATAGACTCAATAAAACCAAGAAACCAAACTCACTCCCCTCAATCTATTCTGACTCATAGTGACCCACACTGGGTTTCTGAGGCAGTAAATCTTCATGGAAGTAGATTGCCCAGTCTTCCTTCAGAGTGGCTGGTGGGTTTGAGCCACCAGCCTTCTGGTTAGCAGTCAAATGTCTTAGACACTATGCCACCAGAGCTCCTTAATAGACTCAATGGTGAATGGAAAATCATCAACCTCTCTTTTATTTGTCAAATATTTTTTGGGTTCACATATGTGCTAGATGTAGGGTGTTGTTATAGAGGAAGTAGAGAATCTATACATTCAAAAATTCAGAGAGGGATTATGAAAAGAAAACAAATATAATCTATGTCACTACGATAAAAAGAGGCTTAGGTTACAGTGGGACACAAAGAAAGGCCCAGCCAATCCTACAGGAAGTGAATTGGGCAGGGAGTAAATGAGGTTAGGAAAGACTTCATAAAAGAGGTGACATAAATTGAATTTTCTATGTGCACAAGGTCAAGAAGAGCTATCTAGGGAAAAGAGGACCAAAAAAAAAAAGATGTGGAAACATGTCTGTCATATATCAAGGTATTGCTGCTGAGTTGATTCCAACTCTTAGCAACCTATTTTGACTAAGTAGAACTGCCTCACAGGATTTTCTAAGCTCTAATCTTTACAGGAGTCAGCTGCAGGGACCCAGGTAAGGGTGGTATGAGAGGTTTCCAACAGGGAGGCAAACTTGTCTGTCAGTTTGTCCTACCATGGAGACATGTTGATGTGATTTTTTAAGCTGAGCCACTGATGTTTCTAATGCAGCGGGATGCACATGGTGTGCAGGTATCA
>NW_006921996.1:1136046-1140469 GCF_000298275.1 Orycteropus afer afer
AGTCAACTGCGAAGGAACTCTTTCAAGTGCTGAGGATCAAGGATGTTTCCTTGAGGACTAAGGTGCACCTGACACAAGCCATGATATTTCCATTGCCTCATATGCATGTGAGCTGGACAATGAATAAGGAAGACTGAAGAAGAGTTCATGCTTTTGAGTTGTGGTGCTGGCAAAGAATGCTGAAAGTACCATGGACTGCTGAAAGAACTAACAGATCTGTCCTGAAGGAAGTGCACCCAAAATGCTCCTTGGAAGCGAGAATGGCCAGACTTTGTCTCACCTATTTTGGTCATGTTGTCAGAAGGGATCATTCCTTGGAAAAGGATGTCATGCTTGGTAGGGTGGAGGGTCGAAGAAAGAGGGGGAGGGCTTCAACGAGATGGATTGACACCGTGGCTGCGATGATGGGCTCAAGAATAGCAGGGATCATGGAGCTGGCTCGGGATTGGGCACTGTTTTGTTCTGCTGTGCCTGGGGTCACTGAGTCAGAAATGACTCGATAGCACCTAACAACAACAACAACAACAATCTTTACAGCAGCAGATCACCAGGTCTTTCTACCATGGAAACGTTGGGTGAGTTCAAACTGCCAATATTTCACTTACCAGCTAAGCACTTGAACATTACACTACTATCACATAATGATTAAAATATAATTGAAAAATTTAACTAACTCATACTCTTAGAACCTTAGGAATTTTATAGAATTCTAACTTTTTATTGAGATTTAGGTGAAAGTTTGCAGAACAAATTAACTTTCCATTCAACCAATTCATACATTTTGTTTCCTGAGATTGATTGCAATCCTCACAATGTCATAGCTCTCTTCTTACTTTCTCCCTATGGTTATCTATTCCCTGTGTCCTTCTTTCCTATGTATTCCTGCCTTCTTAGCTTTATCACTGCAGAGATGCTGCTTTTTTGAACTTTTATGATTGATTGTTTTGTGCAGTGCTTACCTCCAAGGTGTAATTTTTCACTTCATATGACTGTCTATTGTTTGGTTGAAAGTTGAGCCATAGAAGTGAGTCCAATTCCAAGGCCTGAAGTGTGACTAAGGGCCATAGTATTGGGGGTTTCAATAGTCTCTATCAGACCAGTAAGCATGGCATTTTTTATGGTTTTGAGTTTCGTTTGACTTTTTCTCCCATTTTATCCAGAATCTCCAATTTTGATCCCTTTCAGAGTGGTGGAAAGTAGTAGTCAGGCACCAACTAATTCTCTATTCATGGTCATGTAGGTTGAAGTTCCCAGGGTCCACTAGTCTCTTGAACTAATTGTTTCCATGCATCTTTTATTTTCTTCAATCTTCTTTGCTCCAAATGAGGAGAGACCAATAACTGCATTTCAGATGGCCAGTCACAAGTTTAAGATCCCAAACATGACTCCCCAAAGTAGGATGTGGAATAGTGTTTTTGTGTACTATGCCATGCCAACTGAGTTTGATGTTCCTTGTGCTTATCATACTAAGACCCCAGGTCAAGTGACTCACTTTCTTAAGGTGTTTGTTTGGTTGTGGTTAAAAATTAACTTTGCCCCCTGTTAACTCTTTTGTATCATCATATCACATGCTGGTATGCATGTAGAGACATTGTATGCCAAATCTATATATGGTCATGGGTATAGTCCCATTCAGGCACCTGTAACTGGTCATTTTGCTGTCTGCTTATGTATCCATTCTTAGATTAATGTTTGTTATACTGACAATGCCGTAGTGTATATATAATAGTGTTTACCTTTATTGTCTATAACTCTTGTGCACCTTTCCATATATTCTTTTTCCTTAGTGATAATGTGCTGGTCATCTGCTTTTTGTATATTACCTTTCCCTTCACTCAAACTAGTATGTGTCTCTTACACAGCTAGCAATTTTCCCTCCCTACCCCTTCCAGCCTAACTAATCATCAAATAATGTTTCTTTCTCTGTGTAAACCTTTATTTGATTTTTTTGTAATGGCAGATTCATACAATATTTGTCTTTCTGTGATTGACTTATTTCATTCAGCATGATATTCTCCGAGTTCATCTACATTATGAGGTGTTTTGCATGTTCTTCACTATTCTTTAATGTTGCATAATATTCCATTGTGTGTATATATTGTAGTTTGTTTGTACATACATCAGTTGATAGGCACTTAGATTGTTTCCATCTCTTTGATGTTGTGAATAATGCTGCAATGAACATGGGTTTGCATATCTCTATTCATGTTCTCATTCCCACTCCTTTAGGGTATATTTCTAGTAGTGGGATTGCTGGATCAAATGATATTTCTATTTCCACTTTTAAGGAAACAGTATACTGTTTTCCATAGTGGTTGCACCATTTTACAGTCCCCTCAGCAGTATATGAGAGTCCCAATCTCTCCACATTGTCACAAATATATTTTATCTGCTGAACTTTACTATGATTGCTGGGGTGAGAACATATCTCCTTTTTGTTTTGATTTGCATCTCTCTAACCGCTAATGATTGTAAGCATTTCTTTATGTGTTTGGTGGCTGTCTGAATATCTTCTTTGGTGAAGAGTCTGTTCATATCCTCTCCTTATTTTTGAATTGAATTATTTGTCTTTATTAAATTTAGAGATAAGTTCCTAATCAGATATGTCACTGTCAAATATATATATCTATTTTTTTCCTAATCTGTAGGGTCTTTTTATTCTTTTAGGTAAGTCTTTTAATGCACATAAGAATTTAATTTTTAAAAGAACTAGACATTTATTTTCTCTTCTGATGTTTATGCATTTTTGGCTGTTTGATAGACTATGCCATAAATAGTTTTCTCCTAATTTTCCTTTGATGATCTTTTTAATTTTAAGTTTTATATTTAGGTCTTTGACCCATCTTGAATTAGGTTTTTGTGTATGGTGTTAGATATGGATCTTGTTTCATTTTTCTGCAAATGGATACCCAGTTTTGCCAGCACTATTTTTTATAGAGAAATTCCCCTCCCCGTTCAATAACTTTCAGCCCTGTGTCAAAAATAAGCTGTCCATAGTTGGATGGATCTATTTCTGGATTCTCAATTTTGTACCACTGTTCTATGTATCTCTCTTTGTGCCAGTATCAGGATGTTTTGACTACTGTGGTTGTGTATCTGGTTTTGAGATCGTGAAGTCTAAGACCTCTTTCTTTGTTCTTCTTCAGTAGTGCTTTGCTTACCCAAAGTCTCTTTCCTTTCCATATAAAATTAGTGCTTGGTTTTTCCATGTCTTTAAAGAATGCTGATGGAATTAGGATCAGGATTGTGTTGAAACTATACATTGCTTTGGGTATTATTGAAATTTTCACAATATTAAGTCCTCTACCCATGACATGATATGTTCTTCTATATGTATAGGTCTTTCACAGTTTCTTGTAGTAAGGCTTTGTAGTTTTCTTTGTAAAGGTGTTTTGTGTCCCTACCTAACTCTCTGCCAAAAGTCAATGTGACTCATAGAAACCTCTCCTTGGGTTCCTGAGGTGGTATCTCTATGGAAGTATATTGCCCAATCTTCCTTTCAAGAAGTGGCTGGTGGGTTTGGACCACCAACCTTCTGATTAGCAGTCAAATGCCTTAGACACTACATAATAAGGGTATTATTTTCCTATTTCCTTTTCAGAGATCTCTTTACTGGTGTAGAGGATGCCAAGTGTGTTGATCTTGTATTCCGCTACTTTGCTGAATCTTTCAGTTAGTTATGGTAGCTTTCTTGCTGAGTCTCTTGGATTTTCTATACTTTTAGTTTTTTGATGGTTATTCAGTTGTAATTTTTGTCTAACAGAATGGGAGACAGAAACATTCCCCATAAGACACAACTACACCCACACCTCCTGCAACTTCACTTACTGAGCAAGAGCGACCACCTCCTTCTCAACCAATGGGCCAATAATAAAAATATACCAAGAAGAACCTGAATCACCCTTGGCTACTCTTCACAAACAGTAAACAGAGATATAAATACAACAATGCCACAATGCCTCGGAGACAACAGACCATCACAGTCCACACAAAGAAGTAAGATAAAGGGATAGAAACAAGGGAGCAGGATACAGACTCAGAACACATCCATGAGGAAGAAGCAGCATTGGAACTCTCTGATAAGGAATTCAAAAGAATTATCTTTAGGTATCTTCAAAGGTTGAGACACAGACTAAAGAAAACAGAAAAAAACCCTAGAAGAATTTTGGAAGAAAATACAAGAACAAAATGACAAAATAAATGAAATATTAGAAATTATTCTAAATCTACAAATAGAAATCAAGAAGATTAATATTAAATTGTTAGAAACAGATAACACATTGAAAGACAAAGGAACAGAACTGATGCAATGGAAGACAGAATTAATGAGATTGAAGACAAATACCAGAGTACTTCTTTGGAAAGGAATCAGAAAACAAAACAAAACAAAATGAAGAAAGCCTACTGTTCATGTGGGATACCA
>NW_006921996.1:1140826-1141786 GCF_000298275.1 Orycteropus afer afer
GTATATATAAAACCCTGAAAGAGAAAAAACTTCAACCAAGAATTATGTACCCAGAAAAATTGTCCCTCAAATACAAAGGTGAAATTAGGAGATTTCCGGATAAGCAGAAACTAAGGGAATTTGTTAAAATGAGAACAAGCTTACATGACATGCTAAAGGGAGTCCTTTGAACAGAGAACTAAAAACAGCAAATGACAACCGACCATTAATACACAAGATGACATAACCCAGAAACTACAGCTATTGACATATCCAAAGTAAAATGAGCTTGCAAGATTGTAAACGGGGAACCAGAGACATCAATTGGCAAGTGAGGACAAGTACAAACAAAAAGAGGGAAAAGACTGTGTAGTTACAGAACCTCTAAATGGTGAGGAAGTTAAGAGTTGCAAGATAGAATGGACTGTTCTAAACTCGGAGAAAATTATAAATCATAGGGTAACCTCAAAGAAAAATGATAAACCTTCATATCACAATAAAAAAGAGGACAAGTACAAATATTCAGCAAATACTAAAACAACAGCAAAAAGAGAAATGATAATAAGATTCATAAATATAATAAGCTCAGCACAGAAAATAATATGGAACAAAGAAACCAGGGACACAATGAAAAAACAAATAACAAAATGACAACAAATTCATACTTGTTAATAATTACACTGAATGTTAATGGATTAAAAGCACCACTCAAGACATGGAGAGTTGCAGATTGGATAAGAAAACAAAACCCATGGACATGCTGCCTACAAGAGACACACCTTAGAGATAAAGACAAAAATGGACTAAAAATCAAAGGTTGAAAAAAGATATATCAAGCAAATGTCAACTGTAAGAGAGCAGGGGTGGCAATATTAATTTCTGATCAAATTGACTTTAAGACAAAGACCACCATATGAGACAAGGAAGGAAATTATATAACGATTAAAGGATCAATTGAACATGAAGATATAACCATAATAA
>NW_006921996.1:1141886-1153501 GCF_000298275.1 Orycteropus afer afer
TACACTGCTGGTGGGACTGTAAAATGGTACAACCATTGTGGAAAGCAGTATGGCGATTCCTTCAAAAGTTAGAATTAGAAATACCATTTGACCCAGCTATTCCATTACTAGGTATATATCCTAAAGAAGTGAGAGCCATGACAAGAACATACATATGCACACCCATGTTCATCGCAGCACTGTTTACAACCAAAAGATGGAAACAACCTAGGTGTCCATCAACTGAGGAATGGATAACCAAACTATGGTATATACACACAACGGAATACTATGCAATGCTAAAACATAATGTAAAATCTGCAAAACACCGCAAAACGTGGATGAACTTGGAGGACATTATACTGAGTGAAATAAGTTAATCACAAAAGTACAAATATTGTATTATTGTAAAAGTCAAGGAAAGGTTTATCTATGGAAGAAATTTTCTTGGTTGATTACCAGAGGTGGGAGGGAAGGGGAGGAAACACTGTTAGATAGATAGAGATAAGTCTTGATTTGGGTGAAGAGAAGGGCAATGTACCAAATGTGAGTGATCAATATAGTGGCATTGAGGAAGAGAAAGACATATAGAGGTGAATGGGAGGTACAGACAACAAAGATGAACCTTTTTGCATATACAGTACTGCGTTGTCAGTGAAGGCAAACATGGGTATATGGGTGGACAGATGGGTGGACAGGCTGAACTATTAGGTATATCTGTGATGTGGGGAGTGTATCCAAGAACATGTATAGGGTTGACAGACAATGGCCTATAGGTTTATGTGAATGATCAGAATTCCCTGGTTTATAGTAGAGCTGAAAAGGGGCAAGGTTGTAGTCACTGCTTGTTCACAGTCAGCTACCTGAAGGGACTGAGGAGTGGAACCTGTGGGCTCAGGACCATAGTCGCAGGGGACATCAAGCTCAATTGGCATAACATACTATACAAAAC
Organism: Orycteropus afer afer; assembly: GCF_000298275.1. Lineage (NCBI taxonomy): Eukaryota > Metazoa > Chordata > Mammalia > Tubulidentata > Orycteropodidae > Orycteropus > Orycteropus afer. The sequence continues at coordinate 1,142,818 of NW_006921996.1, forward strand.
ATTGTTCCACCTCCTACTTTGGCTAGTAGTGATTGGGATCTTGAAAGCTACCAAGCTACCATCTAGATGCAACGATGGGTCTTTCCTCATCCAGAGCAAAGAAGAATGAAGAAAACTGAAAATTCAGGGAAACAATTAGTCCTAGCTACTGGTATACCATCCGATCTGCAGCCTATACAACTATGAGACCAGAAGAGCTAGATGGTGCCTGGCTACCACTGTCATCCACTTAGAAGGGGATCTATGTAGGAGATCCTTGATAGAGAATGAGAACAATGTGGAACAAATCTCAAAATCATTTGCAGGAAAAAAAATGGGGGGGGAGAACACCAGGTTTTCTGGTCTGACAGAGCCTGTGGAACCACTGAGACTATGGACCCTAGATGCCCTTCAGGTCTGGAATTGAACCCACACTTGTGGCTTCTAGCCAAACAAAAGGCAGGCGTATGAGTCTAACATTTACCTCAGGTAGATACACTCCTTAGAGAGAACAATCATGGGAGAAAGAAGGGCTGCTTATGCACAGGGAGACAGCTCAGGAGGCAGGAGTGCATGGAGGGTGGACACAGGGAAGAGGTAACTATGGGGAGGAAGTGGGAGGGGAGCTGTTGCATTGTGGTAAATTGTGGTCAATATCATGAGACAAAGTGTATGTGCACTGATGTATGGAAAGTAAATTTGGTCTGTAAATTTTCACCCAAATCACGTTAAAAAGAAAAGATGGACTAGAAAAAAAAAAAAAAAAAGAATAATGTAGGGTCTGCAAAACACCACATAATGTAGATGAAGTTGGAGGATATTATGCCCAGTGAAATAAGTCAATCACAGAAGTACAAATATAGTATTAGTTTGTTGTTATGGCGGTTCAAAAAAGGTTTATATATGGAGGGAAACTTTGTTTGTTGCCGGGGGTAGGAGGGTTGGGGAGGGAACACTGAAAAAAAAAATGCATTGACCCACATCACTTTAGTTTTGTGTATTTCACTCTACATAAATTATATTTCAATAAAATCCATTTAAAAAATGAATTCCATCCTTTTCTATGTTCTGGAACAGTTGAGTAAGATTAGTGTCATCTCTTCAATGAATTGTTGGTAGAATTCTCCAGTGAAGCTGTCTGGGTTGGGACTTCTTTTGGGGGGCAAGAGCAGTATTTTTTTTTTTTTTTTAATGACCTGCTCTATTTCTTCTTTTGTTATGGTTTATTCAAATTTTCTACTTCATTCTGTGTTTGTTTAGGTAGGTCATGTGTTTATAGAATATTTCTTCTAGGTTTCTTTTTTTTTTTTTTATGACTATGGTTCTTTGTAGTATTCTGTTATCATCCTTTTTATTTTGGTTGGTTTTGTTAGGATCTCACCCATTTCATTTCTTACTCATGTTGTTTTAGTCTTCTCTCTCTTTTCCTTATTTAATTTTCCAGTAAGTTGTTAATTTTGTTAATTTTCCCAAGAAGCAATTCTATTCTTTTGGATTTTTTCTGTTTTATTTATTTTTGCTCTAATCTTTATTATTTCCTTTCTTCTGGAGACTATAGCCTTCTTCTTTTTGCTCTTTTTCTGATTGTTGGAAATGTTGGGTTAAGGTATTGATTTTTGTTATTTCTTCTTTTTTGATGTGTGCGTTTATTGCTATAAATTGACCTGTGAGTAAAGCTTTCACTTTTTCCCAAATGTTTTGATATTTTGTGTTTTCTTTATAGTTTGCTTTCTGGAATTTTTAAATTTCTCCTTTTATTTCTTGTTACCCAGTAGTTTTTAAGCAGAGTGTTATTCAGTTTCTATGTATTTTATTTTTTTTCAACAGTGCTTCCTGTTACTGATTTCTAAATTTATAATGTTGTGATCCAAGAAGGTGCTTTGTAGTATTTCAATGTATTTAAAAGTACTGAGGCTTGCTTTGTGATCTAACATATGGTCTATTCTGTAGAATGACCCATATGCACTGGAAAAGAATATGTATTGTGCTTTTGTTGGGTAGAGTGTTCTGTATATGTCTATGAGGTAAAGTTTGTTGATTGTGTTGTTGAGGTCTTCTGTATTTTTGTTGAGTTTCTGTCTAGTTGTTCTGTCCTTCATCAAAAGTGGTGTGTTAATGTCTCCTACTCCTCTTGCAAAATTCTCTATATTTCTCCTTTCAGTTGACTAAGTGTTTGTTTTATGTATTTTGGGGTTCTTTCATTGGGTTCATATATATTTATTATGGTTATGTGTTCTTAGTGGATTGATCCTTTTATCATTATATGATATCCTTCCTTGTTCTTAATGTTTATTTTCACCTTGAAGTATATTTTATCAGAAATTAATATTGCCACTCCTGCTCTGTCTTGGTTGTCATTACCTTGATAAATTTTTTTCCACTCTTTGATTTTTAATTTATTTTTGTCTCTGTGTTTAAGGTGAGTCTGTTGCAGGCAAAATATTGGTAGGTCCTGTTTACAAACCCATCCTGCCACTATCTTTCTTTTGAAGGGTACACTTTGTACACTCACATTCAGTGCAATTAATCATAGGTATGAATTCTGCTTTAATTTAGTTTTATTATTATTATTATTATTATTATTGTGGTATTGATGATTACTTTGTTCCAAATATCTTCCTGTGCTGAATTCATTTTCTTTTTTAATCTTATTTTCTTTGCTGTTGTTGATTTTGTGTTTACAATGTCCGTTTGATTTTCTTCTTTCTTATTTTGGTTAGAAAGTCTATTAATTTTCTTTGTGGTTATCCTGTAGTTCAGCATAGTGCCTAAGGCACTTGACTGCTAATCAGAAGGCTGGTGGTTCAAACCCACCAGGCACTCCTTGGAAGGAAGATGGGGCAATCTGCTTCCATAGTGATACTGCCTCGGAAACCCAAGGAGGGGTTGCTATGAGTCGAATCCAACTTGACGGCACATAACAACAACACAACAACAAGTTTGGAGTAGGAGCTCTGGTGCCATAGTGTCTAAGGAATTTGACTGCTAACCAAAAGGCTAGTTGTTCAAACCCACCAGCCACTCCTCAGAAAGAAGACTGGGCAATCTACTTCCACAGAGATACTGCCTCAGAAACCCAATGAGGGGTGGTTATGAATTATATTTGACTCAATGGCAGTGAGGTTTTTTGTTTTTAAGTTTGCACTAGTGTGTTCTATATTGATATCATCCTGATTTCTTCTCCATTTGGAAGTTCTATGACTATACCATTTATTCTCTCTATCTGCTTTGTAGTTTTGTAGTTCACAGACTGACACCTCTAGTTCTCTATTAGCAGATTTATAAGCTTATTTTCTCAAAAGAAAACAAAAACTTTATTTTTCCCAAACTTATTTTAGTTTTGCTAATTCTTTCTCTGGGTTGGTTACTGGGTAACAATGTTATGTGTTTTAATTGTGGGTCATTGTGTTCCATCATTGGTTTTCTGTCTGAAGGACTCTTTTTAGCATTTCTTATAAAATTGATTTTTTTTTCCCCATTTCCTTAATTTCTGTCTATCTGAGAATGTCCTTATTTCACTATCATATTTGAGGGACATACCAACTTGGTAACCCCAGGAGGGGTGTCTATGAGTCAGGTCCAACTTGATGGCACATAACAACAACAACAACAACAACATTTCTGGATATATAATTCTATGTTGTCTTTTTCTTCTTTTAAGGTTTTATTTATGTTATTCCATTGCCTTTTGCTTGAATGGTTTCTGCTGAGAAATCAGAGCTTAGTTATTGGTTGCTGTTTGTGGGTAAAATTTCCTTGTCACTGAGCTGCCCTCAAGATTCTTTCTCAATCTCTGACGGTGTTAAGTTTGATTATGATAAACTGAAAAAACAAACTCATAGAATAATTTGCCATCAAGCTGATTATGACTCATAGCGACCCCCATTTGGGTTTCTGAGGTGGTAAATCTTTATAGAAGTGGATTGCTCAGCCTTGCTCCCACGGTGTGGCTGGTGAGTTTGAATGACCAACCTTCTGGTTAGCAGTCAGATGCCTTAAGCATTTTGCTACAAGAGCTCCTTTGATTATGATATGTCTTGTTAGTTTTCTCTTTGGGTTTACCCTATATGGGGTTTGTTGACCTTCTTGGCTGGATATCTTTTCATCTTTCATGAAATTGTGGAATTTTTTTTTTTTTTTTTTTTGCCTCTTCTTGTTCTGGAATTCCAATTGTGCATAGGTTATTTATTTTAATATAATCTCATTTAGATTTTGAGCTTTCTTCATTCTTTTTTTCTGATTTTTCCTTATACAACTTAGTGTCAAGGGATTTGTCTTCTAGCTGGGAAATGTTTTCTTCAGCCTTTTTGATTCTACTCTTTTGTCCTTCCAGTGTGTTACCTATCTCTGTAATTTTAGTATTTGTTTTCTGGATTTCTATTTGTTGTTTTTGTGTGATTTCCAATACTCTATTTATTTTGTCATTTGCCTCTTACTTCCTGAATTCTTCATGGGTATTGTCTATCTTTTCCTTGCTTTTGTTTATGGTTTCCTTGTGCTCTTAGAAGGTCCTGTATCTATATCTTTTGAATTCCTCTTCTGATAGTTTTATTCTGTGTTCTTCCTCCAGGAGGTTTCCTAGTTCTTTATTTTACTTATTTGCTTCTGCTCTCTTGTCTTATTTCTTTGTCAGAATTGAAGTAGTCTGTTGTCTCTGAGACATTTTGAAGTTGTTTCTATTGTGTTGATTATGTGTTGGTTTGTTTCATCTTGTTTTTTTTTTGTTTGTTTGTTTTGTTTTGCTTTGTTTTGATATAGCCAGATGGGTGGGGGAGGTTGCTACCTTGGCAGCACTGGGGATCTCCCCAGCTGTGTCTGGGTGATGGGAATAACTGGTAGGAAGATGGATGTCAGTTTCTGTTTGTTGTGAAGAGGAGCTGTGAGTGGGATGAGCAGATATTGTTCAGTGTGTGTCATTGATCCAATGGTAGAGGAGAAGGTGGTGGTGCTCACTCATGGAAGGAGGTAGTAGGTGTAGTAGATATGGCTGACTAGTGGAGAGTTACTCTCCATCTCCTGTTGGACAGGATAGTGAAGAAGGAGGAGGAGGAGAAATAAAAAGTAGGAAAAAAAAGAGGGGTGTCTGAGAAGAAAGATTGATGGAATAGAGAAAAAAAGAAGTAGAAGCAATGAACAAATAAAAAGGAAGAAACAGTGAAAAAAGAAAAAGAACCAGAGAAGGGGAAAATTTAAAAAAAAAAAAAGGAGGAAAGGTTTTTGCAGTTACTGTTAGCTGGCAGCCTTGAGACAGGTAACTGTGGAGCAATCCAGACTCACCAGAATGTGTTCCTGAGGAGATGGAGGGAGCCTGGTACAAGAGGATTCCTCCAAGAGAGTTGGCCACAGAGGTGCACCTCCTATGTTTTGTGAGAGAAAGATCAGTCAGTGACAGAAACATAGGCAGGGTGCACTGCAGACCCTGACTCTGTCTGCTTGGAGTGCTTTATGGCTGGTGTCTGACCTGTTGCAGAGGCAGTGGAGGGTCTGCGCAGGTGAGAGCTACCAGGGGAATTTCCATATCCATTGGGGTGGTGGGGTTGAGAAAAGTTTTCACCTCTAGTTGCCAGGAAGCTGTGTTTGTTAGAGTGGAGAATGCACCTCTAAAGTCACAGTTCACTGGCATGCATCTGTGCCCTTCTGGGCATATGCAGCCCCTAATCCAGCTCCTGCCTAGATTCAAGTCAAGTGGGAGGTGATCCTGAGTCTCACTTCTCAATCACCATCCCACAAGTTTTTACCATCCGGTGAGCCCTCAAATCAAATGACCAGTGTTTACTAGTGGTGAGTTTCATTTCCCTTCTCTAGCTCCCTCCTAGCCACGTGGTTGTCTGTGCCTCTAGAAATCTGACTTGTTTCCCTGCACTTTTCTCTTCCAGATCCAGGTATATTCTGATCACCTAGCCTCCCTCCAGAACTTTCCACACTGTGTTTCTATCACATTGTGGATTCCATGAATTAGGTTTCACCTTGTCCGTGCATATGATGCCTCTGTGCCTTAAAATGGCTGTGATTCATTGGTTTGGCTTTTATCTCTCTAGTCGTTGTCCTCTTTCTGTCTCACTTTTCAGTCAGCATTCAATCTAATTAATTACCCTCTCATTTGATCTCATTGTTCCAGGATCTTTATTTGTTTCTGTTTCATTAAGATTTTCCAGGACTCTGTTGCAGAGGAATTGTACAGAGTGTGTTAGCAGGATTCCATCTTGTCTCTGCTTCCAATTTGACAGATTTCTAAATGACTAAAGATCATCTCTCTCAAGTAGTTTACAAAACTCTCAAAAGGAATCTGGACACAAAAACACATTCTTTACTACAAGACATCATTGTTCCACACTGTGTCATTATCGTAATTTTGTTATTGCTGTGTTGTTATCCTTGTGTACTGTCAAGTTGATTTTGACTCATAGCAACTCCATATGGCAGTAGAGTTGCTCCATAGAATTTTTCTAGGCTATGATCTTTATGGATACAGATGACCAGGTCTTTTCCCTTGTGGAACCACTGGTGGGTTCGAACCACCGACTTGGCAGTTATCAGCCAATCTCTTAACCATTGCTCCTCTAGGGCATTTCTGAAGGCTCAGTGAAAGCAGGGTGGCACAGATAGATAGGCAAAACCATTATTACAGTGGGAAACAATGTATCAAACTGAAAATCTGTGAATTTCCTGGTTTACTTTTCAATGGTCTTCCCAAGGTACTTTGGGAAGTGAAGAATATTATTGTTCATAGTGTTATTCTTTTATTTATCTAAATGAAATCTATTATGATTGCACTTTAAATGATAAATTCTCCTATTTGGATAGAAAAGCATTAAAGTTATTGCTATTTACATGAAGTAAAATGTTCAATGTGTTTTCTTTAGACTTTCATTATTCCATCATCATGCAGAAAAGGGACATATTGATTTGGAATTTGTATGGACAACCTAAATCTATTTTAAGGGGTGTGTCTCATGTTTCTAAATCCCTAGACATCACTTTGAAATTGCATATTACCTTTTCCCTCCTCTTTTAATTTTCTAAAAAAACCATTTTTTTTTTTTACCTTTCCTGAATTGTTTGTACTCAGATTACTTAATACTCGAAATACTACTTAAGAGTGCTCAAGTATGCTAGCCAAAGTGGAAAGTGACAATGTTCACTTTGGTTTATCAGTTATCTGTGTTAGTTAAACATTAATTGAAAAGCACCCACTCCCACCTCTACCATCCCGTACACCTCACTTTCCCCCACCCCCAAAAAACCTGTTGAAGTTCAAAAACAATAAGAAGCCAAAGCAGTGAAGATAACTATGGTAGAATAGAATCAGGATTGTTTTGGGACTCAGGATGGCCTTCTGGAATTCTGAGCACATCTCATAAATCTCTCAGCCTCAGTTAATGCAAATGTAAATATGCCTGTTAATCCCACAAATATATCCTGTGCCCATTATATATACTAAAGTATATGAAATAATTAATGGGCTATGGTATCATAGTGAGAACTGGATAAATTTTGTATCTTTGTTTTTTATAGTCTCATTTTTAAGATCTCTAGAGAGGCAAAGGGGAAAAAAAAATCATTTGGATTCTAATCTTTCACTCTTCTAGGAATTTTATCTTCAGTATAATCATATTGATGTTTTTAGGTGTTGTGGAGTCCATTTTGACTTATAGCAACTTTATGTACTACAGGACAAAAAAAAAAAAAAATTTGCCTGATCCTGAACCAACCTCACAACTTTTGTTATGCTTGAGATCATTTTTGTAACCACTGTGTCAATCCATCTTGTTGAGGGTCTTCTCCTTTTACACTGACACACTACTATGCCAAGCATCATATTCTTCCCAAGGGACTTGTCCCTTCTGATAGCATGACCAAAGTACAACACAGAGATATGGAATCTGGCCATTCTCCTTTCTAATTAAATGGCTGTACTTCTTCAAAACAGATTTGTTCATTCTTCTGGCAGTCCACGATACATTCAGTACTCTTCACCAACCCATAATCAAAATATATCAATTCTTTGATCTTCCTTACTCATTGTCCAGCTTTCACAAGCATATGAGGCTATTGAAAATACAATGGCTTGAGCCAGGTGTACCTTAGTCCTTAAAGTAATATCTTTTCTCTTTAAGGCTTTAAGGAAGTCCTTTGCAGAAGATTTGCCCAATACAATATGTCATTTGATTTCTTGACTGCTGCTTCTATGGGCATTGACTGTGGATGCAAGTAAAATGAAATCCTTGACAACTTCAATCTTTTCTCCATTTATCATGATGCTGCTTATTGGTCAGTTATGAAGACATTTGTTTTCATTTTTGAGGTGTAATTCATACTACAGACTGTAGTCTTTGATCTTCATTAGTGATTCAAGATATCTTCACTTCCAGCAAGTAAAGTTGTGTCATCTATTTATCACAGGTTGTTAATAAGTCTTCCTCCAATCCTGATGTTGTGTTCTTTTTTATATGTCCAGATTCTCACATTATTTATTCAATATACAGATTAAATTAAAAAAAAAAAAAAAAAAAAAAAAAAAAAAAAAAAAAAAAAAAAAAAAAAAAAAAAAAAAAAAAAAAACCTCATTGCCATCAAGTTGGATCCAACTGATAGCGACCCTTCCTTGGGTTTCTGAGGCGGTAACAGTAGGAAGTAGATTATCCAATCTTCCTTCTGAGGAGTGGCTTGTTGGTTTGAACCACTAGCCTTCTGTTTAGTAGTCAATTGCCTTAGGGATAAGACCACCAGAGCTCCCATAGAGATTCAATAAGCATTGAAAGGCTACAACACTGCTACACATTTTTCCTGATTTTAAACCAGGAAATGTCACTTTGTTTTATTCATATGACTACCTCTTTGTCTATGTATGGTTTCATCATGAGCACAATTAAGTGTTCTGGAATACCCATTCTTTGTAATATTTTGTTATGATCCACACAGTCACATACCTTTGCACAGTCAATAGAACACAGGTAAACCTCTTTCTGGTCTTCTTTGTTTTCAGCCAAGATCTGTCTGAAATCGACAATGATATACCTTGTTCTAAATTTAGCTTGAATTTCTGACAGTTTTCTGTCAATGTACCATGGCAACCATTTTTTAGTATCTTCAAATTTTTTCTTATATATGAAATTAATGATATTGTTCAATCAGTGCCTCATTCTGTTGGATCACCTTTCTTTGGAATGGGCATGAATATGGATCTCTTCCAGTCAGTTGGCAAGGTAGCTATCTTCCAAATTTCTCGACATAGACAAATGATCTCTTCCAGTGTTGCTTCCTTTTGTTGAAACATCTCAACAGGTATTCCTCTAATAGCTGGAGTCTTGTTTTGCAACAGTTCCTTCAGTGCATATTCTTAGGGTAGTTAATGCTCCTCCTTGTATGTATTTTTCCCCTGTGATAGTCATAGTTCCTATTTACATGTCGTCTTGTAAATAGTTATTACAAAGTTTTTCTTTATCTTAATGGTGTGGTGCTTTAGGTATAGAAAATATCAAAGAATGGAAAATTATATTAATTCCAAAGGACCAGTGAGATAGAAGAAAAAAAAAAAAAAAAGAACAAATGTCAAGAAGATCATGTTTATAAAAAGGAATAGCTAATGACTTTGTAACTAGGTAGTAAAAACAAGGTCACCTTAGTGCTAATGTGGTTCATTTCACACAAATGTGAAAATTGATGAAGAATGAGTAGAACATCAATTATTAGGATGCATATAAGTATTTATCTTAATCTACTGGGTTTATCCTCTGTTCTTAAAACAATGAGTATGATAAAGCAAGCACTCAATAAATATTTGTTGGGTTAGTTTATAAATTAATGATATTTAAAGTAGAAAACTATAAAAGAAAAAGTAAATTTTTCTGATTACAAAGAAATTTGTTATAAAAATGCTTGTACAGCAAATATAAATAATTGAATATCATCAACATTGTCCCTATGTTTTTTTAAACATGTGTCAACTTTATCTATATTATAAGTGAGCTATAAAAAAATGATTCATAAATAAAATATCATTCACATAGGATTGTAAAATATCATTTAATTATTTTGTTAGTTATAATGATTATTGATGATTGTGAGGGTTATATTTTCTGAAAAGTAATGAAGATTCTCATTTTGATTTTCTTTGTTTATGTGAGAAAGCACCGATATATTCCCTTGATATCTCAAGGAAATTTCTCAAAACTCACTGCCGTTGAGTCAGATCTGACTCATAGCAACCCTTCCTTGAGTTTCCAAGGTGGTATCACTATGGAAGTAGATTGCCCAACTTTCCTTCCGAGGAGTGGCTGGTGGGTTTGAACCACCAGGCTTCTGGTTTGCAGTCAAATGCCTTAGGCACTATGCCACCAGAGAAGAAACTGAGACTCTTGGTAGGGTTCAGGATTAAACACTCATGGCCAATATGTAAATCAAACTCTCCTGCTTCCTATACATCCCTGAAATATCAGGAGGAAACACTGAATATAAATGAACTTATACATAGTAAAACTGGAAAGCCAAAGTCATGAAATTTACAGTCCACAAAAATGGTAAATAGCCCATAAAACAACCAACCTTATGAGACCAAAGGGCAGCACTTGCCAAGAGATAAATCTCAGAAGGCAGGAAAGGGTAAGAAAGAAGGACATATGGTAAACACAGGGAGGAAGTAGAGTGCTGTTACTTGTGTGGATTGCAAACAATTTCAGCAAAAACATGTGCATGAATTGTTGAC
>NW_006921996.1:1153687-1154832 GCF_000298275.1 Orycteropus afer afer
CACTGCTATCGAGTCAATTCCAACTCATAGAAACCCCCACCCATTGGGTTTCCAAGATGGTAAATCTTTACAGAAGTAGATTGCCCCATCTTCCTTCTGTGGAGTGCCTAGTGAGTTTGAACCACCAACCTTCTGATTAGCAGTCAAATACCTTAGGCACTGTACCACCAAACCTCCATACATAAATATTTATATATAGATAAATTTATCTGAAGGAAATGGCTCATGTGGTTGTAGATGTTGGCAAGTCCCAAGTTCTTGTGTCGAACATCAAACTGGTGGTTTCTCCTGACTCACACAGCTACAGGGGTTGAGAAACCCAAAATCAGCAGGCGTTACTGGTTTGCTGGTTTTGGAATCTGACAAATGGCACTTTGCTGGCTCACAGGCTATGAAAGCAAAAATCCCAAAATTGGAGAGCAATGTGGCAGGCCAATTGTTCAAGTCCAGGAACCAGAGATCATGATGAGCCAGATGCAGGATCAAGATCCAGATCATTTTTCCAGGATATATATATACACACACACACACACACACACACACGCACATATGAATAATGGAAGAAGGCCACATCACTGAGAAATTTCCCCTTCAACTGATTGGCTGCTCATCACAAATCTCATAATGGAGGTGATTATGTTACATCAGATCTCGTTTTGACTTTGAATAAATTGTAACTGCTAAACCACTTAAAATCATGGCCCAGCCAAGGTGACATACAACCCTAACTATCACACTTGGAGAAAAGGTGCCTCCTCTACAGAGTCTGTGAATCTTATTCTTTAACTTAGAATATTTAGTTTAATTAAGATTGATATTGTTAATGACTGTTTGCATTTACATAGTACACTTTAACTATTGGTTTCCTATATATATTCCACTTATTTTATTCTCTTATTCCTCTCCATTTATTAGGATTAATAAAGTTTTTTAAAAAATCATTTATTGTTCACTTTTCATTTACTTACTCATTTACAATATTCTTTTGTATATCATAAAGATTACGACACACATCCTTGATTCATAGCGATCTAATATAAATTACTTAACCACATCCTAGGTGATCTTATGACCTTAGAACACTTTAAATACTTTTATTTTTTTTAATGCATTTTGTGCTGTTGTTTTTAGTTTTTTTTGTTCTT
>NW_006921996.1:1155017-1158522 GCF_000298275.1 Orycteropus afer afer
TCTAAAGTATATATATTTCAATATTTGTGGAACATTCACTGCAACTTGTTCTCACAATAATTTATCTCCTCATATCTCTTCCAAAATTCCTTCTAGCCATATATCCAATCATGTTATTGTGTCATTGATATCCTTGATTTCTGTCATATTTTCTATTTCTTAACCTATGTTTTATGTGCAATTTCTTCAGATCTCATTTCATTTACACTATTTCTCTTTTTCAAATCTAAAGTTTTACATAATCATTTAGTTCAGTTTTAATGACTATATTTAATTAAATTATATTTGAGATTTATAATGTAGCTGGCATTTTTTACATAGTCCACTAATATTTTATTTCATAGAATTCTATATTTTTCTAATGGTTTAATTTTTTTTGTCTAAACTTTTAAACTATACTTATATTATAGTATTTTTTCTCAAAGTGTTAGGTTTACCAAAAGTTTGTTAAAAAGCAATGATAGCACTTTGAAGATTAAGGTGTGTCTAACCTGAACCAAGGTATTTTTAATCACCCATACATATGTGAAAGCTATACAATGAATAAGACTGAACAGAAATTTATGCAGTTGAATTATGGTGTTGGTGAAGAACACTGAATAAACTATGGATAGAACAAATAAATCTATCTTGGAAGAAATACAGCCAGAATACTCCTTAGAAGTGAGAATGGTGAGACTGTATCTAGTGTATTTTGTACACATCATCAGGAAGGACCAGACAATGAAGAAGAACATACGTCATGCTTGGGAAATCAGTGGGTCAGGGAAAAGGAGGGAGACCTTCAACGAGATGGAGTAACACAGTGCCTGAAACAATGGGCTCAAACATATCAATGGTTGTGAGGATGGTGTCAGAATAGGCAAAATTTTGTTCTGTTGTGTGGGGTTGCTATTAGTCAGAACCAGCTTGACAGCACCTAACAGCAATAATAATTTCCTTCCAATTATTATGTGTTCTGAACATTCCTTTTATTGTGTTGTTTCTTTATTTTATGGCTTGAAACTTTTACTGCTGAACTCTATTTATGTGTATGAGAATCATTTGTACCCTGGGTTTTGAATGTGTTGCTAGACAACTGTTTTATGTTTACTTTAAGAGGTGCTCTGATAGTTTCATTGGTCTAGAATCTTTTTAAAATTATTTTCTTTGAGGAGTCTTTGTCATGAGAGTACCTGTTTCTACTCAGTCTTCTTTGATCACAGGTGCATTTTCTCCCCACACAGACATCCTAGCAGAAACAGGTTTATGCTGTTTTTCTTTTTTAATTTGTAGGGAGTTTTTTGTGGATCCTTCTACTTAATGAGGGGTTGCTCTTTTCATGGAAGTGATTTATGTAGCCATCTAAATTTCATTTCCATTCTTGACACAGGGTCAAGGTTATATCATCTAATTCTCAGTAGACATTAAAATCCTAGGACTACCCTAAAGTCATATAATTCAGGGGGAAAAAGCCTACCTACACCTACCTCTTTCAATCACTGGACATTGTATCAGAAGGTGTATCACACTTTAGCACTATCTGACATGTTGCTATCACCAGGTCATAACTACATTGAATTAATAAAAAATTTAGTCATGATACAATATGTACTGGATGAACTCATTTTAGATTTTTTTAAAAATACAATTAAATTCTTAGAAAGTTCTGAAAGAACATATTCCAAACAGTCAATAATTGTTTCCACTTGGGAGATTGGGAAGAATACAGAATGATACTTGAATTTTACTTTATATTCTCTGGTATAGGCTTTTAAAGGAAAACTAAGGGTTTATTATTTGAAAAAAAAGTCAAGAAAATAGGTAATTATCTTGTAAATGTGAGGAAATGGGAAAAAATAGAAGAAAAAAATTGAAATAATGAATTTAATTACAGGAACATAATGTATTTTGAAAAATGTGATAAACCATTTTGTGCAATGCATTCAAGTAATTTAAAAAATTACAATAAAATGGAAAATATATGTTATGAAATTTGATTAAAGAATACATAGAGAAACTGAATAGCTCAATAATCATTTAGGAAAATTAAAAGATAAAGGCAGTCAAAGACTTGAGACTCAAAGGAAAACTAGGCTCAAATCATTTCACTAGCATGCTTTAGCAACCTATTTATTAAGGTATAATTTCTAATTTACTGAAATTTTAATTTGCATAAGAGGCATGAGTTGATATTCTAATGGAGCTTTCTCATTCATTCTATGAAACTGGCAGAAACATTATTCCAAAAAATCAAGCATGTCACAAATGGGAAAATGAAACTATAGACAACTTTTACTTAAGAATATAGATCAAAAGTATTACTATGAATTATATACTAAAATATTCATGATTAAGGAGAATTTGTTCAAGATGGTATGAATTAGAAAAAACACTTACATAATTCTGAAATTCAAAATGTGAAAGGAGAAACTACATGGTAATCATGATATATCTAAATAAGTCATTTGGTAAAATTCAACATTGAATTCTAATTACAGTTAAGAAAATGATAAAAATTGGCAAACAATGAGAAAATGAGAAAAATTGTCTCACTTCATAAGATGAAACTTTAATACTATAGCAAGTTATAATTAACAATACACCTTGCCTTTTATATCTACTACTCTCTATATACAGAATCTTGTACTAGAGGATTAATTAAAGATGAGAAAAATAAATAAGAAGTTTAAATTATGGAAAGGACTTGAGAACTTGCTGTGAATTGAGGTGATATGAGTTTTCTATTTCTAAAATTCAAAAAATCAAATGACAAGCCATTGGAACAATTAATATAGTTCATTAATTTGACAAGATATGGATCAATATACATAAATCAGTGGTCTCCTTTAACACAGTAATATTCAATTCAAAAATATAAATGAAAAATTATTACAATCATAACTACAATAACTGTAATTTGCCTAAGAAGAACAAATCTAATTAGAAATAAATAAGGATTATATATTTCTTATAAATTTTTATCCTAGGAGATCAAATGACAATGAAGAGGGAAATATACCATGTTCTTCAATAAGAATATTCAATATATGAAATAACTTTTTCTTCTTAAATTATTATATGGACTCCATTTTTATCCCAATTTTATTCAATGGGTTTCTAATGAAATTTGATAACTTGTTTAAAGATTATATGTAATTATTAATATATCATATATGAAAAAGAATTATGAAAGAAAAGAAAAAGCAAGAAGTTTGCTCCACCTATATGTAAAGTGAATTAAAAGTTAGTGTAACTAAAAGGAAAGTATAGTAGAAGAATTAGACTAAAAGAATAAATAAACTGAAGAGAGAATATTTCAAAAAATATTTTGTATGATAAAGTTCTTATTTTAAATTTGTGGAAAATGGAAGACCTGTTTATTAAATTATTCTGGGTAATTTCTACCATTTCAAAAACAATGTAAAAAATCCTTAAATTCACACCACAAACAAAATAACATGACATGAGTTGAAGAGTTAACTGAGAAAACAAGCAAAAAGATCTTTTAAATTATATACATATA
>NW_006921996.1:1158622-1160619 GCF_000298275.1 Orycteropus afer afer
ATATATATATATAACTTTGGGATGACAAAAAGCTATTCTATGATGAACATAAATCCAGAATATCTAAAGGGAAATATTGATATGATGGTAATAAAAATCAAGTTTTTATACAATAAAATAGTGAAAATTGAGAGATGAGTTGAAAACTAGAGGAAACTATTTCTATATATCCAGTAAAGGATTGATATATAGAATACAAAGCTTAAATGAATAATATATAAGAAAAATAAACTCATAGAAAAATGGGCAAATCATGTGAACAAGGAATTCTAATAAGAAAGAAAAACACAGACAAACATGAAAAATAGTTGGTTTCTGTGCTAAATAAGAGATGAAAATGAAGCTAACAGTAAAATATTCATGGAATATTATATATATATATATAGATAGATAGATAGATAGATAGATAGATTATATACACTCATAAAAAAGGCAATTTTATTTTTTTTAAATTAAGTACTGGCATGGGTATGGTAAAACATGATTTCTCACCAGCTATTGATAATAATCTGATTTGATGATTCCTTTTTAGAAAGTAAAGTATCATAATTTTTAAAATATTTATGCTCTAGAGAAAAATTTTTCATGAATTATTATTTTTTTATTACAGCATCATTTATAATAGCAAACGTTGGAAATGATCTACATGTCCTACAAGAGAAATTGTTTAAATTAATTACAATATATCCAAATTAGGGAACAGTCTTCCCTAATATATATAAAGTAGGCCAATATGGACTACACAAAAAGCTAACCAAACACATTAGCTTGGGCAGATTACAAATTCTATTTTTAAAGCAGCTGGTGGGTTTGAACCACTGACTTTCTGATTCAGAGCCAAATGCCTTGTCCACTAAGCTACCAGAGCTCCTGGCCCTATTGAGCTTATATGTGCTAATTACCTATATGCAATTTGAAATAACATCAAGTGGTTTTCATACAATAGTTGAAAAATTAAATTTTGTTTTTATCTTCTATCATTCTTTATCCATATAACTCCACTATCTTTATCCAGAATTTTGTTGATTAACATATGGGGTTTGAGATCCAGTTATTAATATTAAAACTATGTAATAATAAATTCAGTCACTTTAATCATAATTTTCTCTTCTTTTTTTTTTTAGGAAAAAACAATATTGTGATTTGGGTGCAATTTTACACAACAGTTTTGTTTCATACTCAACAGTTCATACACTTTTTTGTCTCATGACAACAATTACAATCCCTAAAATGTTCATTGAACTCAAGTAAAAAAATAAAAATAAATAAAAAGGAAAAATCATGGTTAGAACACATAAAGAAAAAAAGGACTAATGAATAATATTGAAATCTATTGAGTAGAGTTAAATAGGAGCTCTGGTGGCATAGTGCCTAGGCATTTGACTGCTAACCAGAAGGCTGGTGGTTCAAAGGGAGATTGGGCAATCTACTTCCATAGAGATACTGTCTCAGAAAGCCAAGGAGGGGTCACTATGAGTCAAATCGACTTGATGGCAGTGAGTTTGGTGTTTGTTTTGGAGAGTTAATTATAAATTATAACAATTACAATCTTCACTCTGGAATATCACCACTCAACTCTCAATTTGTCATACTGTGGTGGCTTGCATGTTGCTGTGAGATTGGAGACTATGCCATAGGTATTTCAAATATCAGCAGGGTCATGCATGGTGAACAGGTTTCAGTGGAGCTTCCAGACTAGGACAGACTGGGAAGAAAGACAGAGTCATCCACTTCTGAAAAGCTTGGCCAATGAAAACCTCATGAACAGCAGTGAATCAGTGTCTTGTATGTTACTGGAAAACATTATGAGTAGCTCTGAAATGTTGTTTGATATAGTGCTGGAAGATGAGCCCCTTGGGTTGGAAAGCACTCACAATAGTACTGGGAAATAACTGCCTCCTCAAAGAATGTTGTTGTTGTTGTTATGTGCCGTCGAGTCGGCCCCGACTCATAGCGACCCCTTCTTGGGTTTCCGAGGCAGTATCACTACGGAAGTA
>NW_006921996.1:1161439-1163295 GCF_000298275.1 Orycteropus afer afer
ATTTAGAAGTGAACATGGAACAAGGGATATCATTGCTGATGTCAGACAGATCTTGGCTGAAAGTAAAGGATACCAGAGCGAGGGTTGGCTATGGTTTAATGACTATGCAAAGGCATTTGACTATGTTGCTCATAACAAATTATGGATAACACTGCACAGAATGGGAATTCTAGAATACTTAATTGTGCTCATGAGGAAACTGTACATAGCCCAAGAACCTGTATTCAAACAGAACAAGGGGATACTGCATGGTTTTAAATTAGGAAAGGTGTGGGTCAGGGTTATATCCTTCCACCATACTTACTCAATCTGTATGCTGAACAAATAATCCAGGAAGCTGGAATACAGGAAGAAGGATTTAGCATTAGGATTAGAAGAAGACTCATTAACAACCTGTGATATGCACATGACACTACCCTGCTTGCTAAAAGTGAAAATAACTTGAAGCACTTACTGATGAGGATCAAAGACTACATTCTTTAGTATGGATAACACATCAACATAAAGAAAATTAAAATTCTCATAACTGGATCAATAAGCAACACCATGAAAAAACGAAAAAAAAAAAAAAAATGAAGTTGGCATGGATTTCATTTTATTTGGATCCATAATCCACAACGATGGGAGCAGCAGTCAAGAAATAAGAGATCATTAAAGACTTCCCTTGGGGAGCGACTGACAGACAAGAATGGCCATCCGAGACCTCCCTGAGTTAAGGCAGAAGACAAACCACACCAGCAAACCAGCCACCACACCAGCAAACCAGCTACCACACCAGCATACCAGTGATCACCCCAAGGATCTACCTTCAACACCTGATATTATCAGTAACTTGGGTCAGCTAGGTGCAAACAGGCACATCCAGTACCTCTGAAACCCGAACAGAGAGTCTATTGGTGCTCCAGGAGGGTGTGCACGATCCCCCCTCAGTGGGTCACTGAGTAGGCTTCAGTCAGCTTAGTGGCACTGAGAGGTCTGCGCTTGACTTTATCAGTAATATTGGGACCACAGATTACTAGCACGCACTCTCCCGACTCCAGCATGGCTGAAATCAAGAGGATCTGTGCTGGGGGTTGGTGGACTCACAGAGGAACTGCCAAGTGGATTGCAGTCTGGGTGGGATGGGCTGAGGCTGCAGGTGGGTGAGGTCAGAGAGAGAAACCCCCCGCCCCCTGCAGATTGGAAAATTGTCTTGGGTCAGCTTTTTGGCACCGAGGGGCCTTGGGAGCAGGGTTTTTGCATGTTTCTGAGCCTGTTAGAAAGTGGCAACCCCCTAACATCTGGATTCTTTGCTGAAATTGAGCTGTGTGCCTGTAAATAACAGTACAACATCATCAGTAGCAACACACTCAAAGCCCTAAAATCCTCCCCTAGCAACAGCAGGCTTTCCTTCTTCCACTCTCACCTTCTCCATCAATAACTTCACTCATCCAATGGAAGAAACCACATTCAGCCAACATAAAACCTCCTGGTTCAAACTCTAAACCCTCTTTACAACAAAAAGAAACCCATATCTACATTCCACACAGTGATTCCACTATCACAAAGAAAACTGCAGAGCAACCCAGCATATCTGAATTAATAATATATATATATATATATATATATATATATATATTATTAATTCAGATATGCTGGGTTGCTCTGCAGTTTTCTTTGTGATAGTGGAATCACTGTGTGGAATGTAGATATGGGTTTCTTTTTGTTGTAAAGAGGGTTTAGAGTTTGAACCAGGAGGTTTTATGTTGGCTGAATGTGGTTTCTTCCATTGGATGAGTGAAGTTATTGATGGAGAAGGTGAGAGTGGAAGAAGGAAAGCCTGCTGTTGCTAGGGGAGGATTTTAGGGCTTTGAGTG
>NW_006921996.1:1163395-1164810 GCF_000298275.1 Orycteropus afer afer
ATAAAATACACCAGCTTCACCTTTTCAAAATATTAAAACATAAACGCAAGACAACAAATCAATACATAAACAACAATTAGAGACAACCTCAAAATGTTTAGGAAACAACAGGCAACCTCAAATCAAACAAAAAAAAAAAAGGACAAAGCACTAGAAAACCACAAACAAAAGTCTCATTATACATGGAGGAAGAGAAGGAAATAGAATTATTTGAGAAGGAATTTAGAAGATATGTTTACAGAGCTATACAAGCCCCTAAGGAAACCCCAAACAGAAACAAGGAGAACCCAGGAAAATCATTCCAGAACAAAATAATAAGATTAATGCACAATGAGAACTCATACAAAAACAGTAGTTAGAAATCCAGAAGATGAATACCAAAATGACAGAATTACACAACACATTAGAAGCACAAAAGAGTAGGTTAGAACTGGCTGAAGAACGCATATCCCAACTAGAAGACAAATCCCTGGACATCAGCCTGCATGAAGAAAAATCAGAATAAAGATTTAAGAGAAATGAAGAGAACCTAAAAATTATATGGGATGACATGAAAAAACCCACATAAGACTCACTGGAATTCCAGAACAAAAAGAGGTGAAAAAAAACACCAAGAAAATTGTGGAAGATTTGCTATCAGAAAACTTCCCTCATATCATGAAAGAAGAAAAGATATTTGTCCAAGAAGCTCATAGAACTCCACCCAATATAGAACCCAAGAGAAAAACACCAAGGCGTATTATAATCAAACTTTCCAAAGCCAAACACAAAGGAAAAAATTTGAGAGCTGCCCAAGACAAAAGAAATATTACTTATAATAATGAAACAGTTAAGCTGAGCTCTGATTACTCAGCAGAAACCATGCAAGCAAGAAGGCAACGGGACAACATATATAAAACACTGAAGGCAAAGAACTTCCAACCAAGAATCCTATATACAGCCAAATTATCCATCAAATATGAGGGTGAAATCAAGGCATTCTCAGACAAACAGAAATGTAAGGAATTTTGTGAAAACCAGACCAATGCTACAAGAAATGCTTAAGGAAGTTCTTCCAATAGAGAACCCACAACAGAGATCAACAAAATCAGGATATGTGGCATCAACATTAAAATCAAATCAGAAATAGAAACTCAAAATAAGACCATAAATCACTGTACTCTAAAAACCAAGGGAGTCAATCAGCACACAACACAGCAACTAAACTATCAGAGGGAATAAAGCTTCTAGGTACAAACTTCCAAATGGAGAGGAAAACAGGATAATGTCTTCACAGTACACACTGTTCTAAAAATGTAGAGACAAGAACATACTCCAAGGTAACCACAGAGGAAAGTAACAATCCCCCTGAGCAAATCCAGAAGGAAGGAAAACATATGGATTTAATAAGCACAAAACCAACAATAAAGAAGAAA
>NW_006921996.1:1166015-1167267 GCF_000298275.1 Orycteropus afer afer
CTAGAATCACAAGACCTACCTAAACTATCCCACTCAGAGACAGAAAACTTGAAAAGACCTATGGAAGCTGAAAAAGAAAGAAATTGAGCAGGTCATTAAAAAAAAAAAAAAAAAAACTTCCCACAAAGGAAAGCCCTGGCCCTGATGGCTTCACTGGAGAACACTATCAAATATTCAGAGAAGAGTTGGCACCTATGTTACTCAAGCTATTCCAGAACATAGAAAAAGATGGAATACTCTCGAACTCATTTTTCTGGAGCAAGCATAACACTGATACCAAAATCAGGGAAAGACACCAATAGAAAGGAAAACTACAGACCAATATCCCTCATGAACACAGATGCAAAAATTTTTAACAAGTCTTAGCCAATAGAATCCAACAACATATCAAAAAATTAATGCTTGCAGACCAAGTGGGATTCAAACTAGGTTTACAAGGGTGGTTCAACATCAGAAAATTAATCAATGTAATCCACCACATAAAAGAAACACAACAAAAGAACTATACGATTATATCAATTGATGCAGAAAAGTCATTTGATAAAATCCAACATCCATTCCTGTTCAGAACTCTCAGCAAAATAAGGACAGAAGGGAAATTCCTCAACATAATAAAAGGTATATATGCAAAGCCAATGGCCAACATCATTATTAATGGAGAAAGAATCAAGGTATTCCCCTTACGAATGGGAAACAGACAGGGATACCCTCTATCACCACTTCTATTTAACATTGTATTGGAAGTCGTGGCCAAGGCAATAAGGCAAGGAAGAGAAATAAAAGGCATACAAATTGGTAAAGAGGAACTAAAACTATCTCTATTTGTGGATGATATGATCCTGTACACAGAAAACCCAAGGGACTCAATTTAAAAAAACAAACAAACAAACAACAACAACAACAAAAAAAACACTGGAACTAATAGAAAGGTTCAGTAAAGTGGCAGGATACAAGGTCAACATACAAAAATCAGTTGGATTTCTCTACACCAGTAAGGACTCCTCTGATAAAGAAATAAGGGAAACAATACCATTTATAATATCTACTAAAGAGATAAAATATCTAGGAATAAACCTCACCAGAGACATAATAGACCTATACAGAGAAAACTATAAAACACTGCTACAAGAGACAACAGGGGCACTACATAAATGGAAGAACCTACCTTGTTCATGGATAGGTAGACTAAATATTGTGAGAACGTCAATACTACCTAAAGAAATCTATACATTTAACACAATCCCAATACAGA
>NW_006921996.1:1168517-1172388 GCF_000298275.1 Orycteropus afer afer
TATCATCTCACCCCAGCAATAACAGCAAAGTTCAACAGGTCAGAAAATAACAAATGCTGGTGAGGTTGTGGAGAGATTGGAACTCTTGTGCACTGCTGGTGGGATTGTAAAATTGTACAACCATTGTGGCAAATGTTATGGTGTTTCCTTAGAAGCTGAAAATAGAAGTACCATTTGACCCAGCAATTCCATTACTAGGAATATATCCTAAAGAGGTGAGAGATAGCACACAAACAGACATATGTACATGGATGTTCATTGCAGCACAGTTCACTATAGCAAAGAGATGGAAACAACCTAAATGCCCATCAACAGATGAGTGCATAAACAAATTATGCTATATGCTCACAATGAAATACTATGCTACATTGAAGAACAATAAGGGATACTCAAATCATCTCACAACGTGGATGAACCTGGAGGACATTATGCTGAGTGAAATAAGTCAGTCGCAGAAAGACAAGTACTATATGAGCCCATTACTGTAATAAGACAGAGAAGGGTTTACTTGGGAAAGAGAACTCACTTTGTAGGTTGCAGGGATGGGAATGGAAGGAGAGGGAAGGGGAGGGATTAATTTCAGGCTAGGTGGGGACTACATGCTGACATGGGTAGGGGGAGGGATATACGGGAAGGATCTATGACCACCACGATAACATTAGGAAATGGGAGGACACTGAATTGTGCACATAAGAGAGAGCCGACAGATGCTAATACCAACCAGTGTTTCCACAATACTGCATTGCCATTAACACCAAACACCAGGCTACAGATAAACACATAAACACCTGAGAGGATCAGACAGGGGTCAGTGAACAGAAGTATACTCTAGACCAAGAGTAGATTCAGCTGAGGCTAATCTTGCACAGACACCAGTGATACAAAATACCTGCAGTTCTTACAGAAACATTAGAAGACAGACACAGAGCAATCCCTTATGGACAACCAGACAGTATGGGAGAGAGATCCAATAGATCTGCCATCTCAGGACCATAGCACTGCGGGACACCAGACTCAGTTGGCACAACAAATACATAAAAGCCTTGTTCTGCATCCTGCATTGGTGAGTAGCGACTGAGGTCTTAAAAGCTTTCAAGTGGCCATCTAAGATGCAGCTAACAGTCTCCTGCGTTGGAAGTGAAGAAAAATGTAAAAAAAAAAAAACAAGGGCATTCAGAAGCAATCAGCCCTAGAAACGATGGCCCTTGAGACCAGAAGAACTAGATGGTGCCTGGCTACCAATGCCAACCACTCAGGAAAGGATCAAATCTGAAGATCCTGGATAGAGTGGGAGGAAAAACATGAAACAAAATCCAAAACCTCAATAATGACCAGAATTACTGGTCAGATGAAATCTGGTGAGACCCCCCCAATACTGTGGCCATAGAATACATTCTGCACCTGGAATAAAACTCACTCCCAGTGGCTAGCTCTCAGCCCAATAGTTAACAAGATGTACATGCAGACCACTCACCCCAGGATGATGCACTCACATACTCTATGGTAATACATCCTTTAGAGCAATAGACCATGGGACACCAGAGGACCAACATTCAAATTGAAGAAATGCAAGACAAACAGGAGTGCATAAATATGAGGGGCACAGGAAGAGGGTTATAGGGTAGGGAGGGGAGGAGACTAGGTTAGGGTTGGACATGGTAAATGGGGAATGAAACTAAATGTACATGTTATGTTGATAAAACAAGCTCTTAAAATAATAAATAAATAAATAGATAAATGGATAGATAGATAAATAACTAAATAAAGACATATACCTAAACTAGTGAAGGAACACTGCAAAACAAAAAATTTAAAAAAATAAAATAAAACCAAAACTATAGGGGAAAAAAAAAAAAAAAAGAGAGAGAGAGAGAGAGATAATATTGCACTGGGTAAATCTGCTGCAAAAGACTTCTTTAAAGTGTTAACAAGAAAACTTATCACTTTGAAGACTAAGGTTTTCCTGACTCAAGCCATGTGGTTTTCAATCATCTCACATGCAAGTGAAAGTTGAATAATGAATAAGGAAGACCAAAGAAGAATTGATGTCTCTGAATCATGGTGTTTGCAAAGCATACTGAAGATACCATGGACTGGCAGAAGAACTAATCCATCTGTCCTAGAAGAAGTGCAGCTGTAATCCTTGGAAGTGAGAATAACCAGACTTCATCTCACCTACTTTGGTCATATTGTCAGAAGAGGCCATTCCCCAGAAAAGGATGACATGCTTGGTAAAGTGGAATGTTAGCAAAAGAGGGGAATATCCTCAATAAATTGGATTGATACAGTGACTATAAAAAGGGGCTCAAGTATACCAAGGACTGTGAGGATGATGCAGGACTGGGCAGCATTTCATTCTGTTGTGCACGCTATTAGTCAGAGATGACTCATTGGCAACAAACAACAGCAACAACAGTGGAATAGCTCTCCTCTCACCTCCTCCCTGTGATTACCCCTTCATTGTATCCTTGTTACCTATGCATTCCTGTCTGTCAAGATTTCCCTTGTGCAAAGGCTGCCTTTCTGATCGCTCACATTTGGTTCTTCAAAGGAGCACATTTCTCTGGTGTAGTTGTTCAGCTTGTAGGATTGTCTGTTTTTCAACTGAGAGCTAACACATTGGAGTGAGTCCAATTCCAGGCCCAAAGGGTAACCCAAGGCCACAGGTGTTTCACCATTTTTTATATGACCAGGAATTCTGGTGCTTTTTATGTTTCTGAATTTTGTTCGAAATTTTTTCAATCACTCTGTCCAAGATCTCCAAATTTGATCTTTTTCCAAGTGGTTGGCATTGATAGTGGGCACCATCTAGTTCTTCTGGTCTCAGGGTTGTACAGGCTGAGGTTCTCATGGTTCATTAGTTCCTTGGACTAATAGTTTCCATATGGTTTTGATGTTCTTCATTCTTCTTTACTCTGGATAAGAGACCAATAGTTGTATCTTAGGTGGCCACTCACAAGCTTTTAAGACTCCAGTCACTATTTACCCAAGTAGGATGCTGAAGAATGTTTTTGTGTAGTATGTTGTGTCAATTCAATTTGATATCTCCCATGACCATGGTTCTGAGCTAGCAGGCCCCTCAAAGTGTTTGGTTGTGGCTAAGAAGTTATCTTAACTCTGTCCCCTGTCAGCTCTATAATGTATATGGACATCATTATAGAACATACAAATATACATGTAGGAATATCATCTACTAATAAGTATATTCCCATTTGCTTACCCATACTTGATCTTCTTGCATTCCTACCTATATATCCATCCATAGACCAGTATTTGTGATTATCAATAATGAAACATCACTTATGTAATAATATTTGCCTTTGTTGTCTGTACCTCTTGTGCACCTCCCTGTGTCCTCTGTGCTGGCCACACACTTTTGTTGTATAGCTTTTCCATTCACCCAAATCAACACATATCTGTAAGTAATTTTCCAATTCTTTACCTCTTTTTATTCAAAACTGTAATTCAGAAGGGAAGTCTAAAGGTAACAATATTTTTTTCTATCATTTGTGTTTTGTCTCATCTTAATTTTTCAGCCACCAGTATAATCATTTATGGGTCACTTTTTATTAATTCATTGAACATTTTATATTCGTAATGTGGTGTATTACTCAGCAAGACAAAAGAATGAACTACTGGTAACAGTAGCTCAAAACCTGTATGGATCTCACAGCTTTGGGTAAAGCAAAAGTCTAATACAATTCTATCTAAATAACATTTAAAAACAGACACAATGAATCTATGTTGATGAAGTTGGATTGAAAACACCTTCTAAGGAGTATAGATCTTGTTCTGAATGGTATTTACATAATGGTCACATACGTAAAATTTCATCACTCTACACTTAAGATATTGAAAAATTTATTCCATA
>NW_006921996.1:1172513-1186699 GCF_000298275.1 Orycteropus afer afer
ATAGTGTTATATCCTACTGGTCCATATGTATAACACTATTATGCTCCTAGTAAAGATAGAATAGGAAGTGGCACTTTAGAGGTCTTATAAGGTATAGGCACAACAGAGAGTAGACAAACAAAATTACAAAAATGAAAGATTTGTTATCTCAATGAAGTTTTGGAAACACTTGCAAAATTTGGCTTTGGTGATAGAAATAACACTGGAAATCACATGATAAAATTTTACAACCAAGACAAATGACTTGGCAAATATATTTGCCAATGAATATATGCAATATATTCATTGCAAATACATATTTTTTCAACAACACAAACGGTGGCTGTACATGTGGACTTTGCCAGATGGAACACACAGGAATCAGATTGACTACATCTATGGTAAGAGGTGATGGAAAAGCTTAATATCTTCAGCCAAAACCAGGCCAGGAGCCGATTGTGGAACAGACCATCAACTTCTCATATGGAAGCTCAACTTGAAGTCAAAGACATTAAAACAAGTCCACAAGAGCCAAAATATGATCTTGAATATGTCCCTCCTGAATTTAGAGACCATCTGAAAATAGATTTGATGCATTGAAGACAAATGACCAAAAACCAGAAGAATTGTGGGATGACATCAAGAACATCATACATGAAGAAAGTAAGAGGTCACTAAAAAGATGAAATAAGAGAAGATGAAAATGGATGACAGAAGAGACTCTGAAACTTGCCCTTGAGCAGAAAGTAGCTCAAACAAATGGAAGAAATGACAAGATAAAAGAACGGAACAGAAGATTCCAAAGAGCAGCTCAAGAAGACAAAGCCAATTACTATAATGAAATGTGCAAAGAGTTGGAGATAGAAAACCAAAAGGGAAGAACATGCTCAGAATTTCTCAAGCTGAAAGAACTGAGGATAAAATATAAGCCTCAAGTTGCAATATTGAAAGATTCTAAGGGAAAATATTGAATGATGCAGGAAATATCAAAAGAAGATGGAAAGAATACACAGAGTCACTGTACCAAAAAGAACTGGTAGATCTTCATCCATTTCAGGAGCTGGCATATGATCTAAAACCAATGGTACTGAAGGAGGAAGTCAAAGCTGCAATGAAGGAATTGATGAAGTACAAGGCTCTAGGAATTGACAGAATACCCATTGAGATGTTTCAACAAATGGATGCCCCACTGGAGGCACTCACTCAGTTATGCTGAGAGATTTGAAAGACAGCTACCTAGCCAACTTACTGGAAGAGATCCATATTTGTACTCATTTCAAAGAAAGGTGATCTCACAGAATGTGAAAATTATCAAACAGTATCATTAATATCACACGCAAGTAAGATCTTACTGAAGATAACTCAACAACGGTTGCAGCAGTATATTGTCAAAGAACTTCCAGAGGTGCAAGCTGGATCCAGAAGAGGACGTGAAACAAGGGATATCATAGCTGCTGTCAGATGGATCTTGGCTCAAGGCAAAGAATACCAGAAAGATGTTTATTTGTGTTTTACTGACTATGCAAAGGAATTTGATTGTGTGGATCATGACAAATTGTGGATAACACTGAGAAGAATGGGAATTCCCAAACACTTGATTGTACTCATGAGGAGCCTGTACATTGACCAGGAGGCTGTCGTTCTAACAGGACAAGGGGACACTTCATGGTTTAAAATCAAGAAAGGAGTGTGCCAGTGTTGTGTCCTTTCCCCATACTTATTCAATATATATGCTGAGCAAATAATCTGAGAAGCTGGACTACATGAAAAAAAATGTGGCACTATCTAAATGGAATGGATATAGGTCAGCCCCATTTTGTAGCCACCAAGTTGTTACCTCATGGGTTCATGAACTAAATGGCTGTAGTGGCAGTGACGGATCCTTTGTATTTGCTCACGGAGGCCCCTCATAAAAGCTGACCTATCTTTTTTCATTGATGAGTGCCTATTTATTTATTTATTTTATTTTTCTTAGCAGCAACTAACTCTGAGCCAAGATAGCTCTCTTTCAGGACCAATTGACCACCTAGTATAAATTGATTATATTTTACCCTGATCATGAAATAATTAGTCCTCACTGGAATGAACATTTACCTGAATTTTGATTTATATTCTCTATTACTCATGTTTCTACCAATACTTTTAAATTCAAGCACTTACTGGATGCCTTTGACAGCACTATAGTCTCCAATGCATAGAAAATTGTACAATACTTTTTTTCAACAAATTTACTTTACAGTGAAGCAAAACAAAAGAAATTAAATTCTACAATGCCAGCTCCAACATCTTGAAGGAACTGGCATTGTAGAATAATGGAATGGACTATTGAGATGAGATATGGTGTCAGCTGCAGAAAATATCTTCTGTCTTGTTAAATACAATGTATGTTCTGAAACAGCAGCCAATGTGTAGGTTCTCCCATAGATACAAATTGTGGATCAGATAAATAGGAGATAAAATTTGGAATCATAGCAGTCATAATTCCATCTGATTGCTCAGTTGTGTACTACTTGTTTTCTATCCTTGTTGCTCTTAACTCTAATGATTTCTGGGTTTTAATCAGGAGATCCAATAGCAGTTCCACTGAACTGTATTCCAAGATTTTCACCTGATCATGTCACTAAGAGAGCAAGTTTAGAAGAATATTGGCTAGGATGATTGAAGGAGCCCTGGTGGTTCTGTTCTTAAAGCACTCAGCTGATAACTGAAAGATCTACTGTTTGAACCTACCTGCCCTTTGGCAGGAGAAAGATGTGCCAGTCAACTTCTGCAAACATTTACAGTCTAAGAAACCCTCTGAGTGGTTCGATTCTGTCCTATGTGGTCTTTATTAGTTGGAATTGACTCAGTGGCAGTGGGTAGAGTGATTGAGTCTGCTTCTCCAAGGAAAATAAAGTTGTATCTACCTAATGAAGTAAGACTGTGTAGGCACAATGGCATGCAAAGTACCCCCCTGGAATAGGTCCTACATCTTAATACCAGTGGTAAAAGTTAAGGGCAAAAAAATTCAATCTTATGTTATCAGAACTCCAGTATCCAGGCCCATCATGAATAAAGATTTGAGTCACCTAACTGCAAATGAAGGTTTGAGTCACCTAACAACATAAATATTCACTGCAGTTGAAGAATATAAGGGACACAAAGATGGAAAATTCATAAATATGAACAGTAACATAGTGAATTGTAGCAAAATTAAAAGTACTGTGATATCAAACTGCATGTCCTTCCTTCATGGTTTAATTAAACTGTTATATAATTTAACTAATTCATTTTTCTTCTCTCCAATTCCCTTCAATTATCTCATAAAGAGTATGAGGTTGTTAATTACAGTATATTATGCTAAAATCACAAAAAAGTTCTAGGAGAAATGCATATCACTCAGA
Source organism: Orycteropus afer afer (assembly GCF_000298275.1). Taxonomy (NCBI): domain Eukaryota; kingdom Metazoa; phylum Chordata; class Mammalia; order Tubulidentata; family Orycteropodidae; genus Orycteropus; species Orycteropus afer. The sequence continues at coordinate 1,175,876 of NW_006921996.1, forward strand.
AATGTTGAATTTGTAGCTAGATGGAATAATTTTGATGTAGCGTAGTGCCTAAGGCACTTGACTGCTAACCAGAAGGCTGGCTGTTCAAACCCACCAGCCACTCCTTGGCAGGAAGATGGGAAAATCTACTTCCTTAGTGATAACCGCCTCGGAAACCCAAGGAGGGGTCACTATGAGTTGGGGCCAGCTCAACAACACATAACAACAACAACATCATTGGGGAACATTTTATCATGGGTAAGCACTTTGTTGTTTCTTTAAATTATAGATTAGAGAGAAGTTTTCACTAAACTATAATAAGTGAACAATATTGACATTTGTCAGTATGATTGTTTAGCACCTAAAACCTTTCTGTTGACTGTATCTATAAAATAGATGAAGGTAAAAAATTACGATGAGAAAGATATTTACTCTTTCTGCTTCCTGACAGTTAGAGAATAATTCCAATACTAAACTACAACCAAAAACTTACTACCACCAGGAAATTGAATGTTTGAGAATAACAAAGGGTTGTAAGATGTGCCAGAGGTTATCTGTAGCAGCTCAGGGGAGGTGAGAATTCAATCTTGAGATGGTGAGTGTTGAGAGTCAACAATGGCATTCCAAGTACATTTTATTTGAGGCATAACCTTTGCTCTGTGCTTCCTCCTTGGTTCATTGCTGAGCCTGGCACTCAGGTTTCTAGTAAACTTTTTGAGGTACTAATTCTCTTTCAATAAATCTGCCCCCCCCCTTTTTTTTTGCCTATATCAACCAATGTCGTATTCTTTTACTGCATCAAATTTCATGGGAGACTGAGACTGGGAAACAGAAAACTTGTGTTACTATCACTAGCTGGCAAGAAATCTGGTTCTAGTGTTCAAGGTGAAATGATTAGTTCTCAAAATAACTCTGGAAAAGGGCACAGTTTTGTAATCTGCAGTTAGGCTACTGATTTCTGAGGCATAAACTCATGCAATAAGACAGGAGAGAGGAAAAGCATTAATAAGTAGAATTTGTCTAGCATTTTACATTTTACAAAACTTTTTCACATTATCTTTGTTCATTCCTTTTACTCACTGTTTTTCAAAGTGCCATCCACAGATCCCAATATGTCCCCTTTCAGTGGGTCTGCAAGGCAAAAACTATTTTCATAGCTATAGCAAGAAATTGTTTGTCATTTTTACTGTGTTGGCATTTATTTGCAGAGCAAAAGCAATGGTGGGTGAAACCATTGGCACCTTGGCACAAATCTAGGCAGTGACACAGCTATTACAGTAGTTATTGTAGTTTTTGCTGTCATTCACGCTCAGGGAAAATAAAAAAGACAGTTTCACTTAAGACTCTACTTGATGTGGTAGTAAATGTGATTACCTTTTAATACACAATGTGAACAAATGGGATGTACTCATAAAGTGCAGCTCCTTAAGCATTCATTGTTAGTGTCTCAGTGATATATATGTGTGTGTGTGTGTGTGTATACATATATATGTAAAATTTTTATTGTGGCTGCTAGACCAAAAAAATGTACCCAATGTTTTCATTTATTAAGTAGTAAGGTTCAAACAACCTTAGTAACCATTTGAAAAAATAATACACATAAATTGAAAGAAAAAAATAATACCATTATGTCATTCTTAAAGAATTAGTTCAATTATTTAAGGGGATATATGTGCCTGTAGGTCACTGCACCAGCTTCTCAAAATTTGCAATTCAATTGGCTGCCACCCATATTTCTTGTTCCATGTTAATTTTTTGTGTTATTATTTGCTTATTATCACAGCAACTTCCAAAAATTCAGCCTTCCAAATATAAGACATCTTCAAAAGGAATGTGGAACGATGCAATGTTTAAACTATGAACTAGTAGTTGCTGCTAGTTGCTTGATGTCCAACAGATGTTACTGTGTCTCCCTTGAAAATTTAAAATATCCTGTGGAGCTCCTGTGAGTTTTTGGTTGTGCCTTGAGGGTACTTCAGCACACAGTTTGAAACTCTTGGGCATAAAATTTTTCTGCTATATATCAAAGTACAGTGGTTGTCTCCAGAGAAAGCACTTGTGCAATTGCTTGAGTTGTGAGCTGAACTAGATGCTTTTTTGATGAATGACATTTTTACTTGAGAGAATAGCTACAAGATGAACGAAGGCATCTTAGGCTTGAGTATATGACAGATTATTTATTTGTTTGTTTGTTGGCATGTTTATTTACAAAAACGAATAAATGATTCTGTCACCTCAAAGACAACAACTGACAAGATTCGTTGGTAATGATAAACTTCATGCATGCAGGTAAATATTAGAATTTGTAAAACTTGTGTCTGCCACCATAATTTTGAGAGTTTTTCAATATTTAAAGATTTTTCTGATGAGATTTATGATGATGTTAATAAATGTGATATTTTAATATATTGTATAATGAGATGTGTCAACATTTAAAAAAAATCTATATAACTTATTGAACCAATGTTTAACAAATGATCAATGTTACCAAAAGATACATGAGTAAAAGATCCATTCAAAGTGAAAGTAAGAAACCTAGACTTTATTGTACTGGGTTATAAGAAGTATATTGATTTGGCTTCCAATTTTTAAGTATAATTAATCTTTAAAAAGGTACCACTTGTATAGTTTTGTTATCATCTCAGCGAAAAGGACCACAATTATCTGAAACAGCTGTAAACATACTTCACCCTTTACTAAGTATCTGTCTGGTGAGGACAGGTTTTCTTCAGTTACTTTAAGCAAATAAATATATCCTGATGGGTTGAATGGAGAAGCAGACATGAAAATCCAGTAGTCTTCTATTAAGCCATGCATCATAGAGAATTTCAAAAAAGTAAAATAATGTCATATTTCTTACCATTTTTTCAATTTTGAAAACATTATTTTTTTCATAAAATTATTTATTCATGTTAATAAGCAATAGGTGTATTTTTCCTAATGTTATTTATTTTGCTGTTTTTGAAAATATCCATAGCAAAATATATACTAATTCAACAGTCTGTATGTACAGTTTAGAAACATTGATTGTATTCTTCCAGTTTTGGCCATTCTCACTCCTTTTTTTTTTTTTTTTGAGTTGCTCTCCCTCATTAACATAAAGTCACAGCTTCCTAAGGTTCCTAGCTAATATTTTTAGTTGCTGTTTTCAATTTGATCCCATATAGATAGTTTTAAAAGAGTACAATAAATAAGGCAGATTTTTTAACTAGTTAAGTATTGTTTGATTTTAAGATAACTTTGGGGATATTTTTTATTTAAGATCTAAAGATTATCTCAGGGCAACTGTTTTAGCATTTCGTTAACCGTCCATGACTCCAGAGAGTCTAGAGTCCCTGAAAATTTGAAATTCTGCTCTGTATTTTCCCCTTTTGATTGGAATTCTCCTATAGAATCTTTGATCAAAATGTTCAATAATGGTGGTGACTGGGCACCATCCAGATCTTTTGGAGTTGTTCATGAAGGCAATTAGCCACACATTCCAGATCCTCCTCTTATTCCTGGCTTTGCTTCTTTCTCTGTTGCTTCAGGTGAATAGAAACCAGCAATCTTGCCTTAGATGTACACTTTAAAGCTATTAAGACCCCAAGCACTACACAGTGAATGAGGAGGTAGAACAGAAGCATTAAACAGATTTTTAGGAAAATTAACTTGGATTTCCCATGAAACCCTGACCCTAAACCTCTAAACCAAGGAACCAAATCCATGATATGTTTGGATATTTGGTTGTATATAAAAGCAGACTCAATAGCTAATCTTTTTTTTTTTTGCCTTGTTGTAAATCTTATATATCACACAATTTTTCTCAATTTGACTTTTTACAGGTGTACAATTTTTTGACAAAATTGTGGTAACTAGATGTGCAACCCTACCCTTAATCAATGTGATTTTTCTATCACAATTAATCCTGCTTTTCCCACTCCCTCTCTCCCCTGGTAACCAGTAATAAACTTTGGTCTATGTTTGCATTTTCTTGCCTTTTTATGTAAGCAAGTTCATACAATATTTAAGCTTTTCTTATTGGCTTATTTCATTCAGTGTAATGTCTGGCTGAGTAGTATTCCATTGTATGTATGTCTCACTTATCTTCTTTATCCATTTATTTCCTGATGGGTATTAGGTTGTTTCTACATTTTGGCTATTATGAATAATACTTCAATGAATATTTATACAAAATCTCTTTTTGAGTGTATGTTTTCTGGTTTTTCAGGTATATATACCTTTGAATGGAATTGCTGGATCATATATGGTAGTTTTATTTGCAGTTTTTTGAGGAACTTTAACACTGGTTTCCAGAATAGTTATATCACTTCACATTCCTACCAGCAATTGCTCACTGATGTTTACTAGTGTCTGAAGGTTTTTTTTTTTGTTTCCTTTTTTAATCTTAGCCATCTTAGTTGGAGTGAAATGACATCTCATTGTGATTTTGATTTGTATCTCTTTGATGGTTAATGACATTAAGCTTCTTTTCATGTGTTTAGTGGCCATTTGAATGTCCTCTTTGGTGAAATGTCTGTAACAGGCCTTTAATCATTTTATGATTGAGTGATTTGTCTTTTTGCTGTTAACTTGGGGTTTATTATTTTTAAATGGCTTAATATATATATATGTATATATGTATATATATATATATGTATATGTGTATATATATGTGTGTGTGTGTGTGTGTGTGTGTGTATGTATATACAAAATTCTCAGTTTTCAATTTTAATCAAATATTAGTACATAAAACCAGTATAGACAAAAGGATTTTTTGGGTATTAATAATTGTTAAAATTTTAACTGGTTCCTTTGGCCAAATATTTGAGATTCTGTGTTTTAACCTTTGGATTAGGCAGAGTAGAGATTACTACAGATGGAGAAACTCATCAAGCTGATGGAATACACCTAAGGTCACAAAGTATGCTAATTGTAGTATAAGAATGTGAATTTGTCCTTTGCCTGTGTTTTAAATGGCTTTGGGAAAGTGAAAGTTTAAAAAAAAAAAACCTCACTGCCATCTAGTCGTTTCCAGCTCATAGTGACTCCCTTTGGGTTTCCAAGGCTGTAAATCTTTATGGAAGTAGATTGCCCCGTCTTCCTTCCATGGAGTAGCTGGTGGGTTTGAACCACTGACCTTCTAGTTAGCAGTGCCTTATCTACTAAGCCACCAGAGCTCCTTGGAGTGAAAGCTTATTCATACAAAAATAGTGCAAAGGCCTATTTAGAGAAATAAAAAACAAGGCCAGCAGGTGCTCTGGTGATGCATTGCCTAAGGCATTTAACTGCTAACCAGAAGGCTGGTGGTTCAAACCCACCAGCTGCTCCTTGGGAGGAAGGCTGGGCAATCTACTTCCAGAGTGACACTGCCTAGGAAACCCAAGGAGTGGTCACTGTGCGTCAGACCCTACTCAGTGACAGTGAGCATGGAACTTGGAGTATGGATATAGCAGCAATACAGGGGCAATCATTATTATTGATTCAATGACCTCAAACTTTTTATACATTATTGATCTAAACAGTCTAAAATGATATCAAAGAAGAAGCTCCTTGAAGAACTGATTGGGAGCAGGGAAGTGGACAAAGTATGTGTCTGGCTCAAGAGTTGTCCTTTGGCTACATTCAAATGTAAATAAAAGTACAGCTCATTGTCATGTTTTCTGAGGCACTGGAAGATGTTGTGTCATTCCAGTCTTGAACATGTGTTAAGAGGTGATGGATCATTTTAGGGCACTTTCCCAATCAGAGCAATCATTAAGGAAGAGGTTGTCAGTTGGGTGTTGTTGCTTTTATGCAATTGGACTTCTTCATTGACAGAGGAACTACTTCTTAATATTTCTTTATTTTAGTTCCATTTGAAGAAGCTGGAGAAAAGGAGACATGACAGAAAAACATTGGCAAGTGAATTTATAAGCCAGAGAGTGTTTGTAACTTTCAGAATAGGAGATATTTCTCTGAGCTGGGTTTCTGTACAGGAGCCTTGTTTTATTCCTTGCTGGAATTAGCTCCAAAAGTTAGCTGGGCTATATTACTATTGACAAATCAATACCTACACAAAATACGGCATTAAGCCAAATTGTAGGGCCTAAATTATAAATATCCTTCAATGTCTGTGGAATCATGGCCATTACAAGACAATTGATACTGGCTTTATTAAGTATCTCATACCCTGCTATACATAAAATAGCAGCTTTGGATACATTCAGAAACATGAGTTTCAAAACAAATGCCAATATTCAAAGAGAATCTGAATCACCAAACACGTAAGATTTTTATTATGGGGACTATATTCAATAAATAAAACAACATATTGCATTGGGAATTCTACTTCACAAGACTTCTTTAAAGTGTTCAAAACCAAGACGTCACTTTGAGGACTAAGGTGTACTTGATCCAAGCCAGAGTGGCATTAGATAACCAAAGCACAACCTTAATGACATGGATGGAAAAAAGCTTTCAGAATGGTATTTTCAATCACTCTATTCATAAAAAAGTTGCACAATGAATAGGAAGAATGAGGAAAAAATAATGGATTTGAATTATGGTGTTGGTATATCATAGACTGCAAGAAGAGTGAACAAATCTGCCTTGGAAGAAATACAGCCAGAATGTGCCTCAGAAGCTAGGATGACAAGACTTCATCTCAGATATGCTGGAGAAGTTATTAGGGTGGAATCTACTGTAAGCAGCTGAGTAGCTAGCTGCCTTAGGGATGTGGTCTGCTCCCAGTATATAAGAAGATTTGGGAATGATCTGAAGCTTTTGTCATGCTTGAATCCTGCATGTAGCAGAGTCATTATTCAGCAGCCTGCTATGTTGTCTGATTATCTTGGAACTCTTAATGGACTTGAATACATGGCCTGCCCTGTGGATTGGTAATATCAGAGATGTGTCTTTTCAATTGTCAACCTTGGGTTTGTCAGCCTCAGCAGCCAGCACCTGCCTGAGTGAAGAAAGCCTCCTCCAGCTTCAGTGTCTGGAGCAAGAAACAGAGCTGAAGCCCAAGGTCGAGGGGTTTTCACACAGCCCTTAGAATCTTTGAACTTGGACTTCTAGCCTCCAAAAGTGTAAGAGAATAAACTCCTGCTTGTTAAAGCCATCCCATTTGTAGTATCTTCCATTAGAGTGGCATTAGATAACCAAAGCACAACCTTAATGACGTGGATGGAGCAAAGCTTTCAGAATATCTGTTTGCTGTTGTGGCAAGACTCAAAATGGGAAGAAACAGCTGCAAACATCCATTAGTAATCAGAACACGGAATGTATGAAGTATGAATCTAGGAAAATTGAGAGTTGTAAAAAATGAAATGGAACACATAAAGCTCAATATTCTAGGTATTTCTGAGCTGAAATGCACTGGTCTTGGCCATTTTGAATCAGACAGTCATATGATCTACTATGTCAGCAATGACAAATTGAAGAGGAATGGCATGACATTCATCCTCACAAAGAATGTTTCAAGATCTATCCTGAAGCACAATGCTGTCAGTGATAGGATAATATCCATATGCCTACAAAGAAGTTACTAGGAGCTCTGGTAGCATAGTGCCTAAGGCACTTGACTGCTAACCAGAAGGCTGGCGGTTCAAACCCACCAGCCACTCCTCAGAAGGAAGGTTGGGCAATCTACTTCCGTAGTGATACTGCCTCAGAAACCCAAGGAGGGGTCGCTAAGAGTCTGGGCTGACTCAACGGTATGTAACAACAACAACAACAAAGAAGACTAGTTAATACACTATTATTCAAATTTATGCACCAACCAACAATGACAAAGATGAGGAAATTGAAGATTTTTACCAACTTCTGCAGTCTGAAATTGACCAAACATTCTATCAAGATGCGTTGATTATTACTGGTGATTGGAATGTGAAAGCTGGGAACAAAGAAGAATCACCAGTAGTTGGGAAATATGATCTTAGTGATAGATATGATCAACATCTTATTCATTGCAAATACTTTTTTCAACAATGTATATGGAAGCTATATACATGGACTCACTAGATGGAATACACAGGAATCAGATCAATGACTCCTGTATAAAGAGAAGATGGAGAAGCTCAATATCTTCAACAAAACAAGTCCAGGAGTTGACTATAGACCAGACTATAAATTGCTCATACAGAAGTTCAAGTTTAACCTGAAGACAATTAAAACAAGTCCATGAGATCCAAAATATGACATACATTATATTCCACCTGAATTGAGAGACCATCTGAACAATAGAATTGACACATTGACCAATGACTGAAAACCAGATGAATTGTGAGATGACATCATGTATGAAGAAAACAAAAGGTCATTAAAAAGACAGGGAAGGAAAAAAAAACACCAAAATGGATAGAGACTCTGAAACCTTGCCTTCAATAGAGAGTAGCTAAAGCAAATGGAAGAAATAACAAGATAAAAGAGCTGAACAGAGGATTTCAAAGAGCAGCTCGAGAAAACAAGTGAATTATCACAATGAAATATGCAAAGATGTGGAGTTAGAGAATCAAAAGGGAAGTACACACGCAGCATTTCTCAAGCTAAAAGGACTGAAGAAAAAAATCAAGCCTTGAATTGCAATACTGAAAAATTCTATGGGCAAAATATTGAATGATGCAGAAAAACATCAAAAGAAGATAGAAAGAATACACAGATGCACTATACCAAAAAGAATTAATCAATGTTCATCTGTTTCAGTAGGTGGCAGATAATCAAGAACCAACAGTATTGAAGGAAGAAATCAAAGTTGTACTGAAGGAATTGGTAAAAAACATGGCTCCAGGAAATGATGGAATATCCATTGAGATGTTTCAACAAATGGATGTAGCTCTGGAAGCACTTACTTATCTATGCCAAAAAAGTTAGAAAACAGTTACCTGTACAACTGATTAGAAGAGATCCATATTTATACCCATTCCAAAGAAAAGTTATCCAACAGAATGTCGAAATTATGGAACAATATAATTAATATCACACACAAGTAAAATCTTGCTGAAGATAATTCAAAAACAGTTTGTCGTGTTAAAGGCTACATGGCAACTTGGCTCAGGCTGGTTTTGAGTGGCAGAAAAGCTGGATGAAGTCATTCCTCATGGTGAGTTTAATAATCAGCTCCATGGTGGAATCTGCTGCTAGCAGATGAGTAGCTGAATAAGGGGTATAGTCTGTTGTTGTTGTTAGGTGCTATTGAGTTTTCTCCACCTCATAGAGACCCTATGCATAGCAGAACGAAACACTGCCCAGTCCTGTGCCAGCTTCTCAATCCCTGCTATACTTGAGCCTATTGCCACAGGCACGGTGTCAATCCATCTCCTTAAGGGCCTTCCACTCTTTCATCGACCCTCCACCATATTAAGAATGACATCCTTCTCCAGGGAATGGTCTTCTCTGACAAAATGACCAAAGTAGGTGAGACAAAATCTGGCCATTCTCACCACCAAGGAACATTTCAGCTGCACTTCCTCGAGGACAGATCTGTTAGTTCTTTAAGCAGTCTATGATAATTTCAGCATTCTTTGCCAGCAACACAACTCAAAAGGATTGACTCTTCTCCAGTCTTCCTTATTCATTGTCCAGCTGTCATATGCACATTAGGCGATTGAAAATACCATGGCTTGTGTCAGGCACACCTCAGTTCTCAAGGAGACATCTTTTCTCTTCAGCACTTGAAAGAAGTCTTTTGCAGCCAATTTGCCCAGTGCTGTATGTCCTCTGATATCCTGACTGCTGCTTCCATTGGTTTGATTGTAGAACCAAGTGATTTGAAGTTCTTGACAACTTCAGTCTTTTCTCCATTTGTCATGATGCTGTTTATAAATCTGGCTGTGAGGATTTTTGTTTTCTTTATATTGAGGTGTAATCCATACTGCAGGCTATGCTCTTCAGTCTTCATCTGTAAGTGCTTCAAGTCATCCTCTCTTTCAGCAAGCAAAGATGTGTTGTCAGCTTATAACAGGTTGTTAATGATACTTCCTGCAATCCTGATGCCACATTCTTCTTCATGTAGTCCAGCTTCTCAGATTATTTTCTCAGTACACAGATTGAATAAGTATGGTGAAAGGATACAACGCTGACACACTCCCTTCTTGATTTTAAACCATGCAGTGCCCCCTTATTCTGTTCGAATGACACCTGCTAGTCCATGTATAGATTTCTCAAGAGTACAATTAAGTGTTCTGGAATTCCCATTCTTCTCAATGTTATCCACACATTGTTATGATCCATACAATCAAATGCTTTTGCATAGTCAATAAAACACAAGTAAGCATCTTTCTAGTATTCTTTGCTTTGAGCCAAGATCCATCTGACATCTGCAATGATATCCCTTGTTCCACGTCCTCTTCTGAATCTAACCTGCACCTCTGGAAGTTCTCTGTCAGTATACTGCTGCAACAATTTTTGAATTATCTTCAGTAAGATTTTACTAGTGTGTGATATTAATGATACTGTTTGATAATTTCTACATTCTGTGAGATCACCTTTCTTTGGAATGGGTACAAATATGGATCTCTTCCAGTCAATTGGTCAGGTAGCTGTCTACCAAATTTCTTGGCATAACTAAATGCGTGCCTCCAGTTGGGCATCCATTTGTTGCAATATCTCAATGGGTATTTCATCAATTCCTGAAGCCTTGTTCTTTGCCACTTTCTTCATTGCAGCTTCTACTTCTACCTTCAATACCATTGATCATATGCCACATACTGAAATGGATGAACACTGACAGTTCTTTTTGGTACAGTGATTCTGTGTATTCCTTCCATCTACTTTTTTTAAAAAAATTATTATTATTTATTGTGATTTGGGTGAAGATTTACAGAGCAAATTCACTTTCCATACAGCAGTTCACATATACTTTGTTGCATGTCATTGACCACAGTT
>NW_006921996.1:1194221-1195046 GCF_000298275.1 Orycteropus afer afer
ATTGGTTTCCCTTTTCTTTGTTGAAGAGGGTCTGTGCAGTCCTTCTGCCTAGTCCGCCATCTTGCAGGAACTCTCCCCTTCCATCTACTTTTGATGTTTCCTGAATTATTCAATATTTTGCCCATAGAATCTTTCAATATTGCAACTTGATGCTTAAACTTTTCCCCAGTTTTTCAACTTGAGAAACATTGAGCATGCTTTTCTCTTTTGGTTTTCTAACTCCAGGTCTTTGCACATTTTCTTGTAGTAATTGACTTCGTGTGCTCAAGCTGCTCTTTGAAATCTTCTGTTCAGTTCTTGTATCATTTCTTCCATTTGTGTTAGCCACTCTCCATTGAAGGGGAAATTTCAGAGTCTCTTCTGACATCCATTTTGGTCTTTTTTCTTTTCTTGTCTTGTTAATGATTTCTTGCTTTCTTCATGGATGATGTTCTTGATGTCATTCCACAGTTCCTCTGGTTTTCAGTCATTGGTCTTCAATGCATCAAATCTATTCTTCAGATGGTTTCTAAATTCAGGAGGGATATGTTCAAGATCATATTTTGGCTCTCGTAGACTTGTTTTAATTTTCTTCAATTTCAAGTTGAACTTACATATGAGCAGTTGATGGTCTGTTCCACAATCAGCTCCTGGCCTGGTTTTGGCTGAGGATATTGAGCTTTTCCATTGCCTTTTGCCAAAGTTGTAGTCAATCAGATTCCTGTGTGTTCCATGTGGTGAAATACATGTATATAGCCGCTATTTGTTTTGTTGAAAAAAATGTATTTGCAATGAATAAGTCATTGGTCTTGGAAAATTATATAATGCAATTTCCACCATTATTTC
>NW_006921996.1:1196126-1197251 GCF_000298275.1 Orycteropus afer afer
AACACATCTGTCCTGGAAGAAGTGCAGCCAGTATGCTTTTTGAAAGGGAGAATGGCCAGACTTTGTCTCACCTACTTTGTTCATAAGAAGAGATCACTCCTTGGACAAGTATATCATGCTTGGTAAAGATGAGGGTCAGTGAGAAAGGGGAAAACACTTGATAAGATGAACGCACACAGTGGCTATAATGTTGAGCTCAAGCACAACAAAGATTGTGAGGCTGGAGAAGGATCGAGCAGTGTTTTATTCTGTTGTACATAGGGTCACTATGAGTCAGAGCCAGCTTGACAGTATCTAACAACAACAACAACAACAACAACATAATTATACAAAAATCCTCACAGCTGGAACAATAAACAACAATATGATAAAGGGGGAAAAGATTTAAGTTCCCAGGTATTTTATTTTACTTACATCCACAACCAACACTCATGGAAGCAATAGTCAAGACATCAGATGTCATATTGCATTGGGCAAATCTGCTGGAGAAGACCACTTTAAAGTGATAAGAAGCAAAGATATCACTTGGAAGACTCAAAAAACCAAAAACTAAACTTACTGCCATCAAGTTGATTCTGACTCACAGCAACCCCCTTTGGGTTTCCAAGGCTGTAAATCTTTAAGGAGTGGACCACTCTGTCTTCATTTTGCAGAGAAGCTGGTGAGCTTGAACCACTGACTTTCTGGTTAGCAGCCAAATGCCTCATCCATTACACCACCAGAGCCTTTGGAAGACTAAGGTGGGTCTATCCCAAATCATGGTATTTTCAATTGCCTCATGTGCATGTGAAATCTGGGCAATGAATAAGGAAGAGCAAAGAAGAGTTGATGTCTTTGAATTGTGGTATTGATGAAGAATATTGAAAATACTATGGACTTCCAGAACTACCAAGTGTGTTCTAGAAAAAGTGTAGACAGAATGATCCTTAGAAGTGAGTATGGCTAGACTCTGTTTTACCTATTTTGGTCATGATGTCAGAAGGGATCAGTCTCTGGAGAAGGATATCGTGCATGGTAAAATAGAGGGACAGCAAAAAAGGAGAAGACCCTCAAGGGAATGGATGGACACAGTGGCTACAAGGATGGGCTCATGCATAGCAAGGAATGTGGGTATAGTGCAGGATC
>NW_006921996.1:1198758-1201790 GCF_000298275.1 Orycteropus afer afer
ATGTAATATCTGTTTAACCATACATACTGAGATATATCTACGACAATCAAGTAATCTATATTTTAATTTTTGAATTGGTGGTATTGGTGTGAAGTTAAGGTTTCAAATATGTGCTTGTGTTAATAAATAAACCATGATTTTTTGTGTGTGTGTGTGTGTATAACTTATATGCATGTTATTGTTGTTAGATGTTGTCCAGTAGACTCTGACTCAGACCACCTTATGTACAAAAGAACAAAACAATACTTTCTTGTGCACTTTCCTCACAGTCTTTGCTACTTGAGCCCATAGTTGCAGCCACTGTGTCAATCCATCTTGTTGAGGGTTTTCTCTTTTTTCACTGAGCTCCCTTTGCCAAGCATGATATCCTCCTCCGGGGAATGGTCCTTTCTCACCACATGAACAAAGTGAGTGAAATGAATCTGGCCATTCTCATTTTCCAGAAGCATTCTGGCTGCACTTCTTCCAGGACAGATAAGTTCCTTCTTCTGGCAGTTCATATTTTCAGTATTCTTTGCCAACACAGTAATTCAATGGTGTAAACTCTTCTTTGGTCTTCTTTATTCATTGTCCAGCTTTCACATGTATATGATATATGAGGCAATTGAAAATACCTTGACTTGGGTTAGGTTCACCTTAATCTTCAAAGTGACATCTTTGCTTCTTAGCACTTTAAAGAGATCTTTTGCATTCTTCATATAGTCCATTTTCTCTGATTATGTGCTCAACATACAGATTGGATAAGTATGGTGAAAGGATATGATCTTGACACACACCCTTACTAATTTTAAACCATCCATCCCTTGTTCTATTTGAATACAGGCTCTCGGTCTACATACAGATTCCTCATGAGCACAACTAAGTGTTCTGGAATTCCCATTCTTTGCAATGTTATCCATCATTTGTTATGATCCATATGGTCAGATGCCTATGCATAGTCAATAAAACACAGGTATTATCTTTCTGGTATTCTTTGTGTTCAGTCAAGATTCATCTGACATCAGCAATAGTATCCCTTGTTCCATATCCTATTCTGAATCCAGCTTGAATTTCTGGAAGTTCCCTGTCAAAATACTGCTGCAACAGTTTTTAAATTAACTTCATCAAAATTTTACTTGCATGGGATTTTAATGATATTGTTTAAAAATTTCCACATTCTTTTGAATTGCCTTTCTTTGGAAAGGGCACAAATATGGATCTCTGATAGTAGTTGGCCAGGTAGTTTTTTCCAAATTTCCTGAAATAGATATTTAATTGCCTCCAGTGCTGCATCCCTTTGTTGAAACATCTCAGTGGGCATTCTCCAATTCTTGGAGCTTGTTTTTTTCCACCAACTTCTTCAGTGCAATTTAGTCTTCTCCTTTCAATACCATTGGTTCTTGATCGTATGCTACCTCCTGAAATAGTTGAAAAACAGCCAATTATTTTTGGTACAGTGACTCTCTTCTTTTGATCTTATTCTGATGTTTCCTGCATCATTCAATATTTTGCTCATAGAGTCCCTCAGTTTTGCAACTTGAGGCTTGAATTTTTTCTTCAGTTTTTTCAGCTTAAGGAATGCTGAAAATACATAGATATATACATACAAATATATATATATACACCAATAGAGATTGTTGTTGTTTTCTAACTCCAAGTCTTTGCATATTTCATTGCGATCCTTTAATTTGTCTTGAGCTGCCCTTTGAAGTCTTCTGCTCAGCTTTTTTATTCAGCACTTCTTCCATTTGCTTTAGCTAGTCTATGTTCAAGAGCAAGTTTCAGAGTGTCTTCTGATTTCTACCTTGGTCTTTTCTTCCTTTTCTGTCTTTTTAATGACTTTTTGTTTTCTTTATGGATGATGTTCTTGATGTCATCTCACAACTTGTCTGGTTTTTGGTCTTTGGTGTTCAATGCATCAAATTTATTTTTCATATGATCTCTAAATTCAGGTGGTGTATACTCAAAACCATATTTTAGCTCTTGTGGACTTGTATTAATTGTCTTCAGCTTCAACTTGAACTTGCATATGGGGAGTTGATGGTCTGTTCTATAATCAGATCCTGGTCTTGTTTTGACTGATGATATTGAGCTTCTTCATCACCTCTTGCCAGAGATGTAGTTGATCTGATTCTTGTGTATTCCATGTGGTGAGGTCCATGTATATAGAGGCCATTTATGCTGTAAAAAAGGTATTTTCAATGAATAAGTCATTGGTCTTGAAAAATTCTGTCATGCGATCTCAGGCGTCATTTCTATCACATAGGCCTTGTTTTCTAAATACTGATGATTCTTCTGTTTCCAACTTTTGCATTCCAGTCACAAGTGATTATTAATACAACTTGATTTCATGTTGTGGTAGTTCAGTTTGTGTGCTAACTTAGATAGGCCTGGTTGAGTGGCTGGGCAGCTGGATGTAGTATTCCCCATGATGAGACTGGTAATCAACTCTACGGTGGAATCTACTGGGAGCAGCTGAGTAGCTGACTTAGGGAATGTGATCTGCTTCCTGTATATAAGCAGAAGCCTTGGAGAATGGTCTCTAGCTTATGGCACACTTGGACCTTGCATGTAGCTGTGTCGTTGTCCAGTAGCCTGCCATGCTGTGCTGACCTTGGAACTTATAATGGACTTAAATTATTGGCCTGTTATATGGTTTGGTAACATTGGGGCTGTGCCTTTTTATTTGTCAACTTTGGTTTGTCAGCCTCAGCAGCTAGCAGCTATCTTAGTGAAGAAACACCTCTAGCTCCAGTGGGCCGAGAGCAGGAGGCAGACCTGGACCCCAAGTTTGAGGGGCTTTCACCCAGCCCGCCTAACATTTTGAACATGGACTTAAAGCCTCCAGACTGTGAGAATAAACTCCCATTTGTTTAAGCCATCCCATTTGTGGTATATTCCTGTCAGAGTGGCACTAGGTAATCAGAACACATGTTTGATCAATTTCAGACTGCAGAAGTTGGTAAAAAATAATCTTTAATTTCTTCATCTTCGGCTTTAGTGGTTGGTGCATAAATTTGAATAATAGTAGTATTAGATGGTCTTCCTTGTAG
>NW_006921996.1:1202402-1209874 GCF_000298275.1 Orycteropus afer afer
ACTGCTGTTCATAAGGTTTTAATTGGCCAGTTTTTTTAAGAAGTCATGGCCCTTCCTTCTTCCCACAGCAAGAGTGCATACAAAACCTCTAATGCTAGTCCAAAAATACCAGGGTTTATTCCAGCCTTCACCTTTCCATATTATTTGAACTCCTTTTCCTGCAGTGAAGAACAGGACTCCCAATAGCTCTTCTTTACTTCTTTGCCCATTCCTTTATGTAATGAATATATTGACCCCATTGGATGCCCCTTCAGCATCAGGCTCAGAGGTCTTCATCATCCCCTTAATCACAATAACGTCTGATCTTGGTCTTCTAGCCCTCACTTACCCTGATATCCCTTCAACCCTGACTCTTTGACCCAGGCCTAGGTTTGAGTCCTAGCTGCCTCAAGTTAAGGGAAGGAAAGGGAACCAAATGTGTAAAGACAAAGAAAGAAAGCAGAAATATTGTTGATTCAGTATGGGACTTAAAATTCTTTCTAAACTGTTTTAGTCCACTTTTGTTCTTTCATAATTCAGCCAGCAATATTGAGACTTTAATTAAAATGATTGCTAATACTCATTGTGCTAGACTTGAATTAAAGAAAATGGAAGAACTGGCTGAAAATGTGGCCAGCTTAAATAAATAAATGGGTATATTTAGTGACCATCATCATAAGACTAATCACTTTTTCATAATTCTTTTAGTGGTTATAAATCTGGACAATAATTCTCTGAGACAGATATCATTATTTCTATTGTAAAAATGGACATGTTAAGTTCAATTAACCTATCCTTAAGATCACAGAGTACATATGTGGCAAAGCCTCAGTTTGAACCTAGGCTTGTGTGACTCCAAAGGCTGTCCTTTCCCTCTGTTCACACAATTTTCTTCTCTAAAAGATTTTATGATTAACTGGAACATAAGTACAAGAGTGGATGCATTAACTATGATGCTTCTGTTCAGAATTGACAGGGTATCAATATGTAAGTAATAATGAAATATCAGAAATGTTGAGATAGAAAATATGTGCTGAGATTTTAAGTGTGTCAGAGCTATTTAGGGCCACCTTTGAAGAAAAGGTTAACAGATTGCATTGCCTGGCATGTGGGCCAGGAGGAGTTATTCCCAGTTGTGTTCTGCCCAAAGTTGAATCTGTGCCTTTAGAGATAAGGGTTTCTGTTTCTTAACTGTATATTCAGCATAATAGGCTGGATTTAAATTCTAGAGCAGTTTCCCATATCTGAGCAAGAATTCCTTGCTCTAAGCTGCCTGGATTGTGATACTTATAGTATCTTTTACTGTTAAAAGTTGTTTTATATGTAACCTAAATTGTCCCCAGGAGCAGCCTACAGAAGAACACATTTTATTTTTAATATAAAAATTATGATACCTTAAGTATTACAGTACTAATTGTCACCAATTAGCCTTTTTATTTATTTATTTTTATTCTCTCATTCTTACTCTTTCTGAGAGTTCTCCAGGTGTTCCACATGTTTTTCCACTCTGGTTTTATTTTCATGCCACTATGAGGCTGACTGTCATATGCTCACTGTTTCACTGGACACACAAGTCCTCAGTGAGGGGCTCTGCCTCTGCCAGAACTCTAGGTTCAAAGAGGAAACTCTCCTGTTGGCCATATTTTCCCAACTATGCAATAGAAAGTTCTGTCAATTCAATCAAGCACATCTGATAATCAGGCTTTGAAATCCAGTGAGAATATATTGCAAGATGAGGGGGCAGGTCAGGGAAAGGAAAGTACATCACAGAGCATAACTCATAACCATGATTGTGATTATTCTCACATTCAAGTTCTAGTGAAGACTACATCTTAGTCAAAGATATATTAAAACTAGTTGCCATCAAGTAGATTCCAACCTAGGATAACCCCATACATGTCAGAGTAGAGTTCCATAGTGTTTTCAATGGTTTAATTTTTTTTTTCTTTTATTATTTATTGTGATTTGGGTGAAGATTTACAGAGCAAATTCACTTTCCATACAGCAGTTCACATATACTTTGTCTCATGTCATTGACTACAGTTGACCACAATGCAACAGCTCCCCTCCCACTTCTTTCCATAGTTACCTCTTCCCAGTGTCCATTCCTCCATACTCTCCTGCACCCTGAGCTGTCTCCCTGTGCATAAGCAGCCCTTCCTTCTCCCATGATTGTTCTCTCCAGGGTGTGTGTCTACTTGAGGTAAATGTTTAACTCACATGCCTGTACTTTGTTTGGCTGGAAACCACAGTTGTGGGTTCAATTCCAGACCTGAAGGGCAGCTAGGGGCCATAGTCTCAGTGGTTCCATCAGGCTGTATTGGACCAGCAAACCTGGTCCCCACCATCCTTTATTTTTTCCCTCCAAATGATTTTGAGTTTTGTTCCACATTTTTCTCCCTCTCTATCGAGGATCTCCTACATCCCTTCCAAGAGGATGACAGTGGTAGCCGGGCACCATGTAGTTCTTCTGGTCTCATAGTTGTATAGGTTGCAGATCAGATGGTGTACCATTCACTAGGACTGATTGTTTCCATTAATTTTGGTTTTCTTCTTTCTTCTTTGCTATTGACGAGGAGAGACACATCATTGCATCTAGATGGCAGCTTGCTAGCTTTTAAGATCCCAGTCGCTACTCGCCAAAGTAGGAGGTGAAACAATGTTTTGTATAATATGTTATGCCAATTGAGCTTGATGTCCCCTGTGACTATGGTCCTCAAAATGGCTTAATTTTCTGATGCAGATCTCCAGACATTTTTCCAAGGTGCCTCTGGGTAAAATTAGACTTTTGGTTAGCATGCCTGTGTGTTGAGTGTTTGCACCACTCAATGACAAACCTAAGTCTTTATTTCCTGTCCCAGGATCAATCTTCATGGGATAATACAATGAGATTATTCATTTATTTAAAGTAAAATCTGACTTGTTCAGAGAGTGAACTTGCCCTTTGTATCCAAGTGAAGCTTTAATCAAATAAGCTATAATCAAACCAAGAAAACTACATTGCATAATACTACACAGAATGTTTCTTATGTCTGGTCCATTTTTAGTCTAGTGGTGATCTTTTAACAGCAGCTTCTCCAGGGTTACACAAAAAATATGCCTATATATGCCTATATATCCTTGTTCTTTTCATCTTGGCTTTCTTCTCCTGATAACGTCTGTTCGGAGAAAAACCCACAAAATTCACAATGAGTGAGCAATTAAATTCACCAGAGATAATAATATTTACCCTCACAGAAAGAACAAAGAAATATTTCCTGGAATGTTCTACTATTAACTGGCATTTTTCACATGCTTAACTCTTCCACAAGTTTCAAGGATTAGCTTAAATATTTCTTCCTCAAGAAATGGTGCCCCCTCAAGCTCAATTGGCATAACATACTACACAAAGCATTGCTCCACTTCCTACTTTGGTGAATAGTGACTGATATCTTAAAAACTTGCAAGCAGACATCTAGATGCAAGGATAGGTCTTTCCTCATCCAGAGCAAAGAAGAATGAAGAACACCAAAGATTCGTGGAAACAATTAATCCTAGCAATTGGTACACTGTGCAATACACAGCATATACAACTGTGAGGCCAGAATAACTAAATCGTGTCCAGCTACTACTGTCAACCTCATGGAGGGGCATCTATGTAGGAGATAATGGATAGAGAGGGAGAAAATGTGGGACAAAAAACTCAAAATCATTTGGAAAAAAAAAAAAAAAGGAGTGGGGAAGGACAAGGTTTGCTGGTTTGATATAACCTGGTGGAACCACTGAGACTATGGCCCCTAGCTGTCTACAGGTGTGGGTTCAATATTTCAAACAAAAGATAGGCATATGAGTTGAACATTTACTTGAGGTAGATACACTCCTTTGAGAGAACAATCATGGGAGAAAGAAAGGCTGTTGATGCACAGGGAGACAGCTTAGGGAGCAGGAGTGCATGGAGGTAACTATCAGGAGGAAGTGGGAGGGGAACTGTTGCCTTGTGGTGAATTGTGGTCAATGTCATGAGACAAAGTGTACGTGAACGCTATGTGGAAAGTGAATTTGCTCTGTAAATTTTCACCCAAATCACAATAAAAAGAATTAAAAAAAAAAAAAAAGAAATGGTGCCCCCAACTCCACACAAATTAGGCCTTTTTCCTATAGATTCTCATAGCATTTTCTATTTCCTAATTACCTTTAAACATTTGTCATTATAAATTATCTATGTAGTTTTGCTTATTTTCTCTCTCTCTCTCAACAATAGCCTGCACATACCACGAGAGGCATGTCTGACTTAACAACACTCTATGTTGAATAAATAAGTAAGGTGTCCACAAACATTTGAGTGAAAATTTGTAGAGATAAGCTTGTAAAATGATGCATCTAAATTATACAGGGAAGACTCAATTAAGGGAGCTCTGGTAGCATAGTGCCTAAGGCACTTGACTGCTAACCAGAAGGCTGGCAGTTCAAACCCACCAGCCACTCCTCGGAAGTAAGGTTGGGCAATCCTACTTCCATAGTGATACTGCCTTGGAAACCCAAGGAGGGATCGCTATGATCGGGGCCGACTCGACGGCAAATAACAACAACAACAAGACATGATAGTCAAGTTAAGGATGACCTCATTGTCCTAAAACAAAGGGTGAGAACCTGATTTATATTTGTTTAAACATAGTGCTGTATATATATCTCTGTGTGTATATATATACATATACATACATATATATATGTATATATGTATATATATCCACCCTACCCTACCCTGAACAAAAGCTTTCCCTGTCTTGAAAGTAAATTATGTCTTCACACTTGAGTATTCAAAAAACTAAACTCATTGCCGTCGAGTTCATTTTGACCATAGTGACCCCTTCTTGGGTTTCGGAGGCAGTATTACTATGGAAGTAGATTGCCCAACCTTCCTTCAGAGGAGTGGCTGGTTGGTTTGAACACCAGACTTCTAGTTAGCAGTCAAATGCCTTAGATACTATGCAACCAGAGCTCATAATTGAGTTGTTTTTGCTGTTATGTGCCATCAAGTCAGACCTGACTCATAGCGACCTCTCCTTGGGTTTCTGAGGTAGTATCACTACAGAAGTAGATTGCCCAACCTTCCTTCTGAGGAGTGACTGGTGGGATTGAACTGCCAGTCTCTGGTTAGCAGTCAAGTGCCTTAGGCACTATGCTACCAGAGCTCCTCATAATTGAGTAGTAGAGAAAAAATGCAGGAAGTTTTGAAATGGCAGATTTTCCAGTTCCTACACCCATTGTGATGTTTAAAATAAAACTTTAGTCTTAGTCAGGGTCTGATGTTACAAATGTGATTTTCAAAACTAGAGCTGAGTAGTGTAATCTAAGTTCTGGGAATGATAATACCTATATTCCCACAGTGATTACCATTTTCAAAGCAATTTTATTTCAGCTCATTTAATCCTCATGAATACCTTTTTTTGGGGGGCTGGAATACATCCATTTTAGAAGTGAAGAAACTGTAAACCACACCTTTTACCTCATTTGAGCAAAACCAAATTGCCTACAGCATAGTTGGCATTCTGACCTGGGTCTCCTGACTTTAAATCCAGTGTGCTCTCCAAGACTTTCTAGCTGCTGAGTCAACAATAAGGGTGATTTGGCCTATTTCTATCTTAGTTTTAAATAGATTGTGTGTTTTTGGCATCCTTTTCCAAATGAGAATCATCAGTGGGTTTATCTCAAAGTGGATTCTGTTCTTTGGCATTGGGCCTCTTTTTCTTTTTCTTTTTTTTTTAAGAATATTCCACTGCAAGGATCTCAAGGGTTATCCAGTTCAACACCACATCCCCACCATGTGGCTTTCCAGCCAAAGCCTGAATGTCTGAAGTGATGGAGAACTCACTCCTTTTTGTATCCTCGTGCATACAGATATGTTGTCATGTTTGGACTTACTACTCATGAGAGAGTTAATTACCCTTTCTTTTTGGAACAGGAAACTGAGACATGCAGAATTTAAGTAATTTGCCCAAGGTTACACATCTGGTAAATTATAGGCTCAGATTTGACTCAGGCTGTCTGGACTCTAGAGCCTCTTTGCTAAATCACCACATTATCCTGTACTTAAGTAGTATATCTTCCTTGTTACAAACGAGGGTTACAAGCCTTCCAAGTATTCTGATGCCAATTTGAATGCACATGGATGTATGGCTGAATAAATGGGATTTAAGGAATGGGACATATTATTTAGAGACTTGGGCTTTGGCTTTGCTTGCAGGACTTGGATCTGGTAGGGCAGGATTCAACCTATGCAAAGGAAATATGTTAGCAAAATATTTCCTTCTTTAAATGCTCCCAAACACCCCATGATGGCTCTGGAAATTATCCCTTTTGCTGGAAGGCAATAATTTAAATAAAAGATGGTTGTATGATTTCATTGCAAACTCCATTTTGATTCTAAGGCAATTCTCCATTCCACATCCTGTCTTCAATATAGAATTTTAAAGCAAAGAAAATCAAGAAGCAAAATTAGGCCAGATCCAACTGTTCTCTTAGGACTAGAAATAATTTAAGTAAGATAACTTTAAAAAATACAAATTGTTGTTGTTGTTGTTAGGTGCTGCCGAGTTGTCTCAGACTCATAGTGACCCTATGCATAGCAGAATGAAACATCGCCGGATCCTGTGCCAGCTTCATGATCCTTGTTATACTTGAGCCCATTGTCACTACCACTGTATCAATCCATCTCTTTGAGAGCCTTCCTCTCTTTTGTTGACCCTCCACTTTACCAAGCATGACATCCTCCTCCAGTGATTGGTCCCTTCTGACAACATGACCAAAGTGTGTGAGACAGAGTCTGGTTGTTCTCACTTCCAAGGAGCATTCTGGCTACACTTCCTTCAGGACAGATTTATTAGTTCTTTTAGCAGTCCATGGTAATTTCAGCATTCTTTGCCAACACCACAGTTCAAAAGCATCAAGTCTTCTTCAGTCTTCCTTATTCATTGTCCAGCTCTCACATGCATATGAGGTAATTGAAAATACCATGGCTTGTGTCAGGCACACCTTAGTCCTCAAGGAGAAATCTTTGCTCTTCACCACTTGAAAGGTCCTTTGCAGATGATTTTTCCAGTGCTATACTTCATCTGATGTCCTGACTGCTGCTTTCATTGATGTCACTTGTAGAACCAAGCAATGTAAAGTCTTTGACAATTTCAATATTTTCTCCATTTATCATGATGCAGCTTATAGGTCCAGTTGTGAGGATTACTGTTTTCTTCACATTGAGATGTAATCCATACTGAAGTCTGTATTCTTCAATTTTCATCTCTAAGTGCTTCAAGTCATCCTTATTTTCAGCAAGCAAAATTGTGTTGTCAGCATATCACAGGTTGTTAATAATCCTTCCTCCAATCCTGATGCCATGTTCTTCTTCATATACTCCATCTTCTCAGATTATTTGCTCAACTTATAGATTGAATAAGTATGGTGAAAGGATTCAACCCTGAAGCACTCCCTTCTTGATTTTAAACAGTGCAGTATCCCCT